>NC_073378.1:53955530-54286363 GCF_028641065.1 Leucoraja erinaceus | reverse complement strand
TGACAGCTCAGCTGATAAAAGGACTATATTTATTAATAGTCATATTGCTTGCATGTACTGAAATTCTGCACTTTCCATTTACTATAGCTCATGTTATAATAACCACTACCAACACTGAACTGATTACTTGTTATCGGAACTGGGGATTTGTCCTAAACATCCTAGATACTAAAGAGTTCGGGAAATTGGAAATACATAACACAGGCATAACAATAAATAACAATGCTTATAAGATTTCTACATAACATTTGACCACCACTGTTTCCTGGTAGGATGTATGTGATTGAACCGCATTTATTGAAAAGCCCACAAACTCAAAAATATAATCCATTTTCACTTGAGGGAACTGATTGATTGATTGAAAGATACAGGCTCTTCAACCATCGATCACCCGTTCACATTAGTTCGATGTTATCCCACCTTTTCATCCACTCTCTACACACATGGGGCAATTTGAAGTCCAATTAACTGACTGAATTTTCAAAAGCCCAAAACCTTCATAACCACCCACATTAGCAATCAAGATTTGATTGTCTGGTTCTGAGCATGGACCTATGCAGTGCCTCTATGGCATGTACTGGGAGATGTCATTCTTTTGCAAATTCACTGCATGCATTGCATCCTGCAAAGCACCACAATGTAAACACACACTGGAGTAAAAGTTTTGATCTTCATTTCTAATGAACGATGCGCATGAAGGCAATGTGCACAGAGGTTCAACGATTGAATCTTCAGATGGAGAGGATAACATGTGAAATAAAGGTTGAGTAGGTTAGGCCTATTGTCAATGGAGCTTAGACAAATTTAGACAAGGTTGTATACAATACTGAGGGAACCTGTTAGGTTGGATGATGAGAAGATATTTTTCTTAGTAACAATATCCTAAACCAGAGGAGGACAGTTTATGAATATTGAGTCACCCTTTTAAGATGGCAATGAGGACATTCTTCTCTCAGTGGGTTATGAATCTTAGGGATTCTCAGCCCAAAAACCTACAAAGCCAAAGCTATTCAATACCTTCCAGGCAGAGAATAAGAGTTATTCAACTACATGGGAGCCAAGGGGTACGGGGAGAGGGTGGGCAAGTGGTGTTGAAGGCAAGACTGGATCAGCTGTGGTTTATCGTATGGCAGAACAGACTCAAGGGGCTGATTGACCCTTGTTTCTTAATTCCCTCTGTGAAGACTACTACCCTGCTAATGTATTGACTTGTCAGCTTTTATTCATTAATTCATTTAATTTACTGGACTGTCTGTTACCCTGCCATTGCAAATGTCAAAATGAATGATGTTTAAATAATCAACTCTTTCTGTCAGTCATGGCTCACAATATATTTTCACAGCACTGCTTGAGCCACAATTATTCAGAAACACCAATGCACGACCATCGCACTTTTGATTGATCATGAAGCCACCATTCATGACTCCGGAAGGCACGACTGGACACTCACAGAACTCCAACAAAGCTTTCAAGTAACTCTTGCATTCCCTCCCCTCCCCTCTCCTACCTATGAGCATAAATGTCACCTTTCCTAACATCAGTTGTTCGGAGACATCAGCTTTGGGGGAGAGGAAACAGTGATGATATCAGGCAGACTGATGGGCCAATGGGAAATTCTCATACCGCAAAAATTATGTAATTATTAAACTAATTTCTTACAAAACCTCTTTCATCTTGTAGAAGGCAGAGGTGGAAGTGTGTAATTCTGGCTGGAGATGGTGATTCGCAGGGATATGTGCTGGATTATTAGGTATGCTGGGGACGCTACAATTGAAGGTGGTCAAAGGATACAGGAAGATATATGTCAGCTACAGAAATGGGTGGACAAATGGCAAGTAGCGTTTAGTTCGAGCAAGTGTGATATATTGCACTTTTGGAGATCGAATGTAAGGGGAACGCATACAGTCAATAGCTCTTTATAGCATTGATGTACAGAGGGTACAAGTCCATGGCTCCATGAATGTGGCAACACTGTTAGATTGAGTGGTAAAGAGGCATATTGTATAATTACCTTCATCAATTGGGGCATTGAGTGTAAAGTCAGGAAGTCACATTGCAGCGTTACAGAACGATTAATAGGCCGCATTTCGAGTGTAGAGTGCAATTGTAGTTAGCCCATTGCATTACCTGAAGTGAAGGCTTTGGAGAGGGTGCAAAAGAGGGGGGGAGGGGAGAGGGGGGGAGGGCTTGATTCAACCCCGGGACCATTTTCCCTGGGTCGAATTATTAAAGACTGGAGGCATAGCTTTCAGGTAAGAGGGGGAAAGTTTAAAGGAGATATGCAGGACAAGTTATTTTTTACACGAAGGGTGGCAAGTGTCTGGAACACACTTGCCAGTAGTTGTGTTTGAGGCAGATACGATAATGGCATTTATGAAACCCTTGGATAGGAATATGGCTATGGAGGGGGTAGCTGAAGCCATAGATGAAGGTTGGCTCCCTAAGTTTTCATTGTAGTTTTATTATCCTTTCTATATCATGTTTCTCACAGTTCTATCTGCAAAACTATATTGGTGACATATTGTACACTAGGCACCAAAACTAAAATGAATTGTCTGAATCTCTGTCTATCAACCACATATGGTATCAGTAATAAGACCAGTGACATTTTATGACCTCTTCTATGAGCGTGTTGCCTTTGGTTTGGAAATGCTAAAGCTGTGTTGTCTTGTCTAATTAAAGTTGCCTTGCCTAATTGAAAAGCTGTGTTGCCTTGTCTAATTAAAGTTGCCTTGCCTAATTGAAAAGTTGATTTGAGAATGCCTCCTAATTGAAAAGTTGGTTTGAGAATGCTAAAGTTGCCTTGCCTAATTGAAAAGTTGGTTTGAGAATGCTTTGTCTAATTGAAAAGTTGATTTGAGAATGCCTTGCCTAATTGAAAAGTTGATTTGAGAATGCCTTGCCTAATTGAAAAGTTGGTTTGAGAATGCTAAAGTTGCCTTGCCGTCTATATAATTAAAAGTCTTACCTTGACCACTTTCTGTTTGCGCTGTATATGCCTTGCCTAATTGAAAAGTTGATTTGAGAATGTCTTGCCTAATTGAAAAGTTGGTTTAACAATGCTAAAGTTGCCTTGCCGTCTGACTCATGCCATGAAGGCCACGCCCCTTCTGGTGGGAGGGAGGGACTATAAAACCCAGAAGTGTGGGCGTGGCTCAGTCTCTGCAAGATGGAGGAAGGAGAGGTCATGACTCGCTGTCTTTAGTGGCCTTGCACCCTGCTTGAAATGGTATGAAACTGCACTTGAATTTGGTGGCCTTGCACCCTGTTTGAAATGGAATTTCAAGGAATAGTCATGAGCCAACTGCCAGCCCGCCAGCCGTGAGTGAGTGAGCTGCCAGCACAAAAGGCTTGAGTGACTGAGCTGCCAGCCCAATAATCCATTTGGCCTACAATGTCCATACTAGCCCTCTGGAAACCAGTCCCTTCAGCCCACAACACCCATTCTAGCACTTCAGAAAGCCCCCCCCCACCCCCACTGGTCACCAATAATTGGTGGCGAGGTGGAATATTGTGTTGGGGGACCAGCCCTCCCGTGTGATGCTGGGACCCAACGGGTCTCACTTAGTCTAGTCTTACATAAGAGCATGGGTTCTCTTCAGTTTTGTTGTGCTTCCTGCATTGAATAAACTCCTTTCAAAGCAGCCATCTTATATTTTTGGTTAACATCTCCAAGTGTTACCTTCAGGGGTATTCTTTCCGTTTATCTCAATGCAACTAAAATTCCATTTTTTGGAGCCCCTTTGTGTCTACATCCAAGTCTCATAGTTGCTTTGGCTAGATCTCTTAGAAAAATGCTCAAAGGCATCCTCAAGTCATTCCAAGCTGTTTTGTTAATATTATGCAATGTGCTTTTATAAATTGGCATTTGAGATGTGGGGAATTGTGGGATTACTATGAATAGGAAATAAAAATGTAATTTGAGTAACATTATACTATTCATGGCCACAAGATCTCAAATGAGAATACTAATGCTTTTATAAAGAGTACAAGGATTGCAAATTGAATAATAAGTAGACATGGAAACAAAGGGGGTGAATATACTCCCATTTTACACTCGGGTCCCCTTCTGCTTCAAATTATACAACTAAAATGAGCATTAAAACACAAATAAAAAATACTAATTGAATTGAGTCCACAGCAACAAAAACTAATTAGCAATAGAACAGTCTTCAGGGCAATTTGCCTGAAAAGTTGTCCCAAAGCGGCAGTCTCGTCCCTGGCCAACCAAAATGTGGTCGTGCAGCCTAAACCTATGCAAAATGTATGCAGCAATTATGCAAAAAGTTTCAGGCACAAGTTATTACACTAAGGTAGATTTTGGATAGATGCTTCGATCTCAAACACTTCTCAAGCTCAAAAGAGCAGCAATTAAGAAAGCAAAGGTAGAATTGAAATCCTCCTACAAAGGACTGGCCAACTTGAACTCATCTGCCACCATCTTACTACACAGGTTGCCCTGACTACAAAATTTAGGTCTGATTTTGGTTCAGAACAACAACTAAGAGAAAAGGTAAACTTTCCATTACTCTACAATTGCGGTGGAGATCCTGCAATTTCTCCTCAAGAGAAATAATATTTCTCCTTTTTTTTTTTACCGTGTATGAGGTTATTGGGCCCATCAAGTGCATGATTCTCACAGCAAACTCATCAATTCATTCCCCCAGTTACGTTCCTATTTCTATTCCTATTTATCACACATGCTCATAAATTATCTAATTGAATCTCTTGCCTCTCACTGAGTCTCGGAACAATTACAACAGCTAATTAACATGTCAGCAATTATTTGAAATGTGAGAAGAAACTGGAGCATCGAGGGGAAACCCACATCATCTCACTGAGAAAGTGCAAATTCCACACTGCGAGCACCATGATAATCAGTGTCTACTCAATGACGACGAGGGACTGCATCCCCACGTCGACCCGGACCTACTCGTCATTAATGTCCTACGTTATAAATTAACCATCTCCCGTAAGCTCACCCTACGGCCAGTGTCAGTGTAGTCATTGTTGACCCTGGCGCCACACAGACTACCTTATATATTCCAGTCTTGTGTGGCATTTACACCCACAACATCCAGACCAAAGCCAATCCTGATCCTGAACAGAGAGTAATAGCACTGTCTTGTGTGTATCAATTGCAGGGAGTAGGAGGAATGCAAAACAAACCTTGCCAAAAACTAGCTAATGCATGACAACTGCCATAACTGGCCATCGAACAATGGAAAAAAAAATGTTCCTGAACACACTGACCATTAAAAAGCCAAATCAATCAATTAAAAAATAAAAGTAAAATAAACTAGAATATTTAGTTTAGTTTGGTGATACAGCGTGGAAATAGGCCTTTCAACCCACCGAGTCTGCAACGACCAACAATCCCCGCACATTAACACTGTCCTACAATAGGGCCAATTTTTACATTTATACCAAGCCAATTAACCAACAAACCTGTGCATCTTTAGAGTGTAGAAGGAAACCAAAGTTCTCATAAAAAATCCACAAAGGTCACGGGGAGAACGTACAAACTTCGTAGAGATGGTATCCGAAGCCAGGATCGAACCCGGTTCTCTGGCGCCGTAAGGCAGCAACTCTACCACTGCGCCACCGTGCCACCCATTTATTAATATTATTATTAATGATAATATTATTATTAATTATTATTATCTGACAGTGACAGTCGGCGGCGCAACTCACCCGTTGCAGCGGCCCCTACAGCCTGTCTGTCTTTTTTTTATTTTTTTGTCTAGTTAAATGTAGTGTTGGTGTTTTTTAATACTGGTTTTAAATGTGTATATGTGGGGGGCAGGGAAACTGTTTAAAATCTCTTCCCTGTCCGGGAGACCCGACCTTTTCCCTGTCGGGTCACCGTTGTCATTGGGGCCCAGCACCGTGGAGCGGCCTCCAACCTGAAGGGCTCGGGAGACCGCGGAGCTGCGGACTACTCACCATCGTGGGGCTGGCCGGCCTCGGAGCGTGGGGAGCGGTGGTGACTCGCTGCTGCGACTCGACTCCTGGGGCTCGGAGGCTCCAGCAACGCAGCCGCAGGTCCGGTGGACTGGGACATCGGGAGCTCGTGGGTCCGGGTGGAGAGACCGCTTCCCGGAGCTCCCGCAACGCGACTTCTCCAGCCCGTGTCGCGGGGTTGGAACGACCCAGAGCGGGGACGTATATCGCCCGGCACGGCTTCATGGCCGTGGGACATTACAGCGCCCACCGGGGGCTCCAACATTGTGACTTTTAGACCAGGAGCGGTGCCGTAAATCGCCCGGCACGGCCTAAAATGGCCGTGGGACTTAGCATCGCCCGCCTGGGGCTTGGACATCGGGAGAGAAATGGAGAACAGGGGAGAGAAAAGACTTTGCCTTCCATCACAGTGAACTCACTGTGACTGATGTGTGTGAATTAAATTGTGTGTATGTCTGTAGGAAATTGTCTTTGTTTGTATGGCTGTGGAAACGGAATTTTGTTTGAGCCTCACTGAGGTTCAAATGACAATAAAAATTGTATTGTATTGTATTGTAATCACATTTATAAATAATTACAATTATGAACTTTTTGTGAAATAATTAAGTTGAAACAGTTACCTTTATCCCCTGCAGCATTCCCTCCATTCACATGTATGGAATCATGGATCTCATAGGCAGATGCCCCACTGCATGTGTTGGGGAATTACTGGAACCTGGTGCTCATCCAGTCAACTCAACGAAGTGCCTGGCATGGAGGCACACAGAGCAACTGGAAAGTTTGTGATTCTGACTTTCACTTGTGCATTTACACATTGTGAACTTTACAGCATTTCTCTTCAAAATCTGAATCTGACTTCATGTTCAGTTCAACCTATTTGGTCATGTCACAGATAGGAGCGTTCACATACATTATTGTGCATACATATTCTATGAGCATTTCATGTAGGGTAACACAACAGTTAACATGTCCAACAACGTAATTTCCAGAACAAAATCTAACAAAAGCTTTTCATTGTACCTCGGTACGACGTGACAAACTAAATTAATCAGGAGAGGAGAGGGTTTCGGCCCGAAACGTGAGTGTGTTGATATGGCAGACATGCGATAGCAATTGCAATTCCCTCCTATTCATCATACTAGTGATGAAGCTATGAAACAATGACAATGCTTTCTATTTGTGTGCATTCAACGTTCAACAAAAGGACTTCATATCCAAATGACATATTTGTAAATGTATCTATTTGTAAGTTAGCCATTGCGAATGTTGAAAGAACAGAATAATTTTCCTTTCCAATCAAGCACCTCATGCGCAACGCAACTGGTTTCTGTGTTTATTTACCGGAACTATCGATGTGAACATCAGAAAAAGCAATCTTTAAAGCAAGGAATTCGGTATTCATTTCAACTTCAGCCTTACATTTGTCCAATGGTCTTTCACACTATTTTTGTTTATCATCTATGGTTCACTGACTTAAATACGATCCACTTTTTCTGTTTGCCCTGACACCTCACTACCAGCAACAATTAAACAGATTCATCAGACTGTGATAAGTGCTAGCTGACCTACACTGGTGAATAAACAATCTGCTTATGCTGGCAATGGTGTGAAATGTCGAATGTTGCATTTCAATCAACACTGCTAATTACAGTAGAAGTGCTTTTATAAGGATTAAAGAGGCATCAATGGATATACACCCATGTTTAAACATCAGTATCCATTCCAATGAATAGAGATTCGATTCCTCTTTCCACTCGCACTGAAAAGCAAATGCTCACCTGACATATATTGTTCATTATTCTATAGAACGCGAATCCAACACCACATGTACACAATGAAAAACACAGTGCAAAAAAGAAAATGATTTTGATGCATCAGATCTGTTCTTTCTGTGCATATTAAACACTTGATTTTATCATGGCTTCTGCAACAGCTTTCATTGATTTGGAGAAGTTTCCAATGTACATACGACTTGGTAGCATCAGGCAAAACCAAAAAGGGACCTAGATATACAGAAATATAAATCACAAACTAATGATGCCATAAGAAACAAAAGGGTGAAAAATGTTTGTTAAACCTGTATAGAACTTTGATTTAAACATACAATGCACCGTTTCGACTGTAAACATACAGATACTGTAAAACATTGTCAATAAATTTACTGGAATGATACCTCAACAAAGAAATTATTGCTAACGGGAGTAGAATTAACAGATCAGGTTTCTTTTTCTAGGAAAGACTGAAGCCAAGGTGCCCTGATAGAGATGTTAAAAATTATGACATCAACTTGATTGGAATGTAGAGAAGCCGAGATAGAAATTCACCTTTGATCATTTGCACTAGATAAATGCTGATGCATCAGTTGTCAATTATATTTCCTTCTCTCTGGTCTATTTGATTGACTTGTCAAAGTGGAGCACAAGGCATCTATTCCTCGTGCGAGGAATCTGTCCAACAGATTTGATGTTTTGTTGTGATGCGGGGAGATAGTGAGAAGTTGGGAGGTTGTTCTATCCCCTTATAATGTAGGATAGCAAACTATAGTGGGTATTTGTTTGTAATGGTACTCACCAGTATGGCATACTGGCACTTCTAAAAAGTTAAAAACAAGATTGAAGTGCAATAAGCAATAGCCTGTACCAGCAGACTTCTGTATCTTTCTGTCTGCAAAAGCAAAAGCACTGGCAACTTAAATTTATTATCTGAATGGTGGCCGATTAGGAAAAGGGGAGATGCAACGAGACCTGGGTGTCATGGTACACCAGTCATTTGCAGCAGGCAGTGAAGAAAGCGAATGGTATGTTGGCATTCATAGCAAAAGGATTTGAGTATAGGAGCAGGAAGATTCTACTGCAGTTGTACAGGGTCTTGGTGAGACCACACCTGGAGTATTGCGTACAGTTTTGGTCTCCTAATCTGAGGAAGGACATTCTTGCCATAGAGGGAGTACATAGAAGGTTCACCAGACTGATTCCTGGGATGTCAGGACTTTCATATGATGAAAGACTGGATAGACTTGGATTGTACTCGCTAGAATTTAGAAGATTGAGGGGGTATCTTATAACTTACAAAATTCTTAAGGGGTTGGACAGGCTAGATGCAGGAAGATTGTTCCCGATGTTGGGGAAGTCCAGAACAAGGGGTCACAGTTTAATGATAAAGGGGATTAAAAGACGTGATGGTGCAGGAAGTGGCGGACCGTCCTGGGGAGTGACAGGAGAAGAGACTAATCCGCGCGGCGCTGACTAGCAGGAGAGGAGATCGATCTGCACACGTGCGTTTTTTAAGATATTTAAACTTCGCTAACATTATGCCACCGATTGGAACAAAACTTGGTGTACTAGCAGCACAAATCGTAGCGTTATTGCGTACCATTTTTGCGCAAATATAAAGACCGCGCAAACCGGAAGATAACAAGATCAGAGTTTTAGTTATGTATAGATTTCATGAGGGATTGGTAAGGTCGTTTGTGGAGTATTGTGTTCAGTTTTGCTCACCCTGCTCCAGGATACATGTCATTATGCTGGATAAAGTGTAGAGGACATTTACAAGGATGATGCCAAGAGTCAAGGGACTGAGCTCTAAGGAGAGGGCAGGCTTTATTCCACTAAACTTAGCGGTGATCTTACAGAGGTGTATAAAATCATGTGGGGAATAGATAGGTTGAATCCACAGTCTTTTTCACCCGGATAAGAGAATCAAGAACTACAGAACGTAAGGTTGGAGGGTAAAGATTTAATGGAAACCCAAGGGACAACTTTTTCACATATATGGAATGGTTGATATATGGAATGAGGTTCTAGAGGAGACAGGTATAATAACAACATACAAAAGACAATTGGGCAGGTACATGGACAGGAAAGGCCTTGAGGGGCAGGTATATGCAGGTAAATAGGTCTAGCTTAGATGGGGCATCTTGGTTGGCATGGACGATGGGTGGACTTGTGCACTATCACTCTGGTAGAAGCCGTGGACTGCGGTGTTCCGTGGTCAAGGTAGTCAAGGTGAGATTAGGGTTGTGCAGGTTGATTCGAGAACCTAATAGTTGTAGGAAAGTCGTTCTTCCTGAACTCGGGAATGTATCACTTCCGACTTCTGTATCTCCCGTCTCATGGTAGCAGCATGAAGAGGGCTGGCTTTGAGCGCAGTGGGTCCTTGATGATAGATGCCACCTTCTTAAGGCAGTTTTCATGTAAAAGCTTTCGATAGAGGGTAGTGCTGTGCCCATGATGAGTCCCCAGCACACACGGAAAGGAACGTGCTTGGCAACCTCAGCAGTCTAGATGGCTGTAATGGATTGAGGCGATTATTGGTATTTTATCCTTATTTATAAAAACTGTTTATTTATATGCATGAGTTTTTTAAACTGCAATGTTTTATTGTAATTCGGAGGAAATTATGGGTGCTTCACCACTGATCAGAGTTTGTGGGCCATCATCTTTGTGCTTGATTGACATTGCCAGTAACAGTCAGATATTGACTGGAACCTTTTTGTAAATGATCAATAATATGACTCAGATCCACTTTCATTACCACCGTGGCTCTGGGTCATCATATCATTGTAGGTGCATAGTTGTCCCCTCTGTTAATGGGCATTACATTTATTTACAGCAAAATCAATTTAATGCTGCTCAATTGGGCCTGGTGCTGTTCTGTCACTTGTATTTATTGCCGGGTTATGCTGTTTTATATCAACAGCAGCTGTAATGTTATACAAGGAATCCTGTCAAATCCTTTAAGAAAATTGCGAACTATGGGAGGCATCAAAAGATCTCAAACCAAGCCTTTTGACATTCTATCATCTGTTCCCTATTGCCAACCAGGATTTTATTTCACCTATTACATTTGTAATTAATTGCTTGAGCTTTTGAGTGTCTTCAAATATTTATTTCATGAAACAGTGATTCTGGATAATGCAACTCCTTTAACATACCATTATGGAGATCAGGTTTGATGTGGCTCTCCTTTCAGTTGCAGTGAAGGTTATGATTGGTGATACTGTCAAAGGCTATTTCTCTCTAATTCCAGAACCATTTTCACAGAGGAAATAAGTGGTGCTCTGCTCAGACAGGCTGTTACCTGGGTGGCCTATCTCATTCAGTCAGGTTTCCACCAGGCAGTTGATTAAAATGACCACACAGTTGTTATCTGGAAAAATTAAACTGAAGCCACAGCTAATTCTCTCCCTCCACGGGCTTTATCTTTTGAGTTTAGTTTAGAGATACAGTATGGAAACAGGCCCTTCGGCCCACCGAGTCCGTATTGACCAGCAATCCCCCACATTAACACTATCCTGCACACACTAGAAACAATTTGCATTTATATCAAGCCAATTGATGATTGAACTGGGTCTCCAGTGCTGTAAGCGCTGGAGGGCAGCAACTCTACTGCTGCAGCATTGTGCAAATCTTTTACACAGTTCCTCGGGATTGAAGATGACTTGTCCTCTCTTGGGCTTTGGGAGTTCTAAAGTGACCAATTCCTCCATGGATGTGGCAGGAGGGTGCATCGTTTGTGAGTTGGTCCTCTGTGTGCTCCTTCTCACAGTTGTTACTACCATCCCAAATGCTTCTTCTCAACTTTCAGCAGTCACTGATCTTAGATTTCAGGTGGGGATAATGTATTGAAGGTTACACAAAAAAGCTGGAGAAACTCAGCGGGTGCAGCAGCATCTATGGAGTGAAGGAAATAGGCAACGTTTCGGGCCGAAACCCTTCTTCAGACCCTTCTTCAGGGGATAATGTATTGTTTTCTTAGGAGGCTTTGAGTACATCCCTAAATCTTTTATAGAAACAAGGAACTGCAGATGCCGATTTGCAGAAAAGGGACAAAATTCAGGCCAGGCAGCATCTGTGGAGAACATGTATAAGTGACGTTTCGGGTCTGGACCCTTCAGAAGGATCTCATAGATATGTCCTTCAAAAGAGTAAGATAAATTGGCACAAAGAACATGAGACACCTAGTGCATTCAGGATTATGTTAGGTTAAGAATTCTAAAATTGTCAATTATCCAAGATATTTATCACAATCCATTTTGTATAATCAATTATGACTGAAATATTGCAAATTTTATATCTTGTTATACAAAATGGAATTTAGAAGATGAAATTCAATTATTCTACATTCAAGTGATATTAGCATATCAAATTCCATCTTGTTTGATGTTAGCTTAACTTCACACATAATAATAGATTTGGCCCACCAGAACATATTACATATTCTTACAGCATGAATAAACCAGTTCAAATATTATATTAATGCCATGATCAGCAAGAAAGAATCCAGAAAGTCATCCAACTAAGAAAAAAATCTTCCTTTTTCACATTCATTTTAACAAATCTTATTTGTTAACAATTCAAAATTTAACAAATCTTCACACATCTACCAAGAGTATAGCAACTTGTGTATAATTATGGAGTTTTAATATCATACTGCCAGTAACATATTGCGTTGATGAAGCAGACTGTAAGGTACATATTGCCAACCATGTACTGTATCTTAGATGGAGCAAAAATACAAAATGCATTTGGTCACCACAAATCCTTTCAACCTTTCTCATGAATGATGTCAAGACTGGTGAAATTAACAATTAAAATTGAAATTCCCCTTTCAATTCACATGCATAAACTGTGATAAATTCAAATACAGAAAACTGGTTCTCTCTCTCTCTCGCTCTCTCTCTCGCTCTCTCTCGCTCTCTCTCTCTCTCTCTCTCTCTCTCTCTCTCTCTCTCTCTCTCTTCAATCTCCTCTCCCCAGTGTAATGCAAAGGCCTAGAAGAGCAAAATCAATACAATTGTGGCATTTCCATCACTGAAATAATCAATCTATAGAATCAGACTGGGGTCCACATGCAAAGTATAAGGAATCAGTCTGAAGAAGGGTACCGATCCAAAACGTCACCATCCATGTCCTCCAGAGACGCTGCGTGACCCGCTGAGTTACAGCAGCACTCTGTGTTCCATATTAAAATAATCTCAGCCTAAGAGTTAGCATGTTTTTGTCTGAAATACTTTGAAAGTGCTTCATATGGATCTAATGACAATTATCATGTGCTGAGGTAACACGGGGTTGCATTGACTTCTAATGCAAGAGCAGCTATTAAAACTTATTAATGGGAATAGTGGGCTCTTGCTTCATTTGCATTGAGTTTGCATTTTGAGTCAAATAATTCAAACATCCTTCAAGCTGGATGTCTGCCTCGGTGGGATTGGGGAAAGATCAATTGCAGCATTTTAAAATTGCTTCAATTGTCTAGGAATGGCAATAGTTACTATTTATATTTATATATCAGAGATTCCAGTATTTAACAAAACCTATTACTTCGGAACTATGTAACTAAGTAATAAACAGATGTACATTGTTCAATCAAACCAAGGTTAAAACTTTAAAGGAGACTTTTCCTGCCTGTTGAAATAAATGTCTCAATTTTCAGAAGGACATATGCTAATTTGCAAATCGACACTTTTCATCGTTATCTGCTGGCCAGACTTTCCATATCTGTCTGGTATGCACACAATCCCACATGTTATTATTCATTATATCAGGTGTCCAATTTTCCCTTGAGTTGTTATGCAAAAGTTAATCACATCCCCATTTATATTGTGGGTGATAGATCATCAAACTCTTATACGCAGCAGACCATATTCACCAAAATTTGAATTACTATCCCATGAACATGGATCTCTCTATGAAGTGAAATTGGGGCTTGTTATTTAATTAATTCATCGGAATGCCTTTGATAATATTGATTCTGAACACCTTGTGGGGAAAATAGCAAATGAAGCCGTAAATTCAGTCTGTTAACTGCCAGATAGGTATTTGGAAATGTCATGATATTTCACTGCCACCGAGACAAATTTATATGTCAACTTTCTACACAGTCCTGCAAAGATGTAGCAGAAACCACATTTCAGTTGATTTTTCAGAGATAATCAAAATGCTGAGATGGATATGAGGAAACTCTAGGATGTATTAACTGCAATCGTCTTGATGAGTCTTGATCATTCGGAGGAATATGGGCAAATGCGGGAAGGTGGGACTAGCATAGATGGGGTATCTTGGTCAGTATGGGCAAGTTTGGCCAAAGGCCCTGTTTCTGTGCTGTATGACTATCACTCTATAAGTTTGGAAATCATCTCAGTTCCTTGGAGGCTCAGTGGTTTGCATGAACTGCTATTAGATTGGCAGCATCCCTCAGAAAAGCCACACTAATGAAGGGTGTTCAAAAGGGAAATAGACATAGGCACATGTTCTCTGATTAAAAACAAAGATATCTATCTATCTATCTATCTATCTATCTATCTGTTTATTTATTTATTTTCTGGTAATCACGGGCAAGGCCAGCATGTTGTCCATTTCAAATTGTCCCTGAGAAGGTGACATTGAGTAACCAAGTGGCTGTTCATTTCATTTCAGATCCTTACCTGGTTTGGCCAAAATGTGGACTAGGAGTCGCCAAACCCCCATTTTGGCCAGACTGTAGAAGGGTGATGAATTTGTTCCCTGGAATGACATTGGTAAACCAGATGTGTTCACTTTGTTCAAGTGGTAGCACTCTCTACTTGTACATTTACGACTTACTCCTGAATACAAAATTGAGACTCCAATTTCAGCCCCATACTTAAGATATGATGTACGAACGAACTGCAGATGCTGTTTTAAACCAAAGATAGACACAAAAAGCTGGAGTAACTCAGCGGGACAGGCAGCATCGCTAGAGAAAAGTAATGGGTGATGTTTTGGGTCGAGACCCTTCTTCAGACTGGTTATGGATAAGAGAAACGAGAGATATAGACAATGATGTAGAGAAATAAAGAACAATGAATGAAAGATATTCAAAAAAGTTATGATGATAAAGGAAACAAGCCATTGTTAGCTGCTTAAGAAGGAACTGCAGATGCTGGAAAATCGAAGGTACACAAAAATGCTGGAGAAACTCAGCGGGTGCAGCAGCATCTATGGAGCAAAGGAAATAGGCAACGTTTCGGGCCGAAACCCTTCTTCAGACAAGCAGCTAACCCTTTGTTAGCTGCTTGTTGGGTCAAAATGAGAAACTAGTGAGGAGGGATAGAGAGGGAATGCCGGGGATACATGAAATTAGAGAAATCAAATTCATACCACTGGGCTGTAAGCTGCCCAAGCGAAATATGAGATGCTGTTCCTCCAATTTGCATTTAGCCTCACTCTGACAATGGGGGAGACCTAGAACAGAAAGGTCTGTGTGGGAATGGGAAGGAGAATTAAAGGGTTTAGCAACCGGGAGATCATGTAGGTTCAAGCGGACTGAGCGATATGATGTTAAGATATGATGCTGTATTGATTGGAATATGCACAAGCTAGCAATGTTCATCAAGGTCGAATGCTGCATATATCCCAGCTAACCTTCACTTCTTTCTTGGACGAGAAAAGGTTAAGCTTAACTTACTTGGATCGCTTGCAATTTGCTTTTGCTCTCATTCACAAATAGGTTCTTTTCCACTGCCTAACAGTAGCAATATAATCAAAATAAATGACCAGAAAAACATGTTTTTTACTCTTAATCCAAAGTCGAATAAAGCTTACCATGCCTTCCTGTTTTAGTATTACTTTTATTTGCTCTGTATCAATATGTCAGGCACGTGCCGTCAGGATAGACGAGGTAGGCACTGCCTACCCTGACTATAATTATGAAATGGTAATTATTAAATATAAATAGTAAAGGCATGCGAGAATTATGCCTATCTAAGAGATCGATCTCTTAGGTCGGTATAATTCTCCGTGCCTTTCATCCGCAGCACTTGCAACATGCGAAGGTCTGTGCAGCCCACGTGCCGTCGACAATGCTTCAAGCTGTCAATGACATGCGGGGCTGAAGGCAGCTGAAATTCTGCCTTTGCAATAATGCGCATGCGCAGCAGCCTACTGCGCATGTGCAACGCAAGTTTCTTGGCGGATTTTTCAAATATGGATTGTCATTATTTTAAGAGTTCTTAGGAAACAAAGAGAGAAGAATGGAGTTTGTGTACCAATGACGTGGTAAGTACATTTCTTGGTGCTTTATGTTTTTAAATACCGTATTTCCCGGGGTGGGGGGAGAGTTAATTTCACAGCATTTTAGGAGTCTGGCCCGGGGTAAAGTTGCGGAGAGGGCAGGAGCGTTGTGAAGGAGGGGATCGGGGCCAGTAACCCACCTGCGACGCTCCGGGCACGGAGCCACCGCATTGTGGCTGGGGAGTGAATTAGCTCAGGTGGCTGCGAGTAGCCTCCGGGACCGGACAGCCCCTTCTGCCGGTCCCCGCTCACCTCAGTCAGTGCTCTCCTTCTGAAAACCTCTCTCCTGCCGCTCACCGGCTTCACTCATGTCAGCAGCTTCCCGCAAATCGTTAAATTCCGACTGTGCGATCGAGGGACCAATTGAGGTTACTCGGCTGTGGGAATTTAAGGATTTACGGAAAGCGGCTGACATGAGTGAAGCCGGCAAGCGCAGGTGAGAGGTGTTCAGATGGAGAGCACTGCCTGAGAGGGCCGGCAGAAGGCACTGAAGTGGCAGCCGGTTCTGCTGTCGGGTCCCGGCGGCCGCTCGCAGCCACCCGAGCTGCTTCCCTCCCCGGTAGTGGCGACCAGTTCTCCTGTCCATGCCAGAAGCGTTGCGGCAGCAGTGAGTGAGTTACTAACATGACCTCCTTCTCAACACTCCTGCCCTCCCCGCATTTTTAACCCCTGGCACAGACTCTCCACACACTGTGAAAGGAACTCTTCCTCCAATTTGTCCCTTGAATTAGTATTGTCATTCAATAAGATGACAACTGATTCAACGTCTCGTTTTTCCCACCATCTCTCCACCTGCAGTCATCAGTAAGTAATTAAAAAATGAAAGCAATTTAGAAGCCTTTGGGCAAATTGAATTGTTACTTATTTTTATTTTTTATTTTTACGGAGAGAGCAATCTGCGCATGCGCAGTTTAAGATTTTTTTTAAAAGCCGACTGACTGCCTACCTTGAGTGATTACTCACGGCACGTGCCTGCAATATGTTGTTTCAAAGAGAATCCTTACAATCTGCAGAAACCTTTCTTATCTGCCAGTTGTCAAAAACACCCACAACCTCATAGCCTTTGATTTGAGCATCTCAGCATTTGCAGCCTCAGCATTTTCTCCCATCAGTCCTTTCCGATACCTCGCATTATGTGACTATAAAGGGCCAGTCCCAATTGGGCATCATTTGTGCATCACGCAGATGGCGCGCAAAGATTTTGTACATCCCAATATCGACGCGACACTGCCTACGTCACCACGCACCATGCGCGCATCACGTGCGTCATGACACGTAAATGATGTCGCGTAAATTACGTGCAAATGACGCCCAAGTGGGACAGGCCCTTAAGACTTAAAATAAACTGTAAAAGTGCCTCCAAAGTGAAAAATACCCATTTGATTGTGAAATAATTTGGAATCTTTTGAGCTCTTGAAATTCTATATAAATTCCATTTTTTCAACATGCAGTTAAAAACAATTAAAACACAATGTTTACAAAATGCAAGCCAAACGCTCACCTTTATTATAACCTTTCGCCTTGAATTAATCCAGATCACTGTGCATTACAACCACCCAGCCACAGATCATGGGATATTCTTTGTTTATACCACCTCCATCAGATTAACTTCACAACAGTCACAAGATGGTCCTTGGATCTTGTTTTTTTTTCATGTTGGTACTGTTATCTTATCTTTGATAAGACCTTGTGCTTCCCAAAATGAAATGATCTCTTTATTTCTCCCTGTGGCTGAGCTCACAACAGAATATTGTTGATTTATGTTTTTTTCAATCTAGATGGCTCAGAATAAAAAATAAAATGAACATAAAATGCTGGAAACATTGAGCTGGCCAAGCAGCACGCTTGCTGTGTGTTTCCAGCATTTTCCCTTGGAAAAAAAACAAGATTTACCTGTTTTTTTATTTTTAGAGTTTCAGATGTGAACAAAATATGATAAATTCTACTTCTCTTAACATCCTAATGTACAGTCCATAAAATGTGCTTGATGAAGGTAAAGAAAGGAAGCAAATGATAAATAGGCACAACTTTCACAAATGCATTTTGTCATTGAATAATAGCGCTGCCACATTTGTTTGTTCATAATTGTAACTACAATTCTTAACGAGTGTAGCTATGTGATGTAGTAATTGGTTTCTTGATCATTAAAAAGCTATTTTGCATGTATGTCATTACTATGCAATTTCTTGGAAGAATGGGCAATATCACTTGGTTTTGTTCTAATTTTCCTATTAATTAAAAAAAATGTTCATAGGTCTGCTTATAAAATGAACTGAACACAGTTTTTTGTTGACTGAATTATTAAGCAAAGAAAATATTAGTACAATATGTTTTGTGCGACCATGTTGGTTAGCATCATTTTTAACTCTATGCAAAGGAGTTACTGTTCCATTCTTCTTGTTAGAAGTAACAATGAAATAGCTCGGTAGAAAGGTTTGACGAAATATATAATGGAGTAACAGAGTCATACAGCATGGAAACAGGCCCTTCGGCCCAACTTGCCCATGCTGACGATGATGCCCCATCTACACTGGTTCCCCTGCTTGCATTTGGCCGATATCTTTCTAAACCCTTCCTGCCCATGTGCCTGCCCAAATATGTTTTAAATGTTGTTATAGTACCTGTGTCAACTACCTTCTCTGGCAGCTCATTCCATATACCCACCCCCTTCAGTGTGAAAAAGTTGCCCCTCAGGTTCCGACTAAATCCTTCCCCTCTCACTTTAAACCTATGTCTAGTTCTGAATTCCCCAAAGATAGACAAAATGTAGAGTAACAGTGGATAAAGCAGCATCACTGGAGAAAATGGATAGATGAAGTTTTGTGTTGGGAACCTTCTTCAGACTTGCCTACTCTGCGTAAAAGATAATGTGCATTCACCCTATCAATTCACCCCATGATCTAATAGACCTCTTAGCCTCTGACACTTCAAGGAATATGGTCTTCATCTATCCTTCCTATAGCTCAGACCTTCAAGTCCTGGCATAATTGTCACATTTATGCAGCAACATTTGTTTTATAATAATATATAAAGTAACTCAAAGCTGATATTTTGTTCTAGATTTGACACTCAAGTTTATTAACATGCCAATCATTCTATCTAATTTAAGAATATGAAGAACATTTGAACTTCTATTACTGAAAACAAAATCATACTGGTGGTCCGAACACATGCTGTAGTAATAAAGTAATTCTGAAAAATTTGAATGTATAATAACAACAGGAACAAAAAAAACAGACTATTGCGAGGCAAGAAATGTATCCTTTAGACTTTAGAGACACTGCGCGGAAACAGGCCCTTCTGCCCACCCAGTCCTCGCAATCACCCTCTGCACTAGCACTATTCTACTCACTCGGGAGTACTTACAATTTACAGAAGCCAATTAACCTACAAACCTGTACGTCTTTGGAGAGTGGGAATAAACCAGAGCACCCAGAGAAAACCCACATAGTTTTCACCCACAGGAACTCCGTACAGACAGCACCCATAGTCAGAATTGAACCCGAGTGTCTAGCGATGTAAGGCAGCAACTCTATAGCAGTGTGGCAAGATTTTAGGTAACTCATGGCCTCAATCATTTTGCAAATGTCTATGAGAATGATTAAAATCTTTTTTTTTTTTAATGAGCATACAAGTGCAGAAGCTCTGATGGGATGTACAAAAATCATCTTGAGAAGCAGCAATCAAAGAGGATAAGGGAGAAGAGCTTATTGGCTGAAACCCGTGGGAAATGTGAGTCAGAGGGGAAAAACAATTTAAAACTGAGGAATTTGATTTGTAAATTAGCAAATTAGGCATTTATCAGCCAATATAAGCAAGGCTGCTCTAGGGGAGCAACAGTGAAGGAGTGGCCTTGTGAGTAAAGTGTGAGTCTTTGGCTCAAGAGTCCGTGAGTAAAGTGCGAGACTTTGGGTCGAGAGTCTTTGGCGAGGAGGCTGAGGAGAGGAAACTGCAAAAAGCTGGAGAGGTTGGGACACGGTGAACACATGACGGGTAAGATGAGGCAGTGTGATGCTTGCAGGATGTGGGAAGTTAGAGACACGGATGGAGCCTCTGGCTGCTACAACTGTGGCAAGTGCATCCAGCTTCAGCTCCTGAAGGACCGTGTTGGGGCACTGGAGAAGCAGCTGGATGACCTCCGGGCCATCTGAGAAAATGAGAGTTTCCTGGAAAGAACCTACAGTGAGGTTGTCACGCCGAGGATATGAGAAGAACGAAGGTGTGTGACTGAGAGAAAGGGTGGTAACTGTGCAGTGCAGGAGACCCAGGTGGCTGTGCCTAATGAAAACAGGTACGCCCTCTTGGGAACTGTCGTGGGAGACGACGCTTCCAGTCCGAGCGGCGGACACGTCGGTAACTCCAATCCTATAGAAGGGACTCGTCCGGCGAGACCGATGTCGGGCAGAGCCCTAGTGGTGGGTGACTCCATTGTCCGAGGTGCAGGCAGGAGATTCTGTGGAGGCAGGTGAGATGCAAGGATGGTCTGTTGCCTCCCTGGTGCCAGGGTTAAAGATGTCACAAACCGAATTCAGAACATCCTCGAGAGAGAAATTGAACAGATGGCAGTTGTGCACGTACGCACAAATTACTTCGGGAAGAAGAGGAAACACTTCTGCTCACAGCGAGTTGTGAGTCTGTGGAATTCTCTGCCTCAGAGGGCGGTGGAGGCCGGTTCTCTGGATACTTTCAAGAGAGATTTAGATAGGGCCCTTAAAGATAGCAGAGTCGGGGGATATGGGGAGAAGGCAGGAACGGGGTACTGATTGGGGATGATCAGCCATGATCACATTGAATGGCGGTGCTGGCTCGAAGGGCCAAATGGCCTACTCCTGCACCTATTGTCTATTGTCTAACGATTTAAATGTATCCACACACTGGGCTGAGTACTGTAACTAACTCACTCAACAGCTGAAGGAAAATCCCATTTCAGGTGAGAATACTGACAGATTGAACACTATAGAATAGTTCATTGTTGAACCAAGAAGCATATGTAAATTCCACATGGTTCAAGCAAAGTGCAGCACAGAAACAAATGGTTTTACACAATTGTATGAAATCAAAACAAAACTCCACTAATTAGGAAACAAAAGCTGTTTTTCACAGTTGCTGCACCATCTCATTAAATATGATTACAACTAACTGGTCCTGTTACTCAATATGTGCAAATTACATAATTTGATGCAAGCACCACAATGGATGAGACACCCAAACACATCAAAAGTCTCAAGGAGACAATCCGTTTACCAAAAAAAGGAAAATTATTACCGTCAGACGGAGACCGATTCTGACTCCACCCCCCAATCTTTGAACATCCCCAATCCTTTCCACTCGTCACTTTAATTTCATGTTTTATGTATTTTGTGTTTTTTTGTTTATATGACTGTTTTATGACAACTCGACTCCTGGGATAAATAAAGTTCTATAGCATCGCATCGTATGGATCTACCAAGGTCAAGTGATTTTTTAAGTGTCAGCTCCAAACATTCTTCCAACTAAAAAAGACACATGGTGCTGGACTAACTCAACGGGTCATTCAGAACCACTGGAGAACATGCATATGTGATGTTTCAGGACAAGGTCCTTCCCACCCAACACGTCACCTATCCATGTTCTCCAGAGATGCTGCCTGACCCATTGAGTTACTCCAGCGCTACATCACGTTTTTTTGGGTAAACCAGCATCTGGAGTTCCTTATTTCTACATTTTCCTTCTAACTCTTCTAAGAAAGCTTTAGAAGGATATTGGACGAGTTGACCCAAAGGGGCGGTTTTCATGCTGTAGGACTATGACTCCCAATCCTCAACTGTCATTAAAACAGGAGAATGTTGAAGTAGGCCTACTTCATATGAGGTAGAGATTTGGAGGCTCTTCAGCAGAGCAGGATCCCTGCCATACACTTCGTTTCACCTTTTTGTCTTAAAGATATCTGGAAAAATATTTTCACTCATCAAACAATAATGAGACCATGCAAAGTCATGGGACTTACAGACTGGAACAGAGTTCAGCCAATTCTACAAATCATATTTATTATGCAGATCCTGCATTGTACAAGCTCCTCCTATGAATTCCTCAAATCCCGGACCATATTCCTGACCACTCCCCACTCTCCCTGTCCGGGCCTAGATCTGCCATCAACATTAGATTTAATATGACAGCCTTGACTTCTCTCCCTCCACTATCCAATCTTACAAATGTTGGTCCCAATCCTTCTATTCCATCTCAAAACCCAACCCCAGCGCCACAAACACCCAGCCTCAATCCAGATCGCTCCCACACCTCTCCTGATTTATGGAGCTCTGATTGCATGCCCAACACCCCAACTACAGCAGAGTTGCAACTGAGTCAGTAATTGTCAATTCCCACAAACCTTGCCATGGAATGAAGTTATTAGGTGGCACATTGCAAGTGCTGAAAGGGAGGAACACCAACATTTTGGAACATGTTTTCAATGATGGGTTAATAAAGGAAATGATTCTTGCTGCATAATTCTGCACCCATTAATGTACACTACAATTTCTAAGCAAGTTCCTTTTAGGATCCTTAGAATGAAAGGGAAGCGTCTGAAAAGCGAAATGAATCCATGTTCAATTATTCAGATAAATATTGCTAACAATTTCAATAATTGAACCACTGACACAGCAAGGTGACATTTTAGCTTGTTAATCACTAATGGTGGCAGATAGGGGGCAGAATTTAGAAAATCAAATCCATGAAATCCAAAATCCAGTTTCAGATGGCCCTTGCACCATTAAACACACAAACGCACAAACAGAGCTCACTATTACATTTCACTCAGCCATTTCTTAACCTACCCCAAAGGTAACACTTCACATTCAGTAAGCTAAAAGATGGCAAAATAAAAATCTGCTGCCAAAAATAAAAGAGCTATCAATATGTATTATTATTCTTTTAGCAAAAATGATTGTTGGAGTTGGGGTCAGTGAGGACAGAGTGATGGAGGACTTTTTAGACGGCAGCCGTCACATCCACTGACAATACTATCTGTGCCTCGACAATGGGTTCACTAATCCTCGATGTGCACTGTTGTTATTGCAAAATAATGGAGGAGCTCCTTTAACCTCTGTTCACTGAAACTATAATCCCCCACAGTGTGATGGTTGCTTATTAAAATTTGGGATAGGTATTATCAAAAAATATATACATGCTTCCAGGTAATAAGAAATTATTATGACCGCTGCTTAATCGGACACTTTGCTTCGGTGTGACCTAGGTTTTACTTGATTGACTCATGCAATGTTAATGAGCATTTATGTGGCATATATTTCCCCCCCACGACCAGTTACATGACTTATTAGAAAACCACAGTTCTGGCATGAGCAGAATAATGACAAAACAAAACCTGGTGCAAATCCTAAATTTGACCTCAGATAGTTCCAAACCAACTGAAATGAAGCCTATTCATTCTCTTAGTGCAGCGGGTAATGCATTGGGTGAAGGATAGATCAGCATGCCGGCAGATTTGAGTTGTGGCACTCTCCGCGTTTCACTGACTCAATTATTCTGTATTGTTACATGTACCTCGGTTCCAGGCATGTGCCGGCAAGATAGGCACTGCCTACCCTGACTAAAATTATAAAATGATAATTATTAAATATAAATAGTAAAGGCACGGGAGAATTATGCCTACCTAAAGAGATCAATCCCTTAGGTAGGCATAATACTCTGTGCCTTTCATGCGCAGTACATGTAATACGGGAAAGTGTGTGCAGCCCACGTGCCGTGGACGCTGCTTCAAGCAGAGCTGAAGGCAGCTGAAATTCTGCCTTTGCAGCGTGGACTGTGTACTGCGCATGTGCAGCGCAAGCGGCTGAAAAGTGAGAAGCGGCTGTAAAAGGCAGCGCCGCCGGAGAGGGGGGGGAAAGAGTTCCTTTCACAGCGTGTGGGGAGTTTGGCCAGTGGTAAAGTTGCAGGAGGGCAGGAGCGTTGATAAGAAGGGGGTCGGGGATCATGCCAGAGCAACCAGCTCAAGAGCGGGTCAGCGGGCGATGGATAACAGGACAGCAGGCGGTGGAGCTTACTCCATGTGTCAGTGCGAGTAACCTCAATTGGTCCCTTGTTCGCGCTGACACAGGAGTGTCCACTGCTCCGCTCCATGATCTTTGCTCTTGAGCTGGTCCCCTCACCGTTCAGACGGAGAGCACTGCCAGAGGTGAGCGGGCCGGCGGTCGCTCGCAGCCACCCGAGCTGCTTCCCTCCCCGGCCACAATGCTGTGGCTCCGCGCTTGGAGCGCCACAGCAGTGGTGAGTGAGTTGCTGGCATGATTCCCGACACCCTCCTTCTCAACGCTCCTGCCCTCCCCACAACTTTACCCCTGGCCAGACTCACCACACGCTGTGAAAGGAACTCTCCCCCCTTGAACTAGTATTGTCATTCAATAAGATTACAACTGATTCAACTTGTCCCGATGTGCTCCCGTTTTTCCCACCATCTCTCCACCTGCCGTCACCCTCCATCCCCCACCCATTCAGTAATTCAGAATGAAGGAGATTTGGAAGCCTTGGGCAAATTGAATTGTAATGCCCCTGTCCCACTTAGGAAACCTGAACGGAAACCTCTGGAGACTTTGCGCCCCACCCAAGGTTTCCGTGCGGTTCCCGGAGGTTGCAGGTGGTTGCCAGAGGTTGCAGGTAGTCGAACCAGGTAGGGAGACTGACAAAAACCTCCGGGAACCGCACGGAAACCTTGGGTGGGGCGCAAAGTCTCCAGAGGATTCCGTTCAGGTTTCCTAAGTGGGACAGGGGCATTACTTTCTTTATTTTTATTCTTTATTTTTACGGAGAGGAGAACAATCTGCGCAAGCTTTTTTTTAAAGGCCGACTGACTGCCTACCCTGAGTAATTATTCACGGCACATGCCTGCTCGGTTCACTGAAATGCTTTATTTTGCATACAGCCCTGTAGAATCAAGCAGCAGACCTCGCCAAGGCAATACACAAGTGTCAGCCACCAACAAAGTTACAAAAGTTCATCAAACAGTCCTATCTACAGCCCCCACCCCACCACCAGGTCCCCCCTTTCGTTCTCAGTGGCCGCCCCCGCTGAGTACCCCCTTTGTTCTCGGCGGCCCTCCTCACTCTCCAGCGACTCTTCAACAATAGACGACAACTCGTAGTTGACAAAAATACTTTCAGCTGTAACCATTCAAAATACATCACCAAATATAATCCCAAATCTAAAATCTTCCTACACACTGACTTTCTTCTCACCTCTGCTGTGTACACCAATTAATGTTGGATATCACCACAAAATATATCGTCAACGCTTTTGGACTTTGAAATGCGACTTTCCAAGAGAGCTGAGGAGCTCATATCTTACATAGTTTTGATCTTTTGCTTAGTTGTAAGAATTGTTGGAAGCTTTTATTGGTCATCTTTCACTGAAGAGAGAGAAGATTACAAACAACAAGGCTGGCATGTCTTTTGAAATTGCAGGTCTTAGTGTCAATCATAACAATTTCTCGGAATAAGGTAGACAGTGGTGTAAGATGACAGCTGTAATTTGCTACATATTAAATCTCTTCAGCTGTCGGTGTTGCCTTTGGGGAAAAAGCACGACCTCCAATGTATATGCATAGAATTCCGACAAAATTGTCAATGAAGACAGCTCAAGTACTCTGTATGTAATTATAGATCTATGATGCATCATTTCATGTCAGTATAATCAGCCCGACTGCCCTGACTGTCAACCAGCCGCTGCACAGAAAATGCTCAGCAAGTTGTAGCGTGCTTCACCATGCATTCCATACTCTGCACCTGTGTACAGCAGTGCAGCAATACAGAACATGCCAGGACCCGGATACTACACACCGGGATCCAGCAATGCTCCATAATTTACAGATACACTCTTTATCTTTTTAATTTATCAGTTCAGTTTATTGTGACGTACTCAGGTATAGTGAAAAGCTTTTGTAGCGTGCTAACCAGTCAGCTGAAAGACAGTACATGCTTACAATCGAGCCATAATACAGTGTATGGATACATGATAATGTTTAGTGCAAGGGCTTTTGCCCCAATGCCAGCCACAGCTGGAGCCCCAAGCATCAGAATCAAGGGAATGAAAGCTTACTACATGTAGATAATGCAGAGTTGAGGTTACAATAGTAATGTCAGTCACCATCTTACTTAATGAACAATTAGACTTGAAGGACTGAGTGGTCCTCTCCTGCTCTAATTATTCCATGTATGTGTTCATAATTGGTCTCAAAGAGAAAGGTGAAATATCAGCAATGGTTAAATTAATTGCAACGTAAGACCTGCACTTTAAGGCTTCTCAGAGAATTCCAGCAGATACATTGTCATAAAGGATTTGCATGTGGAATCACATAATGTCTATACGCTGATATATGCCTATGCCAACTCAATGCAAAAGCAATCCTGCCTGTCCTGTTCACCTGCCCACTCCCAATAGTCCTGGAGCTCAGTTCTCTTCAGCCACTCCACCAGCTTGCCTGTGAATGCTGATTGATCCACCTACACTGCTATCCTGTCACTGTGTTGCAGGCCTAAACCACTCACTGTGTAAAGATGTTTTTCTCTCATGTCACTTTTGATTCTTTTGCCAATCAACTTCATTCCACATCTCCTGGTTGCCGACTCTTTCACTAATGGAATCAGTCTCTTTCTTTATCTACTCATTCTACACTTTCCAGTCAATTCTGCAGCGAAAAATATATTCAACACAAAATACAAGAGTGTGAAAGGCGTTAGGTGTGTGAAGCAGACAGACTTATGAAAATTCAAAATTTGCCTCAGCTGCATATCCCAATATTTCCAGAGACACCGAGGACCTTCTTAAAGGAACTTTGAAAAAGTTAGAGAAGGTTGGATGAATGATTTAAGCAAAGATGTAGGATGACGTTGGAAATTTCACTCTACCCTCCACTGAATTCCTGTGTCCTGACCAAAATTTTGATGTTAATAGACAATAGACAATAGGTGCAGGAGTGGGCCATTCGGTCCTTCGAGCCAGCGCCGCCATTCAATGCGATCATGGCTGATCATCCACAATCAATACCCCGTTCCTGCCTTCTCCCCATATCCCCTGTCTCCGCTTTCTTCAAGAGTATCTGACTCGCTTTGAAAAGTATCCAGAGAATTGGCCTCCACTGCCTTCTGAGGCAGAGGATTCCACAGAGTCACAACTCTCTGGGTGAAAATGTTTTTCCTCATCTGCGTTCTATGGCCTACCCATATAGCCATATAACCATATAACAATTACAGCATGGAAACAGGCCATCTCGGCCCTTCTAGTCCGTGCCGAAGACTTACTCTCAACTTGTCCCATCTACCTGCACTCAGACCATGACCCTCCATTCCTTTCCCGTCCATATACCTATCCAATTTATTTTTAAATGATAAAATCGAACCTGCCTTCACCACTTCCACTGGAAGCTCATTCCACACAGCTACCACTCTCTGAGTAAAGAAGTTCCCCCTCATGTTGCCCCTAAACTTTTGTCCCTTAATTCTAAAATCATGTCCTCTTGTTTGAATCTTCCTTACTCTCAATGGTAAAGCTTATCCACGTCAACTCTGTCTATCCCACTCATCATTTTAAAGACCTCTATCAAGTCCCCCCTTAAACTTCTGTGCTCCAAATAATAAAGACCTATCTTGTTCAACCTTTCTCTGTAACTTAGGTGCTGAAATCCAGGCAACATTCTAGTAAATCTCCTCTGTACTCTATTTTTTTGTTGACATTTCCTATAATTTGGCGACCAGATTTGTACACCATATTCCAGAATTGGCCTCACCAATGCCTTGTACAATTTTAACATTACATCCCAACTTCTTTACTCATTGCTCTGATTTATAACGGCCTGCACACCAAAAGCTTTCTTTACCACCCTATCTACAAGAGATGCCACCTTCAGGGAACTATGCACAGTTATTCCTAGATCCCTCTGTTCAACTGCATTCCTCAATTCGCTACCATTTACCATGTATAAACCCCTTATTCTTAAACTGTGGCCCCTGGTTTGCGGACTCCCCCCAACATCGGCAACATGTTTCCTGCCTCTAGCATATCCAAACCCTTAACAGTCCCGCAATCCCGTGAAATAACCTTGTGAACCTACGCTGCACTCCCTCAATAGCAAGAATGTCCTTCCTCAAATTTGGAGACCCAAACTGCACACAATAATCCAGGTATAGCCTCACTAGGGCCCTGTACAAATGCAGAAGAACATCTTTGCTGCCATATTCTCTTGTTATGAAGGCCAACATGCCATTAGCTTTCTTCACTGCCTGCTGTAACTAATAAGTAACTGGAGCAAAAAAATTGCAGATGTTGGAAACCCAAACCAAAAACAGTAAAATGGTGAAAGTCGTCAGCATGTTAAGCCTTTTAAGTGAGGAGAGAAACTGACTTCACTTTCAGGTCAAGGAAGCTTCATCAGAACTCAATCGTGAGAAGACAAATCTGTTAGATTGTTGCGAGAAGGAAGGACGGACGGACAGAACAAAGGGGAAGTTTGCAATCAGGTAGGGATCATTGTCAAGGTAACAATTATTTAAAAAACTGCTAATTAGCTGCAGAGAAGAAAAATTGTAAATTAAACCCAAAAGATACAGCTACATCTATGAAGAGAGGAGCAAAAACAAAGGAGTGGTTACCCAAAAATGTTAACTTCTGTATTACGTTCTGCTGGATTAAATATACCCAGACAGAATATGGTTATTAGTTCAATGCAATGAAACCTGACAGTTACAAATGAGAGCATGGAGCAGCAAAATGTTAATCAATATCAGCATTGGTGTATTGGAAATTGAAGTGAGCGAGAGACTTGAGTAAAAAACAAAGGGCTCTTCCACATTGCCCATAAAGAGACAAGCAGAGCTAGGAATCACACGGGGTCCCATTTGATTGGAATAAAATGAGTGAAATTAAAGAAGCTGTTCAATGCACTGAGGAGTGCAGATATGTGAAATGGAATTGTGATGGAACAGAGTTGGCCTGTCTTCTATTCAAGATGCGGAGAGCCTTCAGACCATTATGCTGTGCAGATCTGAGGTTGTGTGTCATGAAAATCATCAGGCTGACAGCAGGAAACTGGGAACTGTCAAAGTGGCAGAGAGAATCCGAGATGCCATGGATGTAAGCAAGAAGAGACTGGACAAAGGGAGGAAGAATACAGTCAAGGGAGGAAGAAAACATTTCTTTAGTGTAAGAGCAAGCTGAAACGGTGAGTCAGCCGGGAGAGTCCGTGAATGACTTTATTTACTTGGGAAATCTTTCCTCCACAGCCTCCAGCCTTATATTTCCCCAATCTCCAGAGCCCACATCCAACTCCTTCTCATGATCCTCCCAGCACTGTTTAACAGACCCATTGTTTCACCACAGTATCTGCACTTGCAACTTCCAACCTTGATTAATAATCATTGCAACTACAACCCACCAACCTTCTTGATATGCTTCCCTCTTGATCCCCTTCCTCAGCTCCCCTGCTGTCTCCTCCCACCCTCCAGCCTTCTGGCTACTCCTCCTTTTCCCTTTCTTGTCCCCACCTACCCCCACCCCCGATCAGTCTGAAGAAGGGTTTCGGCCCGAAACGTTGCCTATTTCCTTCGCTCCATAGATGCTGCTGCACCCGCTGAGTTTCTCCAGCTTTTCTGTGTAACCTTCTTGATATGCTTCTTGAGTTCACAGTCATGCATCATGAACCTGCTATCAACCTTTGTGTGGACACAAAGAACTGCAGTTGCTGGTCTGCAAAAAAAGACAAATCCAGATACACCTTCTTATGTTCTCTCTTTGGCTGGTCTGGTCTAAAATGTTTGTATTTCTGGTGGTATGAAACTCTCACGTGGAGAGTCATTCTACATCACAAAAAAATGTATTTACAGTGGGAAATGATGGTATTGGATTTAATGTTTTGTCACTGCAGCAAGAAATATCATAGTACCAGCTTAAGGGACACTTCTAATGCATTTTCTCAGAGATATAAGCGTTCTTAACTGAAATTGAATTCGTTCACCCACTCAATATAAACCAATAATAGTAAAAGATGCTTTGAACTTGGATCAATATTAAATTATTAATATGGGAGTAAAATAAATCAATAAAGTGCATCAAATGAAACAGTAATATTATAAGGTGATCACCAGGAGACTAGAGCATTCATGGCTAAAAGAAAGGTACAACGGTAGCTGCAGTTATAAAAAAAGGCCAAATATAATGTTTATTGCAGTATGGGAACCATGTTGAAATCTAAAAGATGGTGGGCTTGCTGCCTAATGTAATGGTCAGATGTAATCCATGGTGTGCTACCCTTTTCTTCAATTGCAAACCTGTGTTGAACATATGTTTGTTTATGAGAACAGAATTGAGCATTTAATGATCCTTAAGAATGAGAGAAACAATAAACAAAATGACTTTGGGTCTTGGGAATTTAGATAATAAAGAAAGCTTGAGAAAATTAGGATACTTGGCAATCATTTAACTGATTTGTAATTGTTTCTTGAAATTGGCCCATGCAATTGTAAAGTATTCACGTCAAGAATTACTCATGAAGCTACCCGTGGTATAGGTACCTTCGATGCTTAAAATGTTTCAGTTATTTAGTTTAATTTCTGGACAATTATGGGGGTTGCTGAATGTAGTTTATTGTTGAAAAAAAGCATTGACAACCTCATTGAACCATTTCCAGATATTATACATGTTAACTGCAAAATCAATGGGCAGTCTAACAAAGGAGTCTGACCCTAAATGTCACCTGTTTCTTTTCTCCAAAGATGCTGCCAGACCTGCTGAGCTACTCCAGTATTTTGTGTCGATCTTTGGTATAAACCAGCATCTGCAGTTCCTTCATATAGAAATCGATGGGCATATTGGACATAGTTGAGGTGGAGGCTTGCTGAACAGCATCAGATTGGCTGCAGATTACCAAATATGCTTCAACTGTTCATAAATTATGTGTCCTTTACATCAGGGGTCGGCAACCTTGTTCTGCATAGAGGCCAAGACGCATGTCTGTGAGCAGATGGTGGGCCACATCTATCACATGTACACATTGATCCTGCCCCCATCCCGCCCCGGATGGCAGGCATCAAATCACGTGTTCACAGAAGGTCGGGCCGGCGGCTTTGCGCAGGATGCGGTACAACCAGAGTTCGGCGCTCGGTGGGCCGGATGATTACGGAAAAACAATCCCCTGCGGGCCAGATGATTTCGGGTTACGGCCGGCCCGGGGCCGTAGGTTGCAGACCCCTGCTTTACAGTATTATACTTTTTCTCACAGAGAGTCTGTGGAATTCTCTGCCTCAGAGGGCGGTGGAGGCAGCTTCTCTGGATGTTTTCAAGAGAGAGCTAGATAGGGCTTAAAAATAGCGGAGTCAGGGGATATGCGGGGAAGGCAGGAACGGGGTACTGATTTGGGATGATCAGCCATGATCACATTGAATGGCTGTGCTGGCTCGAAGAGCCAAACGGCCTACTCCTGCACCTATTGTCTATTGTCTATATGCATTATTCCATATTTTAAATAAGTAAAATTCATGTTTGTTTATAGGCAGTGCATGTAAAGCACAACATAATTTTAATTATTTTATGCACGCTGATACATGTTCACATTTTACTGTTTTCGTTTGAATAGTTTTCGATCAGGAAGTCACCATCAATTTACTCTGATGGCATCAGCCTGAACCTTATTTAGCAAGTGCTCTTTCATTCTTTCTTTTTGAACACCCTCCAAGGCCCTGCCATTCACTGTGAAAGTCCTTTTCTGCTTTGACTGTCCAAAATGCAACACCTCACACTTATTTGCATTAAACTCTACTAATCATGGCTCACAAGGAGTAGACAGGCCATTCGGCCCATTGAGTCTAGTCTGTCATTCAATCATGGCTGGTCTCTGCCTCCTAATCCCTTTTTCCTGCCTCTCCCTATAACCATTGACACCTGTTCTAATCAAGAATTTGTCTATCTCTGCCTTAAAAATGTCCACTGACTTGGCCTCCACAACTCTCTGTGGCAATGAGACAGATTAACTACCCTCTGACTAACGAAGTTCCTGCTCATCTCCTTTCCAAAAGAGTGCCCTTTAATTCTGAGGCTACGATCTCTGGCCCTAGATTTTCCCACCAGTGGAAACATCCTTTCCACATCCACTCTATCTATGCCTTTCATTATCCTGCAAGTTTCCATGAGGCCCTCCCTCAACCTTCTAAACTCCAGCGAGTAGAGGCCCAGTGCTGTCAAACGCTCATTATATGCTAACCCACTCATTCCTGGAATAATTCTTGTAAACTTCCACTGGACCCTCTCCAGAGCCAGCACATCCTCCCTCAGATATGGGGACCAAATTTGCTCACAGTTCCCCAAATGCAGCCTGGCCAGTGCCTTATAGAGCCTCAGCATCTATGTGTTTGTATTTCAGTCCTCTTTATATAAATTCTCTTGAATTTGCCTTCCTTTCTACTCATTCGACTTGCAAATTAACTTTTTTGGGAGTCCTGCACCAGCACTCCCAAGTCTCTTTGCATCTCATTGCCCAACTCATCACATTGCCCAACTGATTAAGATCCTGCTGTAACTTTTGACAACCGTCTTCACTTTCACACACTTTAGTGTCATCTGCAAATTTATTAATCGTGGCCTCCACATTCTATCCAAAAAATTGATATAAACCACAAACAGCAATGTGCCCAGCACTGCTCCATGAGTACACCTTCTCAAAGGAAACTTTTTTCACACAGAGAGTGGTGAATCTCTGGAACTCTCTGCAACAGAGGGTAGTTGAGGCCAGTTCATTGGCTATATTTAAGAAGTAGTTAGATGTGGCCCTTGTGGCTAAGGGGATCAGGGGGTATGGAGAGAAGGCAGGTACGGGATACTGAGTTGGATGATCAGCCATGATCATATTGAATGGCGGTGCAGGCTCGAAGGGCCGAATGGCCTACTCCTGCACCTAATTTCTATGTTTCTATGTAATATGCACTGTCCTCAAGACAGTATCTGTAGAGAACATGGATAGGTGACGTATCGGGTTAGGGCCCTGCTTCAGAATCTCTGCCTGACATTACTATTTCCTGCTGTGCCTCAGAGCCAGACTCATTGCCACAGACCTGACTGCTACTGCTGCTCACCCCTCACAGGCAATCACCCTCAACAATATCCAAAAGGGTATTTGAAGGGGAATGTCCACAGGGGTCACCTGTACTCTGTCTACTTCCTTTCCTCATGATCACCCACCTACTCTCTTCCTGTAACTTAAGCATGGCCACATGACCACATAGGTATAACTCCTATCCATGAAGCTCTAATTCTCCCGGATGATCCTGTCATCCAACTGCAGCTCCAGTCCCCTAATGTGGTCATTAATGAGCTGCACTTGGACACCATTGCGCAGGTGTAGACATCAGAGATACCAACAGTTTTCTTCATTTCTCACATCCTGCAGGGTGGAACACTGCACTATGGCACTAAAACCAAGGGGGGAAAAACAGCACAACAATCACACATGACAATGAAGGAAAGTCCAAGCCCCATCCAAGCTTTCAGAACTGTGGTAGTCCCAGTTAATATGGGGGAAGATTAAATCACCTACTAATACGACTTATTATTCTTACAGCTATCAGTCATCTTCTTACATATTTGCACCTCCAATCCTCGCTGATTTTTGGGGAGGGATAGTACATTCCTGTCAAAGTGATCGCCTCCTTTTTATATCTCAACTCCACTTATATTGCCTCACTGAATGATCCCTCAGTTATATCCTCTCTATGTACTGCTATGATGTTCTTTCGAATCAAAGCAGCAGCTCCTCTTTTATCCCACCTCTATCATGCCTAAAGCGCCTTAGTTTAGAGATACAGCATGGAAACAGGCCCTTCGGCCCACTGAGTCCGAGCCAACCAGCGATCCCCGCACATTAACACTATCCTACACTTGGGACAATTTACAATTTCTCCAAAACCAATTAACATAAAAACCTGTATGCCTTTAGAGCGTGCTGAACATGCTCACCTCAACCTCTGTATTTGCCTCAACATTATCACTCACTCTCACAGTTGTAATGGACCAAATAAATTGCATAAAACGCCTTTTCAATTCATCACATATTCGCAAAGCAAATCTCTGGAAGAGAAAAGTTTACTATACAATTTGAAGAATATCGTAGAACATGGAGAATCTGATGTGGGCACTTAACAGCACACGTGAAGATAACATTTGTTTTTATCTGATTTAGTTCTACATTGACTGCAAAATTCGGGTCAAATGTCATTAGAAACGGGAATAGTCCCCGAGGATTGGCGTACTGCGCATGTTGTTCCATTGTTTAAAAAGGGTTCTAAGAGTAAACCTAGCAATTATAGACCTGTTAGTTTGACTTCAGTGGTGGGCAAATTAATGGAAAAGATACTTAGAGACAATATATATAAGCATCTAGATAAACAGGGTCTGATTAGGAACAGTCAACATGGATTTGTGCCTGGAAGGTCATGTTTGACTAATCTTCTTGAATTTTTTGAAGAGGTTACTAGGGAAATTGACGAGGGTAAAGCAGTGGATGTTGTCTATATGGACTTTAGTAAGGCCTTTGGCAAGGTTCCTCATGGAAGGTTGGTTAAGAAGGTTCAACTGTTGGGTATAAATGCAGGAATAGCAAGATGGATTCAACAGTGGCTGAATGGGAGAAGCCAGAGGGTAATGGTGGATGGCTGTTTATCGGGTTGGAGGCAGGTGACTAGTGGGGTGCCTCAGGGATCTGTGTTGGGTCCTTTGTTGTTTGTCATGTACATCAATGATCTGGATGAAGGTGTGGTAAATTGGATTAGTAAGTATGCAGATGATACCAAGATAGGGGGTGTTGTGGATAATGAAGAGGATTTCCAAAGTCTACAGAGTGATTTAGGGCATTTGGAAAAATGGGCTGAAAGATGGCAGATGGAGTTTAATGCTGATAAATGTGAGGTGCTACACCTTGGCAGGACAAATCAAAATAGGACGTACATGGTAAATGGTAGGGAATTGAAGAATACAGTTGAACAGAGGGATCTGGGTATAACCGTGCATAGTTCCTTGAAGGTGGAATCTCATATAGATAGGGTGGTAAAGAAAGCTTTTGGTATGCTAGCCTTTATAAATCAGAGCATTGAGTATAGAAGCTGGGATGTAATGTTAAAATTGTACAAGGCATTGGTGAGACCAAATCTGGAGTATGGGGTACAATTTTGGTCGCCAAATTATAGGAAGGATGTCAACAAAATAGAGAGAGTACAGAGGAGATTTACTAGAATGTTGCCTGGGTTTCAACAACTAAGTTACAGAGATAGGTTGAATAAGTTAGGTCTTTATTCTCTGGAGCGCAGAAGGTTAAGGGGGGACCTGATAGAGGTCTTTAAAATGATGAGAGGGATAGACAAAGTTGATGTGGACAAGCTTTTCCCTTTGAGAATAGGGAAGATTCAAACAAGAGGACATGACTTCAGAATTAAGGGACAGAAGTTTAGGGGTAATATGAGGGGGAACTTCTTTACGCAGAGAGTGGTGGCGGTGTGGAATGAGCTCCCAGTGGAAGTGGTGGAGGCAGGTTCATTGGTATCATTTAAAAATAAATTGGATAGGCATATGGATGAGAAGGGAATGGAGGGTTATGGTACGAGTGCAGGCAGGTGGGACTAAGGGGAAAAAAATTTGTTCGGCATGGACTTGTAGGGCCGAGATGGCCTGTTTCCGTGCTGTAATTGTTATATGGTTATATGGTTATTGAAGTGTCCTGTGCTGCAGAAATTCAGAGCTATCTGTAACAGCTATCTAATACCTATCCAAAATGGTTATTTACTTCGTATAAACCCCCAAGAGTAAGCAATAGCAGATAATTCAACCTTACAGCTGTGCTTAATTCTGCCTTGCAAAATAAGCGAGTCAAATTACAAATCTAGGCTAATTTTGTTCTCACAGGCCTGCCAACACTAATGGTATTGCTGTGATCAACTGTTGCAGCAGCTGAGATTGACCAACTCTTCAGAGACCAGCATTGCAATGCACTTCATGATATGCTCGGTGACAAAGGCAATTCTTCTTAGCGTCACTGATTTTCCTGACTGTTCATAAACATGTTAATATTTACATAATTGCTACCCTTTATTAACTCAAATACCTGCAATATACCCCTAATGTTGTGTGAAAATGCCTAAAGGTCACTTTATGGTTTGTGAAGCAGATCGAGTCATCTGTCTTTTTCATTTTTTGCTTCCTTACCAGTCACCCTCTGCAGTTATTCAACCAGGAAAATGTTGTTCTTTAAATGTGCAAACAGCTGTCAGCTCTGTCTGAAATACTTTGAATTAATCACGAGTTATTATAACAGACATAACTCTAATGACAACATTTAAAAGCTCATCGTCTTAATAGCAAAACTCATTCAAATTGCTCACGTCATGGCTGGCATACAAAATGTCTCCCAGCCTCAGCTTTTCAGTTGCTAATTTAGAACTAAACAGAGAATGCCCTCCACGACTTACTGAGACAAAAATTAGCGTGCTCAAATTCATTTCAAGTCTGAAAATGTCAATGCAGGATAACTGTGTCAGTAGGAACTTCTGACACAACTCAGTGGGTCAGGCAGCATCTCTGGAGAAAAGGAATAGATGACGTTTCGGGTCAAGATCCTTCTTCATACTGAGAGACAGGAAAAAGGGAAACAAGAGATATAAATGGTGATATAGAGAGATATAGAACAAATGAGATATACAAAAGAGTAACAATGATCAAGGAAATGTGGAGCCCACAATGGTCCATTGTTGGCTGTGGGCTGGGTGATACAGACAATAAAATTCAACAGGACGAGAGTGAAATTAGTATCACGACCAAGGTGGGGGAAGTGACACCCAACCCTAACAGTCCATCTGTGCAGAATAGAGAATTTAGCAGCAAATATCAATTCGGAAATCCAAAGTGATACCATAATAATAATACAAGATACAAGATACAATTTAATTGTCATTTGAACCCCTTGAGGTCCAAACGAAATGCCGTTTCTGCAGCCATACATTACAAACAAATAGACCCAAGACACAACATAATTTACATAAACATCCATCACATCGCTGTGATGGAAGGCCAAAAAAACTTATCTCTCCACTGCACTCTTCCCCCCCCCCCCCCCCCCCCCGTCAGAGTCAAAGTCAAAGCCCCCGACTGGCGATGGCGATTGTCCCGCGGCCATTAAAGCCACGCCGGGTGGTGCGAGGTCGCACACCGGGTCTTGGTGTTGGAGCCCCCTGGCGGGCGCTCGCAGAGTCCCACGGCCATTCCAAGCCGCGCGGGGCGGTGATGTTAGGCCCCGCTCCAGGAGCTCTTCGACCCCGCAACTCGGGCGGGAGAAGTCGCCGTTGCGAGAGCCCTGAAAAGCGGTCTCCCTCCAGGGATCCGCGGGCTCCCGGTGCCGCCGTCCGCCAGACCTGCAGTTGAAGCCTCCGAATCTCCGGAGGTCGGGCCGCAGCAGCAGCAGCAGCAGCAGCAGCAGCAGCAGCAGCAGCAGCAGCGCTCCTCCACCGCTCCACCCGCTCCGGACTCGGCCAGCCCCGCGACGGTGACGGTGAGTCGTCGGCACCAGAGTCCCCGGTCTCTTCCTGTTGGAGGCCGCTCCTCGTTGCAGCCCCAAGATAACGGAGACCCGACAAGAAAAGGTCGGGTCTCCCGTGCAGGGAGAGATTTAAAAGTTTCCCCCTCCCTCCCACCCCACCCCCCCCACCCCCCCCCCCACACACACACCCCAACAAAAAATAAAAAAAACTACATAAAAAAAACATAGACAGAAAATAATAAAAACGCGGACGGGCTGCAGAGGCCGCTGCTGATGAGAGTCGCGCCGCCTACCAATAAATTATCTGCAAGGCCTATTAAGTGCACATCAGTTTATTCTTCTCTGTTCTCTGGCTGTTCATTTTTCTTTATGATTGAGGAATACATCGTGCTTGGTTTTTACATCATGACAGGCTTCCCTCCCCCTGTTATCAGTCCCCTCCATTATTAGTACTCCACATGCCGGGTACAGTCTGATTCATCTCTACATCATTGCCAGCATTGAATGATGTCTCTGGAACTATTGCACTACTTTGCTCAGAACTGTATTCTGCACTCTGTATCATTCCCTTTGCTCCACCTATTGTACTTGAATTTGGCTTGCATAGTATTGCCTGATTTAGTTGGATCGCATGCAAAGCAAAACTTTTCACTGTACATCACTACACCTGACAATTGTAAACCTAAATCTAAACCTAACAAACAGTAACCTCACCCAGACGTAGCAACATTCACACTCCGCCTCGGTCAAAGGAAAATTAACTACCTATCTTCTCTGTCCTCTCGTTCATACCGGGTGTGGTCTGGTGGGCCAGCCTCAAGATAAAACCTGCAGATCGAGCCCTAAAGACACACTTGTTATTTGATCTATACATACATCTGACTGGCAAAGGTGCTTTCTTTTTGCACAGTCTTTTGTCTTTTTTATGTTTTTTATTCTGAATAAAGTTTATTTTTGAGGAAAAAAGGGTGTTTTCTTGAAAGATAAGTGCGAACACGACTGACTATGACTATTGCACACACAGACACTGCGAATGTCTGTAGGGTATTTGCAGTTGTGTATGTTTTTTTTAATTCTGCATTTTAACAAGTCAACAAATTCCCCACCTGCGGGTGAATTTTTTAAATTACATTCAGTCTGATCAGAATGAGAGATGAACAGGAAAATCCAATCCTTGATTTTACCTCACCTCTGGGGAGTCACAGTCAATTTCAACAGAAAAAATAATCACTAAAAGTTCATTGCCAATGGTCAGGGTGTCCAGGTCACAGGCTCTGAATATGGTGATTGCCATTTAGGTATCAAATTCAGAGAATTGTTTCGCCTACGGAGCGACAAACCTGTAGAATGTTCCACCACACAAGAGAGTGCAGGCCTCTTCATTGATTATATGAGATCAAGAGATATGGGGAGAAAACAAGAACAGGTGGCAGAACAAGAAGAAGGGCAGGTGAGACTTGTGCAGATAGGGCATCTTGGTGGGCATGGGCAAGTTGGGCCGAAGGGCCTGTTCACATGTTGTGTGAGTCCATGACTCTATTACAAGGTGGCATTGAGTGATGAAGGAGCCCAAGATTAGATACAGTAAGTCAAGCACATGGACAAATTTGACAACCCCTCGATGAAATGTGCCCAGACTAAATAAGTATAGTAAACTTTTACCACAGATAAGGACATAAGGAATAGTAGAATTAGGTGAAGTAGAATCAAGTCGACTCCATCATTCAATCATGGCTGATCTATATCTCCCTCCTAACACCATTCTCCAGCCTTCTCCCCATATAGCTGGAATACCTATCCTGATATACCTGAAATATCGATATACATGGAATACATATGGATTCAGATATAGCTGGAATAGTTGCAAGTATATTTAGTGCAACAATATTTGTATAGATGTACAAAATCATGAGGGGAATAGATAGGATAGATGCAGTGTCATTTTCCCCATGGTAGAGGAATTAAGAAATAAAAGGCAGAGGTTTAAATTGAGAGGGGAATGATTTAATAGTAACCAGGGGGGCAACATTTGCCAGAGGATGCAAGCACAGGAACAGGGATAGAAAAGGTTTAGAATAATCCAAGTCGAACACAGATAAATGAGACTAACGTAGATGGGGCATCTTGGTTGATAAGGATGTTGTGCTGAAGGGCCTGTTTTCGTGCTGTGTTAATGTTTGCCTGCTCTACCCTTTTCTCATGGGTCAGCATATAACAGAAGCACCAACAAAAAACTTCAAAATATTAATAACACACTAGAGGCAAGCGTAGGAAGAAAAATATATGCTGTGATACAATTAAGTCCCTTTTTATTGTACTCTCTGAAAAGGTTATCTGTCAGGTCCCCTTTAAACCTCCACCCTCTCACCCTAAACCCATGCACTTTAGTTTTAGATGCTGCTACTGTGGGAGGCAGACTCTGACTATCTATCCTCTATCATGTCAACTCTCAGTCTGTTTTTCTCCAGGGGAAAACAGACCGGACCTCTCTTGTTTTTATCTACTTACACTTTTCTATCCAAGTCCAAGAGAAATTCAAGGAAATTGCATTTTGTTTCCAAACAGGCGTGTTATAGCCTTCAGCTTCAACATTGAATTCAGTGATTTCAGATGATCACACATTCATGTTTATATCAGAACTGGTCAATCAGTAACATTATCAGTTTTCCTCTCTCTACATATGCTGCCTGACCTGTTGAGCACCTTTTCTGTTCTCATTTAAAATTTCATTGACTACAGTGAGAACGTTTTGTATTTCAGTTACAGCACTTCCTGTTTTCCCCTTGCTTTGCTCTAATTAATCATTTACTTGCATTTCCTTCAGACACGTGATCTGTAATCACCAATCTTTCACCGGGCGTCTTTCACCCAACACCACAATCACAGTGTCAATTAAGGGGCTGTCCCACTTGGGTGACCGAATTGGCGAGTTTAGGAGAGTTTGAAAAAATGTCATGTTGAAGACCTCCTTCGACTATGAAGAAGATGTTCTTCGACTATGTTGACGACTAGCTACGACTAACTTCGGGAAAATTGGACACCGAATAGTTGAGAATGAGGACAACCTCCTTCGACCACCCTTCGACTTCCCTTCGACTATGATGAAAACTATCTATGACTACATTCGACTACCTTCGACTACCCTCTATTACCTGCGACTAACATGCCGACATTTTTACACAGAATGGTGTTATATGCTGCCAGAGGATGCAAGCACAGGAACAGGGATAGAAAAGGTTTAGAACAATCCAAGTTGAACACAGATAAATGAGACTAACTTAGATGGGGCATCTTGGTTGATAAGGATGTTTGGCTGATGGGCCTGTTTTCGTGCTGTGTTAATGTTTGCCTGCTCTACCCTTTTCTCATGGGTCAGCATATAACAGAAGCACCAACAAAAAATTTAAAAATATTAATAACACACTAGAGGCAAGCGTAGGAAGAAAAATGTATGCTGTGATACAATTAAGTCCCTTTTATTGTACTCTGTGAAAAGGTTATCTGTCAGGTTGCCTTTAAACCTCCACCCTCTCACCCTAAACCCATGTACTTTAGTTTTAGATGTTGCTACTGTGGGAGGCAGACTCTGACTATCTATCCTCTATCATGTCAACTCTCAGTCTCCTTTTCTCCAGGGGAAAAAAGATCGGATCTAGCCGATCCAATCCCTTCTATAATTCAAGCCCTCTTATGCAGGCGACATCCCTGTGAATCTTCTCTGCATCCACTCACATCTTTCCTGCAGTCTGGCAACCAGATTGCAAACAATACTCCGAATACTGCCAATGTATTGTACAAATGTAACGTGACCCCCCTCCCAACTCATGTACTCATGTACTCAATGTGTAAGAAGGAACGGCAGATGCTGGCTTAAACCGAAGATAGACACAAACAGCTGGAGTAACTCAGCGGGACAGGCAGCATCTCTGGAGAGAAAGAATGGGTGACGTTTCGGGTCGACCAGAAATATCACCCGTTCCTTGTCTCCAGAGAAGCCGCTTGTCCCGCTGAGTTACTCGGGCGTTTTGTGTCTATTTTGTACTCAATGCCTTGCCTGATCAAGGCAAGCGTGTCATATGCATGCTTTACCACTCTCTCCACCTGTGTTGCCATTTTCAGGATCTAGAACAAATACATCCACCAAATACAGTTAAACGAGTAGGCATGATAGAGAGAAATGTTTTACTGGATAATGGATCAAACCCGGGTCTCTGGCACTGTCAGGCAGCAGCTTTACCGCTGCACCACTGTGCAGCGCTTTGTTTGCTGACCATGTGACCTCTGGGCTGCCCGTGTGCCTCGTGTGTGCGTGCAAAGAAGACCAATCCTGAAATTGTGCCCGTTGTCCTACTATAAGTACAGCTATACATTTAACTAATATGTGTCTCCCTAGCTGATACCACCCTGTCTCAGTATCTCCATTATCATGGTCATAGCTAGTATATTTATGAAACTGAATTAGTGGGCATACGAACAGTTGATTTATATTAAAAACCTCTCTCTGGAACCTTCCATGAGTGTAATGCATGAACAACACCTCAGGATGCAGCCTTGGCAAACTGAACATCGAGCATGTGTATGATCAGGGACAGGTGGAGCACCGAGATGAGAAGAACTTTTTTCACACAGAGAGTGGTGAATCTCTGGAACTCTCTGCCACAGAGGGTAGTTGAGGCCAGTTCATTGGCTATATTTAAGAGGGAGTTAGATGTGGCCCTTGTGGCTAAGGGAATCAGGGGGTAAGGAGAGAAGGCAGGTACGGGATACTGAGTTGGATGATCAGCCATGATCATATTGAATGGCGGTGCAGGCTCGAAGGGCCGAATGGCCTACTCCTGCACCTAATTTCTATGTTTCTATGTTTCTAGGTGAGTGCTTTCCAAGTCTAAATAATAAATAATAATCAACCACCACCAGCCACCCATTTCTGGCAAGATGAAATGCCTGCGAGCTAACTTTTGCCCATAGTCTGTCTGAGATTTGATGAGAGTTGGGTGCTTCTTTCTAAAGAGCTGCAGGTCTCATACTTCTTCAATATTCATGATCTCCCGGTTCATCCCTGACCAGCAGATAATTTTTCTCAATTAGCAAATATTCACTCTGGATCCGAGCAGGTGCTATCATTACATTTAAGAGACGCCTGGACAGGCACATGGATAGGGTAGGTTTAGAGTGTTATGGGCCAAGTACGGGCAGGTGGAACTAATGTAGAAGGGGCATGTTGATCGGCATGGGCAAGCCGGTTTCCACTGTGTGACTTTATGACTATCTATTTGAGAAGCAAGCATATTTTATATTATTATTCCTTTGTAGCTTGGGAATCCTTTCATTCTGAACGTTAGGTCATCCTATGTGCTCAGTTCACCTCTTACTTGTGATCCGAGAATCTGCTCAAAATTATGCTGTGTCTTCTCCATCCTGTGTGATTTATTACTATTAGCAGCTAATTAAATTCTTTGCTCTCTCTAGACCTGGTAAAACTCCTATTTTTTCCAAAGGTTAATAGCATGGCTCCGGAGTCAAAATTCTCCGTTTGCCACTTTACTTCTGATGTTGTTCCCACAGCGTTTTCAAGTATCTTCGTTTTTCCCCACCATCATATGTGACAGAGCTCTCAACCAAATTTGTTCCATTCCTTCATCTCCACTCCAGTTGCATCTCGCCCACCGGTAGCAAAGTCAGAACACCTATTCCCCTCATGTTCCATGCCATCAGCTTCCAGTAAATTGGATCAATCTTTATAGTTTAAATTAGCTTTCAAGTGATGCCATCACAAGACATCTTTCCATTCCTTTCCCTTGAAGCATTCCAACGGGAGCATTCCTTTCTCTGCTCCCTGGCTCACTTTTCTACCTCCACCATCACCCACCCTCTTTCTCTCTCTCTCTCACAGCATTTTCCCAGGTAAACACAGGACGTGCACCATCTTCCTCTCCCACCATCCAAGTGGACCAGCAATTTGCTGTACTTCTCCGTGTTTATTGTATTGCATTTGATGCTGACAAAGTTATCACCTTTACATGTCAGAAATGGTGTTGTAGAATATTTATGATCAGTCTGCAAGAGTGCTCCTGAACCTCCAGTTTGCCTGTCATTTGAATTCTCCCTTCCATCGCCGGTTTGACCTCTCTTGTTTCTATCTACTTACATATTTCTATCCAAGTCCAAGAGAAATTCAAGGAAAAGGCATCTTGTTTCCAAACAGGCGTGTTATAGCCTTCAGCTTCAACATTGAATTCAGTGATTTCAGATGATCACACATTCATGTTTATATCAGAACTGGCCAATCAGTAACATTATCAGTTTTCCTCTCTCTACATATGCTGCCTGACCTGTTGAGTACCAATTCCATTGACTACAATGAGAACGTTTTGTATTTCAGTTACAGCACTTCCTGCTTTCCCCTTGCTTTGCTCTAATTAATCATTTACTTGCATTTCCTTCAGACGCGTGATCTGTAATCAACAATCTTTCACCGGGCTTCTTTCACCCAACACCACAATCACAGTGTAAATTAAGGGGCTGTCCCACTTGGGCGACTGAATTGGCGAGTTTAGAAGCGTTTAGGCCAGTTTGAAAAAAATGTCATGTTGAAGACCTCCTTCGACTATGTAAAAGACCTCATTCGACCTCCTTCTACTATGTTGACGACTAGCTACGACTAGCTAAGACTAACTTCGGGAAAATTGGACACCGAATAGTTGAGAGTGAAGACAACCTCCTTCGATCTGTTTCGACCTCCCTTCGACTATGATGAAGACTATCTACGACGACATTCGACTACCTTTGACTACCCCCTATTACCAATGATTAACATGATGACCTACTACGACTAAACCTGTGAGTAAAAAAAGTATTGATTTTTTCCATGGTGACCTTTTTTTACTCGCGGGCATTTTTTAACATAATGATAAAATGCTGCGACCTAGCTGAGGCCTTGAGTACACGGAGACCACTCTCGAGCATGAAGGAGAGTAACGAAGACCTCCTATGACCTCGTGTCGACCATGCCACAAGTATGAGTTGAGGGCAAAGTCGCCAGAACTCGCGGATTAGGTTGCCCAAGAGGGACAGCCCCTTTAGTTTCTCACAGACATTCCCTGATCATTAACTCTTCCTGGTTCTGATAAAATCAGGCAAGGGTATAGAAATGTGAAAACACACACCTCCAGATTCAGGGACAGTTTCTTCCCAGCTGTTATCCGACCAACAATTCAAGAGCAGTCCTGTGCTATTATTTACCTCAGTGGTTCTTAACCTTTTTGGCTCCACAACCTCATCAGACATTCTTGGTCAGTACCGTGACCCCTGAAACAAAAATTGAAAAAAACAGCCCGATTTATTAAAACATGTCTGCCAATTCTCTGCCAATGAGATGGCTGAAATTGCTTCGCAGCCGTCAGCCAATCAAAACGAGGACGAATGCTCATGTCAGTGTCGATCACAAGCCTATTGCGTGCCTTCGTTTTCAGAGTTACCATGGTTGAGAATCAAGCCTAACAGCGATAGGTTGAGGAGGACTAGAATAATAGGGCCAGGGCCCTTTTCGAAAGAACAGGACAGTCCTTCACTTTCAGCGAAAATGTGGCGAGCTCTTGTTCCATTAAGTCAACCTTGAGCTGCGCATCTTCACAAATTCGGTAAAATTCAACCTTCACAGCCAGGTCAGTATTGCTGATGGCACCGTCTTCAACGGAAAAGGGTCGGACGATCCATTCATCACGAGAGCGATCGTCCAATCCGGGGAAGTGACGTTCGATGGCTTCACTAATTGCCAGAAGGTGGGTTGAGATCTCCTCATGGAAGTGGCATTCAGCATCTGGCGTAGCATCCAGGAGTGTCGTCATCTCAGGGAAGATAGTCGTGTCACCGTCCTGTACTCTTCTCTGGTAAAGGTGAATCTTCTCCTGAACGCTGCCACTTTGTCATGAGCCGTGTGTAACATTGGGAGGTTTCCTTGAAGTGACAGGTTCAAGGAATTCACCTCAGTGAAGAGCTCAGCCAAGTATGCAACCTTCATCACGAACAGTTCATCTTGCATTTCTTCATGAAGCTGATTCTCCTTCTCGGTACACCCTCTCTCCAAGAACAGAGCTATTTCCTCTCAAAGTTGAATCACACAATTGAGAACTTTACCACGCGAAAGCCAGCGCACCTCTGTGTGGAATATCAGAACAGTGAAATCGGCGCCCATTTCTTCACACATCGCTCTGAAGATTCTTGAGTTTGTTGCGCTCCCTCGGATGTGGTTCACAATCTTCACCACATCTGAAAGCACTTCACGAAGACCAGGAGGGAGAGTCTTCATCACTAAAGCATGGCAATGTATCATGCGATGGGTGAACGAGACATGGGGTGCGACATCCTTCATGAAGGCTTTGAAGCCGGATCTGCATCTGGCCATGGAAGGTGCTCCATCTGTACACACCCGACAAGACGTTCCCAGCCAAGCTCATGTTTGATGAGGAAGGCTTCCAGCATTCAGAACACATCTTCTCCCTGAGTGGTAGTAATAATAATAATAATGGATGGGATTTATATAGAGCCTTTCTAGATACTCAAAGCGCTTTACATCGCATTATTCATTCACTCCTTAGTCACACTCGGTGGTGGTGAGCTACTTCTGTAGCCACAGCTGCCCTGGGACAGACTGACGGAAGCGTGGCTGCTAATCTGCGCCTACGGCCCCTCCGACCACCACCAATCACTCACACACATTCACACACATTCACCCGCAGGCAAAGGTGGGTGAAGTGTCTTGCCCAAGGGCACAACGACAGCATGGACTCCAAGCGGGATTCGAACCGGCTACCTTCCGGTCGCCAGCCGAACACTTAGCCCATTGCGCCACCTGTCGTCCCAATGGTAGCCAATGGCTCAGAGAACAATGGCTCCTCCTTCATTGCTTCGAGGTAACGAATGTAGACTAGCAGTTGGGAACATGAGACAACATCTGTTGGCTCGTCCAGTTGCAGTGAATACAATGGACTGCACTTCACAGCACTCACTACTTGCAGCAGAATATCATTACTCATATCCGAGATTCAACTTTTGACTGTGTCATTCAAAAGGGAAATCTGCCTGAATTTGTTTGACTGCTGTACCTCCAGCACCAACTTTGCTGCTTCGAGAAGGCATGGCTTGATAAGCTCTTCATCGATGGTGTGAGGTTTCTTAGTCTGTGTGATTCGATAAGCAATCCGGTATGAAGTCTCCAGTACTGCTTCATTTTGACGAGCGCAGCCCTTCCTCGCCAGGTTGTTGTTACAAAACTCCAAATGGATCTTCCAGTTGCTGGGCTTCATGCTCTCGTGGCACAAAACCTTGGCACAGATTACACATTGTGGCTTTACCACGGATTTTGAACAATGCTTGTGAAGCCAATCTTGAGAAATGCTTCACTATATGTGCGTTTCTTGGCAGATATGGTTCGCAACGCACGCAGTTCATGTGCGTATACATAATCGCAAATGCGAACAAAATACTGTGTGTGGTATGTACCTTTGTTAGGTTCCTAAAAATGGGCTCAACAAATTGATACGTTCTTTATGACCCCTTCATGACTAGTCAGCATGCAACACCACACGTTCCTGCTTGGTGGACTGACTGCATTTATTTGTTGACAATCTGACATGTTTAATTTTTAGACTGGATTTGTGGTTTCATTTGAAGGCCTTATCACGGTAACATCAACTCCCCCATTGTGAACAGTGAGGTACAATGTTTCTTTATGTTAATCTCCTGTGGTTTATCTGCCATAAGTAGCTCAACATACCGTAGGCATTCTTTATTCACTCTCTCCATTCTCTATGCAATTCAATTGCCTGGAAATCCCATGGATCAGCAGCTTTACTTGGTCTATTTTGTTCATTTTCAGCTCAAGCTTTCAACTTCATTTGCCTCAACTTCATTTGTCACCTCAATTCTGACTTGGGCAAGGTATTGAAACGCCCTATTTTAATCAATTGTATCATCTGATACCGTGCCTCAGTATATCCTTAATGTACTCGCAAACATTCTGGAATGACTGACAACTGAAAACTTAATCGTACGTACAATTCCATGACGACATTTATATTTAAAACGCAGATGCTGGAAAACTAATAAAAATAGAAAATGCTGGAAATAGCTTCCACCTGAAACGTTAACTCTGTTTCTCTATCCACAGATGAGATGTGACCTGCTGAGAACTTCCAGCATTTTCCATTTTTACTTTCTTCATGATATTGTTTACAGAGCCCACAGGCATGTGCACAATCAGTTTCTAATAAATAACATCCCTTCAAAGCATCTGTCCCCAAGCACGGCTGCAATACAAGCCTGCAGATAATTACGTGGAACAATCCTTAAAGAGCAAAACCAGCACACGAACAATCATATCCATCGACCAGTATTTTATAGTATGCAGATGTTATAAACACAACCCAACCTGTACCAATTCACGAAGGCTGTAATTTTACTTCGGAGTCACGTGAGTGACTACGTGAAGAACCCACCCAGCGCGCAGGCGCGGCATTACGTCAGCAGTGCAACAGCGGCAGCAGCTGGAGCCAGGCTCTCCAGCTGCAGCATAAAGACAAGACCTCAGGTAAGTGCCCTTTTTGTTACAGAGTCGCTCCAGAGAGAATCATGGCCTCTCGCAAGCGACCAGCCAGGAGGACTGCCTGCCCAACTCCACCCGAGGACGGGTCCATAGCGGGACGGCAGCCTCTCGCAGCGGAGGAGCCTTTTCAACGCTCCCGCTCACCCGACACCGAGCCGCCCCCAGTGCTGCAGATTTCAACGCCCCGCACAGGGAGGAAGGCGACACATAAAACCGACCGGCCGGTGTCCTCCGATGAATCGGAGGAACGGGAACACTCTCCCCCACCGAAAAGGGGAGACGCTCGGATCAGCTGCATGAGGCAGCTCCTAGAGCGAATGATCAACGAGGAGATGCAGGCTAGGCATCTCCCAGGAGGACGGGCTTTGGCCTCCTCCTCTCCACACCCTTCTGTACCCTCTATGTTCGAGGGCAGTAAGGGAGGCCAGGACTGGGCTGGCCTATCCCAAGGGCAGGCGGAGGATACCGTCAGCATGCCGGGCGTGCCGGAAGAAGAGTTACTGGGTGTAGTGGGCCGATATGCAGCGCCCCCAACAACTGGGATGGTGTTGCCACCCAGAATGGCGGCCACCATAAACAGGCTGTCCAACAACCCGCTGCAGGACAAGGCTGTCCAGCAGGCCCTTGACAATTACATAGCGCCAGAAAATTGCGAGGCGCTGAGGGTCAAAACGGTCAATGGGCAGATCTGGAACCAGCTGGGGCAGCAAATCAGGGCTCAGGAAGTCAAAATGCAGCGAGTCCTGAAGCTCCACTCAGCAGCCGTCACCGCCTTTGCTCGGTCCGTTGGGGATGAAGACCTGACCATACCCCAGCAGGATGCCCTCGCACTGATGTGCAGCACCACCTATGAGCTAAATAGCCTACGGCGGGACAACATCAGGCCTGCCCTCAACCCAACATATGCCGGCCTCTGTAAAGCTCCAGCGCCCGAACGACAGGCGCTGCTATTTGGTGCGGATCTGGCCAAAAGGCTGAAGGAGTTGGAAGAGGCGGCAAAACCAGTAGGCCTCATGAGGGCAGGGCCAGGACCGAGCAGGGTGAAGACACCCAGTTGGCCGCACGCCTCGGCAGCCACCAGCAGATACCGAGCTAGTGAAAGCCTGGTGACCGCCTCCCACTACCCCCAGAGCTCTTTTTTAGAGCGGGGCCCAGGGCGGAGCCGTGGGAAGATGCGCCGCCCCACCGCAGCACCAACACGGACAACCTTGGGCCAGACCCACCGAAAACGACCCCACAAGTGAACATGGAGGTAGGTGGGTCTGGTTCCTGTCAACATACACAGACAAAGGGTGTAGTATTAACAGGGGGACGTTTGAGGTTCTTCAAGCATGTTTGGTGCTCCCTTACTAACAATAAGTTTATACTCAACAGTATTAGTGGATACAAAATTGAGTTCAAACCAGGCGTAGAACCGCCAGTTCAGCACATGCCCCAAAGGGTGTTCCTTCCCTCGGCAGTTGAGAAGGTAGAAGGACAAGCTGAACTTGATCGGCTCGTGGCTAAAGGCATCATAGAAATGACCACACACGAGCCGCAAGAATTTGTATCAAATATTTTTCTCAAAACCAAAAAAGATGGTGGACGTCGCATTATTATTGATCTGACGTCACTTAATCAGTCTGTTGAGTATCAACATTTCAAAATGGAGACATTTGTCACTGCCAGACAACTGATCTCCAAGGGATACTACATGGCAAGCATAGATATCAAAGATGCTTACTATTTGGTACCCATTCATAAAGATTATTTTAAATATCTGAAATTTATCTGGAGGGGCCAGCTATGGCAGTACCGAGCTTTGCCCAATGGTTTAACGACAGCTCCCAGACTATTTACGAAAATTCTTAAAGTGGCCATGAAGAAATTGAGAGAACTAAAACATTTAGTTGTGGCCTATCTGGACGATGTTCTCATATTAGGAAGAACACGGGAACAAGCTGTCGCAGGAGTGTTAGCCACTAAACAACTCCTTGAAACTTTGGGTTTTATCCTTCACCCAGATAAATCAATATTGGAGCCTACTACTAACATGGATTACCTAGGCTTCACTATTGACACGATTCACATGACTGTCACTCTGCCCAGAGACAAAACAGTTTCACTCATTGAAGCTTGTAGCCATTTAATTGCTACACCGCAACCTAGAATACGGCATGTAGCCAGAGTTATTGGCTCTATAGTAGCAGCATTTCCGGCTGCCCAACATGGGCCCTTGCATTATCAAAATCTACAAAGAGCAAGGACTCATGCATTACGCCTTCATAGGGGGCATTATGATCGCAAAATGGATTTACCCGCTGAAGCCAAATCAGAACTTCAGTGGTGGGTTGACAATATTTGGCACAGTCACAGTCCTATCGCCGTAACCAATCCTAACATAACCATTGCAACGGATGCCAGTGCTTTAGGCTGGGGAGCTACTAACTCCATAGACAGCACAGGTGGCAGATGGACTAACTCAGAGGCATCGCTACTACAATCACTGGGCATTAACTTTTTGGAAATGCTCGCCGCCTTTTATGGGCTAAAAGCATATGCATCTGATATGCGGCACGTGCATGTTAGAATCATGATCGACAACACTACGGCAGTATCTTATATCCATCACATGGGTGGCATTAAATCAGTATCATGCGACAAATTAACTGCTATAATCTGGCAATGGTGTGTCGAGAGACATATTTGGCTATCAGCTGCCTATTTACCAGGCAAGCTAAATTTAGTGGCGGACACCAGGTCACGAAAATTCAACGACAACATCGAATGGATGTTGGACCCAAAATTATTTGCTAAAATTGTCAAGCAATATGGTACGCCAGATATAGATTTGTTTGCGTCTAGGTTAAATCACCAACTACCCATGTATGTGGCTTGGGAACCAGACCCAGAGGCAGCAGCGGTAGATGCCTTCACGCTGGATTGGGGAAATTTCTTTTTCCATGCTTTCCCTCCCTTCTGCCTCATCAGTCGGGTACTCCAGAAAATTCAGGCAGACTCAGCCTCTGGCATTCTGGTCGTGCCCGACTGGCCTACCCAACCATGGTTCCCAATGTTCCACGACATGGTGGTAGAGACACCTATGGTCCTTCATCACCACCCCCAATTATTGACTCACCCGGTAACTGGCATTAGCCATCCATGCCACCAAAAATTGAAACTCCTGGTTTCCAGATTTTGAACAGGCCTTACCGGGGATTGGGGTTATCAGACAGAACAATCACCACCATGTCGGCATCCCTGCGAGTTTCCACCAAGAAACAGTACCTGACCTTCATCAGGAAATGGGAACAGTACTGTCTGGACGCAGGGACATCCTACAAGACGGCTTCGATCTCGGATGTGCTGGAGTTCCTGGCCCACCTGCACCATGATCTCAAGATGAGCTACAGTGCCATCAATACGGCTCGGAGCGCACTGTCCGCATACCTCATGCCGATAGGACAGCATAGTGTGGGATCCCACCCTCTGGTCATCAGACTCCTTAAGGGGATCTTTAATACCAAACCCCCTACACCTAGATACACCCACATGTGGGATGTGAGTGTAGTTCTGACACACCTTCGAGGTTGGCCTCCGGTGGGATCCCTGAGCCTGGAACAGTCCACTTATAAGACCCTCATGCTCATGGCGCTTGTCTCAGCTCAAAGGGTTCAGTCGCTCCATCAGCTAAATCTGAACTACATGGTGACCACCCCAGATACCATTACTTTCACCATGCCGGGGTTGGTAAAACAAAGTAGACCAGGTACATCAAACTCCCCGTTGATCTTCCGGGCTTACCCTCCAGAACCTAGGCTGTGTGTGGTGACCCACCTTCATCATTATCTAGACACAACCCAAACGCTTAGAGGGAGAGAGAAAGCCTTATGGGTTAGCCACAGAAAGCCTTTTGGATGGGTTACCAGCCAGACATTATCCAGATGGTTGAAACAGGTCCTCAACATGGCAGGGATTAACACAAATGTTTTTAAATCCCATTCAACCAGGGCAGCGTCCACCTCAGCGGCGGATAGGATGTAGGTTCCCCTAGACCACATCCTCAGAGCAGCGGGATGGTCAAGGGAATCGACATTCCAACGATTTTACAGAAAACCGCTGATGGAACAGGACGTCTTTGCGGATAGCATTTTAGAAACCGCAAAGTTATGATTTAAAGCCCATGGGAGCTACTTTTTGTTATAGTTAATAAACATTTCTTTTATAACTAAACAAACTTGTTGGTCTTTAGCTACCACTTCCTCCCTCGATGATCTTTCGGCAGTGAGTGATATAACTGTTACACGGTTTGAAATCACAGACCTTTGAAGTCTTCACGTAGTCACTCACGTGACTCCGAAGTAAAATAGTAAGATTAAACGAGTACTTACCAGTACGAAGTTTGATCTGTATTTTATGAGGAGTTACGATGAGGGATTACGTGCCCTCCGCTCCCACCCTCATTATATAGATCAAATTCGGACTAATGTCTCGTTGGTCTTTACTATCTTTACTTCAACTAGTGTCTATCTGTGATTCCACACCGCTGCTTGGAAGTATGCCGCGCCTGCGCGCTGGGTGGGTTCTTCACGTAATCCCTCACCGTAACTCCTCATAAAATACAGATCAAACTTCGTACTGGTAAGTACTCGTTTAATCTTACTATTAAATTCAACGTACGAGGAATCCACACTTTCAAGTCATAAGAATGAATATGAATATGAATGATATGAATTCAGAAAAAAAATCACATTTTTTGTTGCATCACTTTCACACCCTTAGAATGTCCGAACACCATTTTACAAAAGACAATAGACAATTCAGGAGTAGGCCATTCTGCCCTTCAAGCCAGCACCGCCATTTAATGTGATCATGGCTGATCATCCACAACCAGTACCCTGTTCCTGCCTTCTCCCCATATCCTGACTCCGCTATCTTCAAGAGCCCCATCGAGCTCTCTCTTGAAAGTTTCCAGAGAACCAGCCTCCACCGCCCTCTGATGCAAAGAATTCCACAGACTCACAACTCTCTGTGTGAAAAAGTGTTTCCTCATCCCCGTTACAAATGGCTTCCCTTTTATTCTTGAACTGTGGCCCCTGGTTCTGGACTCCCTCAATAGCAAGAATGTCCTTCCTCAAATTTGGAGACCAAAACTGCACACAATACTCCGGGTGTGGTCTCACTAGGGCCCTGTACAACTGCAGAAGGCCCTCTTTGCTCTACACTCAACTCCTCTTGTTATGAAGGCCAACATGCCATTTGTTTTCTTCACTGCCTGCTGTACCTGCATGCTTACTTTCATTGATTGATGAACAAGGACCCCCAGATCCCGTTTTACTTCCCCTTTTCCCAACTTGACACCATTTAGATAATAACAGCTATCTAAATCCTGTGCAGTTTCTGTTATATTATAGAAAATGTAGTAACCAATTTCTGCATGACAAAATCTAAATAAGAGAAATGAAATGACTAAATAATTTGACTTTTTATTTGAGGAGAGCCATGCTTGATATCGTTTAGTTTAGTTTAGAGAAACAACGCAGAAACAGGCCCTTCGGCCCACCGGGTCTGCGCCGACCAGCGATCCCCACACATTAACACTATCCTACACCCACTAGGGACAATTTTTACATTTACCAAGCCAATTAACCTACAAACCCGTATATCTTTGGAGTGTGGGAGAAAACCGCAAATCTCAGAGAAAACCCACGCAGGTCATGGGGAGAATGTACAAACTCTGTACAGACAGCACCCATAGTCGGGATCGAACCCGGGTCTCCTGGCGCTGCATTCGCTGTAAGGCACAACTTTACCGCTGCGCCACCGTGCCACCCTAGTGAGAGCGAGATTAGCCTTTGGTGGAAATTCCAACTGATTTTTTGAAAACTACTTTTTCACCATAATCTTTTCCGAATGAAAGAAAAAAAAGAATCTTCAAAATTTACTATTGTTTTTTGTTTTAACATTGTCAATGATTAGATGACTGTTTTGACCTTTCTAGCTGATACATTAATAGTAGCAAGAAGTCGTGGAACAATGCCAGTTTTCTTAATAATCTTCTACAAGCTGGGAAAATTTCTCGGATCTGTACACAGTGGAATACCAGTGAAAGCCATAGATCATAAAATGCAAAGATATGTTTGTAAGCAAAAAGTGCAGAACGATGTTAAGAGAATAAATAAATCAGATTTGCTTCTGAGTAAAGATTTGCTTTGTGTGATCAATGTTTTATGGAATAATCAGTGTAAACATTTAATCTTGAATGAAATCATATTTAGTATAATTACTTCTTTGTGTAAATTTGGTTAGGCTGATCAAGTTACTGGATAGTTTACACAAATATGCATGCATTTTTGATGCAAAAACTTAAATGATGGTGTTCTGGGTGAACAATGAATCTTAAAGAATGGATAAGTGCAAAAGTGCATGTAATTTTCATGGCTTCAGGATATGGAACTAAAGAGAACTAAAATGTTCGTTCTCTGATTGATGCTGAAATTGATGATATCAGCTTGTGTTGTTTTATTCGGCACTCCAATACACCTGGACCATTTCCGACACTTCCCTACCATTCCTTGACCTCACCATCTCCATCGCAGGGGACAGACTTCTGACCGACATACACTACAAACCAACTGACTCACATGGCTATCTGGATTACACGTCTTCCTACCCTGCGCCCTGTAAAGACTCCATCCCCTACTCCCAATTCCTCCGCCTACGCCGCATCTGTTCCCAGGATGAGACATTCCATACCAGGGCATCGTAAATGTCCTCGTTCTTCAGGAAAAGGGGATTCCCCTCCGCCACCATAGATGAGGCTCGCACCAGGGTCTCATCCATACCCCGCAACACTGCTCTCTCTCCCCATCCCCGCACTCGCAACAAGGGCAGAGTCCCCCTGGTCCTCACCTTTCACCCCACCAGCCGGCAAATACAACACATAATCCTCCGCCATTTCCGCCACCTCCAACGTGACCCCACCACTCGCCACATCTTCCCATCTCCCCCTATGTCTGCCTTCCGCAAAGACCGCTCCCTCCGCAACTCCCTTGTCAATTCTTCCCTTCCCTCCCGTACCACACCCTCCCCGGGCACTTTCCGTTGCAACCGCAAGAAATGCAACACCTGTCCCTTCACCTCCCCCCTCGACTCCATTCAAGGTCCCAAGCAGTCGTTCTAGGTGCGACAAAGGTTCACTTGTATCTCCTCCAACCTCATCTACTGCATCCGCTGCTCTAGATGTCAGCTGATTTACATCCGGGAGACTAAGCGGCGGTTGGGCGATCGTTTCGCCGAACGCCTCCGCTCAGTCCGCAAGAACCTACCTGACCTCCCGGTGGCTCAGCACTTCAACTCCCCCTCCCATTCCCAATCCGACCTCTATGTCCTGGGTCTCCTCCATTGCTAGAGTGAGCAACGCCGGAAATTGGAGGAACAGCACCTCATATTCCGCCTGGGCAGCTTGCGTCCTGATGGCATGAACGTTGAATTCTCCCAATTTTGCTAGCCCTTGCTGTCTCCTCCCCTTCCTTAACCCTCGAGCTGTCTCCTCCCATCCCCCCGCCCTCGGGCTCCTCCTCCTCCCTTTTTCCTTCCTTCTACCCCCCCCCCCCCCCCCCCCACCCCCCATCAGTCTGACGAAGGGTTTCGGCCCGAAACATCGCCTATTTTCTTCGCTCCATAGATGCTGCTGCACCCGCTGAGTTTCTCCAGCAATTTTGTGTACCTTCGATCTTCCAGCATCTGCAGTTCCTTCTTGAACACATGTGTTGTTTTATTGTTGCTTTTGAGCTTTGAAAGGGGTAAGAATCATTCAACGTGTATGTTCATGATTGGTATCCTGTCCTTATCACTGAATGGTAAGAACACACAATGGTACATTTCACTGTACCTTGGTACACGTGACAATAAACTAAAGTTCAGCAACATTACAATGTAATACTCTAATCTCAGAGAATGATTGCTCAGAAAACTACTGAATAATTGTTTAAACCAACTGTGAAGGCACGCAAGGATTTATATCTCCCACCTGTTCGATGGGTACATGCACATATGGGTGAATGTATCTGTGCCTCGATAACCTTACATTAATAAAGTGGGAGAGGGATCTCATAACTATTCCCTTCTATTCCCCAACTTGTACACATAGTGGATCCAATTGGCATATGCATAGGCATTTTGATATGCAGGGAACACAGCAACTGTGTCTATGAAAATATTAGAATATTTTTGAGAAACAAAGGGAGGGAAGAATTGAGATGAGACAAGTAGAGCTGTGTCTACTACTTGGTAATAAATCAGTAAAGCTTGATGATTTTGACCCAATGTACTTTAGATTATTTTGTTTAAATCACTGGAATTGATAAAAATGTCAAAATAATGGAACTCCACAAAGGTGCCGAGAACAACGAGAGACTGGAGGTGGGGGGGAAGGGGAGAAGGAAGAGGGACAATATTGAATACTTTTGCAACTTTGTCGGCGGCCTGTACGTGGCGACTCTTGCATACTTGTGTTGGAACGTCTGAAGAAGGGTCTCGACCCAAAACATCACCCATTCCTTCTCCCCAGAGATGCTGCCTGTCCCGCTGAGTTACTCCAGCTTTTTATGTCTCTCTTGCATACTTGTACTGTTTGCAAATAAAGAATCTCACTTTACCAAGTACACGTGACAATAAAGTATTAACTAATTAACCAAAACATGAACCTTGTAGCATTAATAACAACAGCAATAATCGATGCTTTGGGGATTGTTGTGGAATTATTTACTGGAATTAAAATGGGAATGCCGAAAGTGAAAGATGTCAAACAGCATTCACAATGAAAACTGGCTGAAACAGGAGCACACCCCAGCTGACTTATCCTTGCATACTGCACCTTAAAACAAGTGTTTATTCACAAGGCAACTGCATGACAATACAGTCATGAATAGTCAAAGAGCTAATTTTCCTTTCAGCAGTTGGTTCTTTTCCAAGCAACTCCTCTGATTTGCACCCTGACAGTTTGTCCTGATTAAAGACATGCAATTCAGGTTACCTCATGACAAGGAGGATGAGGAGGCTTTGGAAAGGATGCAGAGGAGGCTTACCAGAATCACGCCTGGATTCGGGGTTATTAGCTACAGGGAGGCTTGGACTGGTTTCTCTGGAACGCCGGAGGTTGCGGGGAGATGTGATAGAAGTACATAAGGTAGACAGTCAGAACCTTTTTCCCAAGGATGGAAAAATTAAGTACTTGAGGCCATAGCATTATGGTGAGAGGGGCAAAGTTCAAAGGAGATGTGAGGGGCAGTTCTTTTTTTTACAAAGGGTGGTGAGTGCCTGGAATACACTACTACGAGTGGTGTTTGAGGCAGACACATTTGTGGCATTTAAGAGACTTTTTGATGGGCATATGGATATGCAGTGAATTGAGAGATTTGGATTATGGAGAGATTTGGATTATGTGCAAGAGGTAGTCTTGGCGTCATGTTTGGCACAGATATTGTGGGCCAATGGGCCTGTTCCTGTCTGTACTGTTCAATGTTCCATATTCTAATGACAATTAAGGGTTAATTGTCCCCGTTGGGTCCCCGTTGTGACGCCAGTCAAGTACACACGGAAGCATTAGATCAAAATGGCGATCTGAAAATGGCGATCTCTATATATATATAGAGTGAGTAAGGCGCCCCTAAAATTGTTGCGCTATCGTGTACTGTTTTGGCTGTATTTCGGGTACATTCTTTCTTGGAGATCCTTGAGACGCTCAGTTATTTCAAATTCCGTCTTTTCATTCCTTCTGGGCGCACCACCGCCGGGCCCGGCAACCCTCCCCCAACTGCGTACGTGCGGCTGGCGGGCCCGGCAAGTGAGAGCGCACTACTCAGGCGTGACTGCTACGTTGAAACTTGTTCCAATCACAGTATAAATTTAATTAAAGTTTATGAAGAGAATTACTTCTAAAACATGACAAAATTTGATACTATACACCGCAGGTGAATGGTAAGTAAGGCGCCCCTAAAATTGTTGCGCTATCGTGTACCGTTTTGGTTGTATTTTGGGAACATACATACAAGATGAGACTTTTAGTTATACTAGACCTATTGGGCCCCGTTCTCCTAATGCAATATTGCACCACTCACCCATTCCCCCAATGTAACCCGTTTCCACCACTTACCCATTCCTCCAATGCAACCCGTTCCCCCAACGCAATATTCCACCACTCACCATAGCCCCCAACTGCGCAAACGCGGCTCATTTGCCCTCATCCCCCAACACTCCCACCCCCTCTTCTTCACTCTCCCTCTTCTCTCTCCTCTCCCTTCTCCCCCACTACTCACCTCTACCCTATTGCACTCCCCCACTAAACACAATGTTTAAATAACATTTCTCCTCCTCCCAACCCCACTCACGCCGTCTCCATACAACAATATAACAAATCTCTCATTGCACTGGGTGGAACACTGTTGATGGGCAGTTTATGTAAATGAGATCCCATTATGACATCATAGCTGTAACTGCCAGCAACTGCCACTGCAGTGTTCAAGTCATTCTTTCTCAAACTGGATTTTGTAAAGCTGAAAATGTGAATAACTTGTAAAATATAATCTGCCCGAAAATGTTGTATGTTGAAAATGTGAATAACATGTAAAATCAATCTGAACGAAACGATAAAAACACACCACAAGACTATTGTGAGTACGACAGTCCAAAAATTGTAGCGCTATTGTGTATCGTTTTGGCGTAGTTCAGGCCCACACAGATTCGCACATACACACACAGACAAGATGAGAGTTTAACTGATATATATATACAGGTACTAGGCCAAGTAGAGATAACACAAACTTGCAGCTAATACTTGCACACATAATAAGAGCTGGAAACTGCAAAGTGTCTTGGAACTATTCACATAAAAGTGATTCAAACCATAATGAAGTATTTGAAATGATGATTGTTCTAATAAACAAATCCAATTGAATACTAATTACAATTTTCTTATGGAATATATTTATGTTTTTTTTAAATAATTTTGGTGCACTGTAAGCACTAGCTCAGATGCAATAGGTTAGCTGTATGCTGTGATAAATACCTGGCAATTTTCTAGTCAATCTGGCCCATACGGAAACATGCGTGAAAGCTTTTAGTTTAGGATTTAATTGTAAGGTGTACTAATAACACAATTAATTCAGTGAATAACAGAGACTCCAAATGCTATAGCTGCCATGACAGTAATAGATGAAGGATAATCCTACTTCTCTGTTTTTTTTATTGCTAACTTCTTTCTGAAGATGAGATGCCCAAGAACATCAAGGTCTCCATGAAACCAATGCAAAATGCATCACATTCAGCAGTGCATCCATTCACCTATCAAAATAGGATCACACATAGTACATTGGACATACATACAGCAAGGCGGCACGGTGGTGTAGTGGTAGAGTTGCTGCCTTACAGCGAATGCAGAGCCGGAGACCCGGGTTCGATCCCAACTGCAGGTGCTGTCTGTACGGAGTTTGTATGTTCTCCCCGTGAGCTGCGTGGGTTTTCTCCTCGATCTTCGGTTTCCTCCCACACTTCAAAGATGTACAGGTATGTAGGTTAATTGGCTTGATAAATGTAAAAATTGTCCCTAGTGTGTGTAGGATAGTGATAATATGTGAGGATCGCTCGGTTCAGTGCGGAACCGAAGAGCCGAAGGGTCTGTTTCCGTGCTGTATCTCTAAACTAAGATATAAGATACGGAATTTGCCTCCAAATATGCATTTATGTGATCCTGTGGCTAAATAATCAAGACTTGCAAAATCATAATTTTCTTGTGAAACACAATCTTGCAGAAATGTGCGTACCAGTAACATTATGAGGTTTAGTCAGCCACATGTAATTTCACAGTTCTTTGCCCAAGTTTCCTCAGATAAAGAGATTGGCTATCAGGACTCATGCAGATTTGATGATTTAACAATGAGCTATGAGCTCACTGACAAAAGAAAAAACAGTGCCAACAAAGGCAGTTTTCAAATTTTTATGATCAAGCATTGAAACTGGCTGGCCAATTATCTTTTCTGGTAATAAGTTTGAGACTATGACTTCACTTGAATTTGCCAAACCGTGCTGTTGCCACTTGCAATTTAATGCTGGGGGGTTTGAGATGGGTTGGTACAGAACCGCAGTTTAGATTACTTCTTGTCCCCTACCAGCTAAACATATCACTTCCACCAGACCATACAATAATAATTCAGCAATTACATTTGGCCGGGTGCTCCAGTTTCCTCTATGCAAATTTGTAGGTTAATTGGCCTCTGTAAATTGCCCCTGGTGTGTAAGGGGGTGGATGTAAATGTGAGATAACATTGAACTAGTGTGAACTCGGTGGGCCGAAGGGCCTGCATCCATGCCCTATCTTTCAATCAATCAATTCACACGAGTCTTTACACAACTTGAAAATATTACAGTCAATTTACCAATATTCTATTAATACCACATTAGTATTTTTAAACAGATTGAAAGTTCAGCACATGGTGGAAGTTATGTGTCACCTACTGTATTTGTCTCAATGTGCATAACACATTATGGTTAAAAAAAATCCTTACCATGCTTAAAATGTAATTGTCTGACCAGCATTTCTAATGTAACTCCCTTTGGCTATAATGGTGTTTCAGGGCCTTCAATGAATAATCTGTGTAGACTCACAGAACACTGCATGGACAATCTGAAGCACTGCAGTGAGGATTGAGAAAATTAGATTCCAGTAGAGATTCGCACCTTTGAGATTTGGGATGAAACTAACTACTGCCATGGAATATTTCTCCATCATTTCCTCTTGGCATCTTATGTTCGATAAGGATGATGCAACTTTTACCCACCAACATGGGGTCACATGTCCAGAGTGCCGAATATTACCTAATTCAGTCTGATTTGTATTGAGGGGAAGAAAATATCGAGCATTTCTGAGAAAGGATTAGCCTCAACAAGATTAAAGGTTACTGATGGCCAGGGCAGAGACAGATTTGGTATCTGTCTATGCTATGTAGAGCAAAGAGTTGTTAATGATAAAATTGTGGTTACATGTGAAACAACATAAAGTGCTAGAGTGACTCAGCGGGCCAGGCAGCATCTCTGACAAACAAGGATAGGTTCTGTTTTGGGTCTGGAGTGATCTGTTTGTTTTGTTAACCAGCATCAACAGTTCCTTGTTTTTACAGGTGAAAAGGCTCAATTGTCCAATATAAGCATTTGATTTTAACATGAAAAATAGGTATGAGGGATATTAATCAGCGCACAAGGTTGAACACGTGGCACAAAGGTGGAGAGTAAAAGGTGCTGATAAAGGATCATTGATACAACATGTCAACCCAATCTTCATCTGTGAGGATGTTAGCTGACTTGCTAAATGTTACAAAATCTTTGTGCTTTCATAGTTATACAGCATGGAAACATGCCCTTCAGCCCAATTCATCCATGCCAACCAAGATGCCCCATCTTAGCTGGTCCCATTTGGCCCATGTCCCTCTAAACCTTTCCCATCCACGTCCCCGTCCAAGTGTATTTTAAGCGCTGTTATGGTACCTGCCTCAATTGCTGCCTCTGGCAACTCGTTCCATACATTCACCACCCAGACTCATGTTAGACTTTTCGCATTCTTGGCACACTCAAACATCCACAACTGGGCAGGAGTGTGCAGAGGAATTTAAAAGAGACTCGTTGGGAAATGTTATTTGGAGCTTGATCGTGCTGATGGTGAGCAGGGAGTTCTCCGCAGTGGTCATGGTTTGCTGGACAATCCCTCCATGTGCACCCATGCGCGACGGTGCGGAAACACAGAATTCAATGGCGACCAAATGCAAATGCAGATGACCTCTCGCTGCACTTGTGGACTTGTCACTTCACAGTTCCCCTCACACAGCCTCACACCAACCAGATCTGGCATCCCTGCTCATCTGAATGGGGCCACTCATCTGCATGGAATGGATAACTGATGCTGACTTTTTTTGATTTGTTCTATTTTAATTAATATTAATGCTTTGCTTTAATGAATTTTCATTAAGCCAATCTGTTAAGTGCATTCATTATTCTTTCATTATTTAAAAAAATATCCACTTAAATTATTTAAAAGCATTTCAGCTGTTTCTGAATGTCACCGATCATCAATCACATCTGTATCCGTGGAAAAGGTCTCTCAAAGGCACACGTTGGCAGAAGACCATCAGGGAGAGTTGGGCAAAGGCTCAGCTTGTGCTGCCCCACATCAGGTTATTAAGAAGTTCAGAAGCCTGATAACAGGGGTGAAGAAGTTGTTCCCCATTCTGATGATGTATGTTTTCGAGCTTCTGTACCTTCTGCCGAACAGGAGTGAAAATTCATGAATACAAGAGAGGATCCTTTACCACTGACTTTTGTCAGATCTCCCTCCACCCACCCACTTGTCTATTTGAGTGCAATTCTGTGTACAACTCTGCTCCTCGATCTGTCGGTATGTCCCAACTTTCTTGAGAGTCAACTGCACTGAAATTTTACTTTTCCCCCTGCTCCTCCGAGTCAGAAGAACCAATAGAGGCGGCAAGATTTAATAACTAGAGGGGCAACATTTTGACTCAGAGGGTGATGGGTATATGCAATGAGCTACCAGAGGAGATAGCTGAGGCAGGTACTATAACAACACTTAAAAGACATTTGGTCTGGTAGAATGGATAGAAAAGGTTGAAAAAGATATGGGCTTGGTCGGCATGGACGAGTTGGGCTGAACGGCCTGTTTTCATGCTGTTGGCTTTACAACTGTCTTGATTTATTCAGGATGGATTTCAATTTAACCTAATACTAAGCATTAAAGGGCAAGTATTGTGAAGCCCCCTGAATTGGGAATTGCAAAGCAAAATATATTTTTTAATCATCACTTTTCGTTATACTTATTCACTAATGTAGCATGGCAATTGCACCTGATCTAATTCTACAATCACAGGGTGAAAAATGATTTTCAGTGTGTTGACCCTGCCTGTTTTGATCAAACCTTTCACACCAAATCTAGTTGACACATTTTTATATTCTTATTAAGGTTAAGACACACCAACAAGCATCAACATTATCAAGACTATTAAAAGCTCCCAATTCAATTCTCAACATTGGTAATTCGGAAAAACATAGAACGTTGAACAGTAAAATTATGGAACAGGCCCTTTGGCCCACAAGGACCGTGCAGAACATGATGGGAGATTAAATTAATCTCCATTGCCGCCATAACCCTCCATTTCCCTGCATATCCATGTGTCTTTATAAAAGCCTCTTAAATGCCACTCGTTCTATTGAATAAAATCCAAACCATGATATATTGTCTCCTTATCACTTAAAGAAATGCATGCTAAAGTATTAAGTAGAATTTATGTCCTGTCTAAAGAAGATATGGAGATTTAGTAGGCACTGTCTTATCTGACCTTACATATCCCGTTTGCTCATCAAACTGATGGCATTGCGAGGTAGGTCTTAATAAACAGGAAGTGAACTAAAGAAAAACCACTCTTGGATTTTTGTCCACTTTCCAAGATGTAAATGCCATCATAAAAAGTCTAGATTTACAAAAGGTGCTGACAAGGTTTGCAAAATTGAGGAAACGTAATACATATTTTGAATTGGTTGTGATTGAATTACGTGGTCTTAAATCTGGAGCTGTAATAGTGACAGCAGGCAAAGAGCCCTATGATCTAAAGAAGTGTGATGGCTTACTAAAGTATTCAAATTGATGTGCATCAAACAATTGAATGGCGAGGCAAAAGGGAGCCAACTGCATAATGCATTTGTAATCAACTTATAAAATGCCCATGAAGAGATGATTGAACCGTACGCATGATTAATCATTGTACTGGAATATTTTCCACCTACTCCTCACCCAACTGCTCCAACGCTAGTCACCAGTTAGTGACTGCCTGACCTCACAGATGAAGATACTACAGTGTGACATTAAGAACCTGTCAAGGTTTCAGCATGTGGTGGTCGAGGCAATTTTAATGAGAGCGCCAGAGAGTAATTCATTGCTTTCAAACAACAAATTAATGAAATTATAGAACTCCTTCATTGAATTTCACCTCATTCATTTATTTAGTAGACCAGGAAATAGTGTGCGTATCTTGTTCAAAGTAGCCTAATTGCACTTATCTTTCAAGACAAATGCGCTGGAAGCCAACAATTGCAACATTCTGACATGCCATGACATCTGGCAAGATGATTTATCAGAGCATTAGCTGCCCTCAAGGCAGATTCTGGAGACATTTGCTGGAAGTGGATGCTAACAATGGCAAGTGCTAACAATGTCTAACCCTGACATCCTGACTTCAGCACAACAAATGGAAGCCATCAGGTAAAATCAAATACAGAAAGATGTGGATACACATCCCAAAAAATAATTAACACAGAGATCAGAGAGATATAGAAGCACAAGTAACTCAAACTGAATAACAATTGAGTGAAAAATCTCTGTTCCACTTGAGGAACAGCTCTTCCTGGTAATGAGAATCCCCAAAGCAAAAATGTACGGAGACAAAATAAATCTTTACATAATTCATAGATACCCAAACTACTTGCAATGCAATTCAATATTACAACGTAAAATTTCACTCAACCCAACCCAAGAGGCCAACCAAAAGAATGATCAAGCAGTACATTCACGGAACAGAATGAAATTAAACAAACTGCAATTTGATGATGGTCAGATAATTTATCACACAATGTTTCAAAAGTCATGTCAGAAAACACACAATGGTTCAGAGTGGCGTAAAAAATAAAACGGGGAAAGGCGGCTCAACCATGGCTAACGAGGGAAGTTAGGGACAGTGTTAAATCCAAGGAAGAGGCATATAAATTGGCCAGAGGAAGAAGCAACAAACCGGAGGACTGGGAGAAATTTAGAATTCAACAGAGGAGGTCAAAGGGGTTAATTAAGGAGGGGAAAATAGAGCAGGAAAGAAAGCTTGCGGGGAATGTAAAAATGGACTTTAAAAGCTTCTTTAGATATGTGAAGATGAAAAGATTAGTGAAGACAAATGGGCAACAAGCAAATGGCAGAACAGTTAAATAAGTAGTTCGGTTCTGTCTTCACTAAGGAAGCCACAAATAATCTCGCAGAAATACTAGGGTACCGTGGATCTAGCGTGAGGGAAGAACTGAAGCAAATTCACATTTGTCAGGAAATGGTGTTGGGTAAACTGTTGGGACTGAAGGCAGATAAATCCCAGGGCCTGATGGTCTGCATCCCAGAGTACTCAAAGAGGTGGTCCTGGAAATCGTGGATGCATTGGTGATCAATTTCCAAAGTTCTATTGACTCTGGATCAATTCCTGTGGACTGGAGGGTAGCTAATCAAACCCTACTTTTTATGAAAGGAGAGAGAAAACAGGGAATTATAGGCCAGTTTGCTTGACATTGGCAGTGGGGAAGATGCTTGAGTCGATTATTACCGATGCAATAGCAGCGCTTTTGGAAAGCAGTGACAGGATCGGTTAAAGTCAGCATGGATTTATGAAGGGGAAATAATGCTTGACTAATCTTCTGGAATTTTTTGAGGATGTAACAAGTAGAATGGATAAGAGAGAGCCAGTGGATGTAGTGTATCTGGACTTTCAAAAAGCCTTTAACAAGGTCCCACACAAGAGATTAAGGTGCAAAAGAGTGGGAATTAACGGGCCCTTTTCAGAATGGCAGGCAGTGTCTAGTGGTCAGTGCTGGGACCTCAGTTATTTACAATATTTATTAACGATTGAAGCAACAAAATTAAATGATGACACAAAGCTGGGTAGCAGTGTGAGCTGTAAGGAGGATGCTATGAGGCTACAGGGTGACTTGGATAGGTTGGGTGAGTGCGCAGATGCAGTGTAATGTGGATAAATGTGAGGTTATCCACTTTGGTGGCAAGAACAAGAAGGCTAATTATTATCTGAAGGGGTGTCAGATTAGGAAAAGGGGAAATGCAACGAGACCTGGGTGTCCTTTTGTCCTACTGCAGTTGTACAGGGCCTTGGTGAGACCGCACATGGAGTATAATGTGCAGTTTTGGTCTCCTAATTTGAGGAAGGGCATTCTTGCTATTGAGGAAGTGCAGTGTAGGTTCACCGGGTTAATTCCTGGGATGGTGGAACTGACAAATGATGAAAAAGTGGATCGAATGGGCTTATATTCACTGGAATTTAGGATGAGAGGGTATCTTATAAAACCATATAAAATTCATAGATGTTCCCGATGTTGGGGGATTCCAGAACCAGGGGGTCACAGTTTAAGAAAACGGGGTAGGTCATTTAGGACTGAGATGAGGAAAAACATCCAGAGTTGTGAATCTGTAGAATTCTCTGCCACAGAAGGCAGTGGAGGCCAATCCACTGGATGTTTTCAAGAGGGAGTTAAGCTTACGTGTCCTTGGCACGCTAAATACGCGACCTCGTGGTCGTGCTGAGGCGCGACGGACTCGCGAAGGTCACGCGCGATTTTGTGTCGAGATTCTTCTTCAGTCTGAAAGAAGGGTCTTGATCAGAAATGTCACCCATTGCTTCTCTCCAGAGATCCTGCCGGTCCCGCTGAGTTACTCCAGCATTTTGTGTCTATCTTCAATTTTCTTTGCTCTGGGAGTAGAAGTGGGGGCGGATCCGGACCGCAACGGCTGTGAGCCCCAGGCCGAGTTCGGGAATCGTTTGCCTGCTTTTGCTGCTGTTGGAGGTGAAACGTTGCATCGCGCCAGCGTCTTGGGCCTGTCCCACTTTGGCCATCAGTTATGCGACAGGCCATTGGCGCGCGAAGATTTAGTTTGCTACAAAAATTTCGGAGCCCCGCGCGATGTCACGCACAATTACATACCACTCCGCGCTTCTCAGTGGGACCGACCCCGTGTGGCCACACGATGCCCGTGCGCCACAACGCGACGACGAGGTCGCGTAATTTGTGTGCCAAGGACACGTAAGTGGGCCAGGCCGTTTAGATATAGCTCTTAAGGCTAACGGAATCAAGGAATATGGGGAAAAAGCAGGAACAGGGTACTGATTCTGGATGATCAGCCATGATCATCAGCAAAGGGCCGAATGGCCTAGACCTGCACCTACTTTCTATGTTTCTATGTTTCATGGGTAGTTTTCGAACAATGTCTTTTGATTTTTTAGATTTGTCTGGGGCAGGAGATCGGAAAAATTGCACCTCCAATTGTGCAGCACTCCCTCTGTTAAAATATAACGCTAGATTTTCATTGTTAATGTCTGGAGTAGGATTTGAGTCTACTGCTTCAGCATTCACACCGCATGGTGCTGTCACTGAGGACCTACTCAGTGAGATTTGTGTTCAGTTGATTATGAGACTTGGATGCACAGACCTGCGGACAAACCAGCCTGTCAGACGATATGGCTCCCTGGGATAGGTGGAGGTTATGGAGGTGAGGGAGGTTAGGGAGGGAGGGACACACACACACACATCTACCTTTAACTTTTCAATGAGCAAGTACAAAGATCAGTGTCCCCCATCCAGATCACCACCTTTTCTTTCTCCCTCATTCCTTCGTTTCAACCCCCTCTTGCCCTTCCCTGACTTCCCCTATCCTTGACCATCCCTTCCCTCTCCTTCCAGACATCCCAGTTCCCCAACAGCTGAGAAGATTGAGGCAATCGGTGGATCAATGGGGATATCTCCAATACAGTGAAATTGAATGACGTGTGATGGACAGTTGTTCCTTTCTTTACCATCTGAACTAACTTTACTTCTGTCTAAGACACAAAATGCTGGACTAACTCAGCGGGGCAGGCAGCTTCTCTGGAGTGAAGGAACGGGTGACATTTCGGGTTGAGACCCTTCTTCAGTCCTTCTCCATTCTAACACAGGTCTCAGTCCTGAATTATAAGTGTTTCTCTTTCCACATATTTTGCCAATATTGGTTCAACAATGTAAAAATGAAGTAAAAATGCATAAAGTAATATTTCAAAGGTACATCAGAACTCCAAGAGTACCCTTCTCTGAGTTCTGATGTATCTTTGACCGTTTATCTTATGAGTGTTTTCTTCATGTTTAAATTGTTGTATACTTGAACCAATGTTGGCAGAATCTGCGGGAACAGAAACGATCAGGATGAGCTTAAAAGATGAGAGAAAGTAACAAAGAAGATTCATGAGAAGCAGAAACAACAGCATAAACTAATTGACCAAATTGACTATGCCTATGCTGTGCATTCTGAGTAATTTTCTGTAATAAAAATAATTTCTGGAAAATAATGCAAATCCATTCTTTCTTGAAAAAAACAATTTTCTAAACAAAAAAATATTAATTATATTGATTAGTTATTCTGTGATTAAATATTGGCTGAAGTTCTGATTATAAGTTTCTTACACTGGTATTTTAGGCTGACTTTACATCTTCAGTGGTTGAAACATGAAGTTAAAATCATCGAGATTGTTAATTCAGAGAAAACCAGTCAGAAGTTCCATGCTGGAGTTTGTAAGCTATTTCTTCTAAATAATTGCAATCGACTTAAGTAGATTTTACAGCATCAAATTTTTTGTGACTTTATGGTGTGAAACGCTGCGTGAAAAATAGCTTTCATCTGCTATAAAATAATGAAACTAACAGATCAAAAGGTCATTAAATAGCCTGTTTATTTCCTGACAGTTAATAAAAATGTAATGCCAGGCAGTGCATTGTAAACTATTCAACTTGGCAGTTTTCACGTAATAGACATTAGAAGACAAAAGTTATCAAAATACATTGTTAAATTGAATTAAAACAACATTGTGCTAAGCCGGGTCTCTTTTATTATTAAAGGTAATGGCTTCGAAATAGCATAAAATATCTGAAATTCTATTTGTCTCAAATTCATTTTCACTGCACAAACTACAGGTTTTGACAGCATCTGGGCTTTATATTCTAGTATTTAATATTTATTTGATGATAATTTATCTATTTCAATTGCTTAATTGTAATTCCCTGCCTTTCTGCTGCTTTACAGGCACAAGCAGAAAACACAGTAATGATGACAAAGATCCTGCAAGAGGTTGCTTAGCTGCACGACTGAAAGGATAGCATGAATATGATTATAAAGACCCATTATATGCAAACACATTGTCCATAAATTATGCATTTTGGCTTTTCATAAATAATTCCTTAACCACAAATAAAATATGAACATACAAATTAGCAGCAGTAGCCTCTTGGACAGGTGTAAGATCACTGGGCCCCTCAGCCTGCTTGCTGGATGGCACGGTGGCACAGCGGTAGAGTTGCTGCCTCACAGCGCTTGCTGTTCCAGATGACTGGGTTTGATCCTGACTACGGGTGCTGTGTCCATGTGGGTTTTCTCCGAGATCTTCGGTTTCCTCCCACAGTCCAAAGACGTACAGATTTGTAAGTTAATGGGGTTTGTATATGGTATAAGTGTAAAATTGTCCCCTAGTGTGTGTAGGCTTGTGTTAATATGCGGGATCACCGGTCAGTGTGGACTCGGTAGGATGAAGGGCCTGTTTCCGGGATGTATATCTAAACTAAAGTGAACTAAAACTAAGCAAAGCTCATGGGTGATTTTTTACCCCTTGTTTACCCCCTGGCATAACAGTCCACCTTAGTTTTGGAAACATTCAACAACCTTGCTGCCCATTGAAGAAAACGTTTCAAATTCAATGCCAATATTCCAAATTTCAATTAGTCAGTTTACACTTTTTACACCTCTCGCTGCCTCGGCAAGGCCACCAGCATATTCAAGGACGAGTCGCACCCCGGCCACTCCCTCTTATCCCTTTCTCATCAGACAAAAGGTATAGAAATGTGGAAACGCACATCTTCAGATTCAGGGACAGTTTCTTCCCAGCTGTTATCAGACAACTGAGCCATCCTACCAACAACTAGAGAGTAGGTCCTAAACTACAAACTATCTCATTGGAAACACTCGGACTATCTTTGATTGGACTTTACTGGCTTTATCTTGCACCAAATGTTATTCCCTTTATCATGTATTAGTACACGGTGAATGGCTCAATTGTAATCATGTACTGTGTTTCCGTTGACTGGGCAGCCCGCAACAAAAACTTTTCACAGTACCTTGGTACATGTGACAATAAACTAAACTCATTCCATGCAGATGCCCATCACTCCATTTATAACGACTGAATCTTCTCATTAAGGGCCAAGATGTACTTCTCTAAAGAAAGATCCTGACCAGAAACTTCACCTATCTATTCCCATCACAGATACTGCATGATTCGCTGAGTTATTTCAACACTTTGTGTTTAAGATTCCAGCATCTGCAGCGCCTTGTCTTTCTAGTATACTTATCTAGCTGGAGGTTTTCCTGCATGGATTCCTATGCACAGGGATGCAATCCACGCCCCTCCCTGGAACATAGACACACAGAAAGAGCAGCCGAGGCACAAGAACCCATCATTGCTGAACTACATACAACATTAGGAGAAATGGTGGAATGTAAGTGACAAATACAATTAATACTATTCATATACATTGTTCTAACCATGGGTTTATTATTCGGAAAATGCCTTGCTTGCCTTTTGCGACTGATTCCCTTCTCACAAATTTGCAGCCTCATTGAGTTGTGCTGCCTTGCCAAAGTGTCAAATTAGATAGATTCATAACTGATCGAGCTTTGTGGCTGGAGGCACTGAGTGACCAACAGCAGCATAATTGCATTCCCCCCACAATCTCTAGTCCCATGGTTCAACAGATGCCTCACTCCACTAGTCAATAAAATAACACGTCTGGGGTAGCATCTCAAATTCAGTTGCCAACTTGTCAAACTACAATAAAAGTCTGCATCCATTCTAAGTGGATGCAACACATTGGAAACAGAGCTATAATCTTCGCCCACATAATGGAGCAAATCAATGCACCATAGTGTTGCAGAAGGTACAATCATAGCCAAAGTAAATACCGCTTCAAAGACAGTACTTCTTAAGGCTACATGGCAGGCATTGTTTAAAAAATGGCAAAGGTGCCTCTGCAAGATGTAACCTAGGGAACAGAAATCTAACTGCAACTTCAGCTCCACATTCCTGCCCACTTCAAGTAACCTTGGATCTCCTTAATGCCTGATGCCCCACCTGGCCACAACCAGTTGGGAACAATGATGGACAATTAACCAATTAATAGAAGGCAAAAACTCCCTCAACAGCCTCATCCACAGTAAGGTCGAAACCACCACCAGCACAGAAGGGAAATATGAATGATTGCAATCATTGGCCATACTGAGCCGATGACTCGCTCAGCCTCTTCCTGATAAAATATTCTTCCTTTAGGGGGAAACAAACAATCTGCTGGAGGAATTTGGTGGGTCGAGTGTGCCTGTGCATGGAAAGGAATGGTCGATGAACGAATGGTCTAGATCCCAGTATCTGCAGGCTCTTGGGCCTTTATTATTTTTTCATACCATATGAAATTGAGAAATAGCTGAGGGCATTGTGAAAAGTTGAAGCTATGGTACAACATAACTTCTCAACTGAAGTGCTGAAGCCTTGCGCTCACACATAAGTTCCATTTAATGCCAAGTTGGTTAATCTTCAACACTGGTATCTATACAATGAAATTGAAAATTTCACTGGTAACATTCCACCACGGGAAAGCAGACTATTATCTAAATGGCGGGAAAGCAGACTATTATCTAAATGGTGGCCGATTGGGAAAGGGGGAGATGCAGCGAGACCTGGGTGTCATGGTACACCAGTCATTGAAGGTAGGCATGCAGGTGCAGCAGGCAGTAAAGAAAGCGAATGGTATGTTAGCTTTCATAGCAAAAGGATTTGAGTATAGGAGCAGGGAGGTTCTACTGCAGTTGTACAGGGTCTTGGTGAGACCACACCTGGAGTATTGCGTGCAGTTTTGGTCTCCAAATCTGAGGAAGGACATTATTGCCATAGAGGGAGTGCAGAGACGGTTCACCAGACTGATTCCTGGGATGTCAGGACTGTCTTATGAAGAAAGACTGGATAGACTTGGTTTATACTCTCTAGAATTTAGAAGATTGAGAGGGGATCTTATAGAAACTTACAAAATTCTTAAGGAGTTGGACAGGCTAGATGCAGGAAGATTGTTCCCGATGTTAGGGAAGTCCAGGACAAGGGGTCACAGCTTAAGGATAAGGGGGAAATCCTTTAAAACCGAGATGAGAAGAACTTTTTTCACACAGAGAGTGGTGAATCTCTGGAACTCTCTGCCACAGAGGGTAGTTGAGGCCAGTTCATTGGCTATATTTAAGAGGGAGTTAGATGTGGCCCTTGTGGCTAAGGGGATCAGGGGGTATGGAGAGAAGGCAGGTACGGGATACTGAGTTGGATGATCAGCCATGATCATATTGAATGGCGGTGCAGGCTCGAACGGCCGAATGGCCTACTCCTGCACCTAATTTCTATGTTTCTAAGTTTCTAACTCCTGTACACAGAAAAAAACCCAAAGCAAATCCAATTATAACCTCATTACTATATACTCGATCATCAGTTGAAGGAGGATGTTGTCAACAATATTGTTGTCAAGGTACACTACCCTTCACTCTGCCCAACAATGCTTATTTTAGATCCTATCGGGATCTCATTACAGCTTTAGTTCAAAGACGATATCAAAGCACCATTTGAATGAATGTGGCATGAGCAAGCCCCAATAAAGGTGATGCCCATGAGATTTTAGGGGGAAATCTCTCTATTGACTGCAATCTTTCCAAGCAAAAATAAAAAGTTATAATCCCAGCCTTGAAGCATTTTGAGTTAGAGGAACAAGTGGTTGATACTGTCAGGTACATCCCAGATACTGGCCTCCCCACCGTCGACGTGAGCGATAAGAGATGCCGTCTCAAAAGGAAGCCAATATCATCTAAGACCCAAAACACCATGGTTTATTGCACTCCAACATCAGGCAGAAAGGAAAGGAGTCAAAAAACCATGACCATCAGTTTCAAGAATAGCTTCTTCATAACAACCACCATGCTCTTGAACACTACACAACACTAACATCAACTTTGAACTTCTGTGGCCTGTCTTTGGTTGCACCGAGGACAATGTGCTTTTTGCACTGGTATCGTGGTTATTAATCTATTGATTTTTTTTGTTTATTATATGTTAGCAGTGTGTATTGTATTTACAGGCCTGTTATGTTGCTGCAGATAAGAATTTGTAAAGGATCTGAAGAAGGATCTCAACCTGAAATGTCACCTATTCATGTCATGTCACCTACTCACCCATAGCCCCCAACTGCACAGGGGCAGCTCATTTCCCTTTATTCACCCTCCCTCTTTTTAAACTTAAAGAAAAATCCAATTGCACGTTGACAGTAAAAAAACTCAAATAATACTGGCTGCCAGGACTCGGTGTCCTGGGATTTACAACATTGTAATGGGCAGGGTTGGATTTGGATTTTTTACAGTGAGAAGTTGTGAAAAGTTACATTTTTTAAGTTTTAAATGTGAATAAATTGTAAAATATACCATAAATCTGAACAAAACTGGATGCAACACACCACCGGACAATGGTGAGTAAGATGGTCCAAAAATTGTAGCGCTATCATGTACCGTTTTGGCAGAATTCAGAGCATGACTACGCAGACAGTCACACAGACAGACACGCAGACAAAATGCAACTGCACTGTAATCATTGTACATAGAAACATAGAAACATAGAAACATAGAAACATAGAAAATAGGTGCAGGAGTAGGCCATTCGGCCCTTCGAGCCTGCACCGCCATTCAATATGATCATGACTGATCATCCAACTCAGTATCCTGTACCTGCCTTCTCTCCATACCCCCTGATCCCTTTAGCCACAAGGGCCACATCTAACTCCCTCTTAAATATAGCCAATGAACTGGCCTCAACTACCTTCTGCGGCAGAGAATTCCAGAGATTCACCACTCTCTGTGTGAAAAAAGTTTTCCTCATCTCGGTCCTAAAAGATTTCCCCCTTATCCTTAAACTGTGACCCCTTGTTCTGGACTTCCCCAACATCGGGAACAATCTTCCTGCATCTAGCCTGTCCAACCCCTTAAGAATTTTGTAAGTTTCTATAAGATCCCCCCTCAATCTTCTAAATTCTAGCGAGTACAAGCCGAGTCTATCCAGTCTTTCTTCATATGAAAGTCCTGACATCCCAGGAATCAGTCTGGTGAACCTTCTCTGTACTCCCTCTATGGCAAGAATGTCTTTCCTCAGATTAGGAGACCAAAACTGTACGCAATACTCCAGGTGTGGTCTCACCAAGACCCTGTACAACTGCAGTAGAACATCCCTGCTCCTATACTCAAATCCTTTTGCTATGAATGCTAACATACCATTTGCCTTCTTCACTGCCTGCTGCACCTGCATGCCTACTTTTAATGACTGGTGTACCTTGACACCCAGGTCTCGTTGCATCTCCCCCTTTCCTAATCGGCCACCATTCAGATAATAGTCTCCTTTCCTGTTTTGCCACCAAAGTGGTAACCTCACATTTATCCACATTATACTGCATCTGCCATGCATTTGCCCACTCACCCAGCCTATCCAAGTCACCTTGCAGCCTCCTAGCATCCTCCTCACAGCTAACACTGCCCCCCAGCTTCATGTCATCCGCAAACTTGGAGATGTTGCATTCAATTCCCTCGTCCAAATCATTAATATATATCGTAAATAGCTGGGGTCCCAGAACTGAGCCTTGCGGTACCCCACTAGTCACTGCCTGCCATTGTGAAAAGGACCCGTTTACTCCTACTCTTTGCTTCCTTTCTGCCAGCCAGTTGCTGTCTTTGAAGCTGTGTTTGCTTATGCCATGATATTATGTTCTGCAACACCATTGTGAGATGACCTCAGTTGTCATGCGTTTTAAGATTTTTTTAATATTAAATCTTGTCGTATGAAAATAAAAGGGGTCCTTGTTCTGAAACGGAGTATCCAGCTGTGAGAGCAGTTTATTAATAACATTTCCATTGGATATTAGGCAAGAGCTCAAATGTTGGCATCGATAGAAAACAGAGCGTTGTCAGTATCAAATTGGCATGCTGTAATGCATGAGCTGCCACAGGGATCAGCACAAGCGCCTCAACCATTTATGATCTATATTAAGTTATTTAGTTGTCACATATGCAACTACACAGTAACATTTTTCATTTTTCATTTATTACACATGCAGGCGCCGCCATGTTTTGGCGCCATTTGCAAAGTCCATAATCCGGTCGGCACGCGCTCTCGATGCATTGGAGCAGTTCCCGCAACCGACGTCTCTCCCCTCCTCGCCCAGCCATCTTTGTGTCCTGGGGCACCTCCTTCAGCCGACCATGAAGACAATGGAGGCATTACATCATTTCAGCCTCCGACCGACCCTTACTCCTCGAGCCCACCGAGCCTTCATAACTTGGATGAGTGTCATTTAGCCAGACATTATAAAGACAGGTGGGAAAGGAGATGCAAGCAGGATGCTAGACCCAGCCAAGGAGCAAAGAGGGGTTAAGTGAGTAGGTAAAAATTTGGACGATGAAATATAATGTTGAGAAATGTGATGCTGTCTATCTTTGATAGGAAATAAAGTATGTTGTTCAAATAAAGTGAGAATACAGAAAACTGCAAGACAGGGAATCAGGATGCTCCCATAAATGAAACAGAGAAAGCATGGATGGACAACTGTGTATAGTTCTGGTCTCCTTATTTAAGGAGCAATTTAGTTTAATTGGCAGCACTTTAGAGTGAGTTAACCAGGTTTATTCCTGAGATGAAAGGTTTGTCTCATGAGGTAAGGTTGAGCAATACTCATTGGAGAAGAGTGAGAGGTGATATTTTTATGAGAGAGCTCAATATTTATGCGGGCTTGACAAGCTCAATGCTGAGAGGTTATCTCTCCTCACGGGGACTTACGAATGAGGAGACAGATTCAGAACAAGGCTTTATCCATTCAAGCCAAAGGTATGGAGGATATTTTCTTCCTTCTCTGGGAATTGTGAATTTTTAGAAATCTCTGTCTTGCAGAGCTGTCAAGGCTGGATCGCTGAATATATTCAAGATCAAGATAGACACATTTTTAGTCTGTAGGGGAATTAATGATTTCTATAGGGGAACTTTGGCTTGAAGTGTTAACTCTGTTTATCTTTTCACGGATGTTGCCTGACCTGTTGAGTGTTTGCAGGAATTTTTGGTTTTGATTTCAAAGATGATTTCAACAGGCAGAAAAATGGAGCTGAGGCCAAGATCAGATCTGTCATTACCTTTAGGAATCAATGGAGGCTTGGTGAGCTATGTAGCCTTTCTTTTTCTTCCATTTCTTATGTCCTTACATTCTTAGACACAGCCAATAATGCAAATAATTCACAATGCTTTAATTTTAATTTTAGTTTTAGAGATACAACGCGGAAACAGGCCCTTCGGCCCACCGGGTCCGCGCCGCCCAGCGATCACTGCATATTAGGTAGCAAGGTGAAAAGTAAAAGTGGCAGGCAGACAAAACCAGGGCACAAATTGGTTTATACTCTCTAGAATTTAGGAGATTGAGAGGGGATGTTATAGAAACTTACAAAATTCTTAAGCGGTTGGACAGGCTAGATGCAGGAAAATTGTTCCCGATGTTAGGGAAGTCCAGGACAAGGGGTCACAGCTTAAGGATAATGGGGAAATCCTTTAAAACCGAGATGAGAAGAACTTTTTTCACACAGAGAGTGGTGAATCTCTGGAACTCTCTGCCACAGAGGGTAGTTGAGGCCAGTTCATTGGCTATATTTAAGAGGGAGTTAGATGTGGCCCTTGTGGCTAAGGGGATTAGGGGGTATGGAGAGAAGGCAGGTACGGGATACTGAGTTGGATGATCAGCCATGATCATATTGAATGGCGGTGCAGGCTCGAAGGGCCAAATGGCCTACTCCTGCACCTAATTTCTATGTTTCTATGTTTCTATATTAACACTATCCTACACACACTAGGGACAATTTTTTAATTTATATTTACCAAGCCAATTAACCTACATACTTGTACGTCTTTGGAGTGTGGGAGGAAACTGAAGATCTCGAAGAAAAAACCCATGCAGGTCACGGGGAAAACGTACAAACTCCGTACAGATAGCACCCGTAGTCTGGATCGAACCTGAGTCTCTGGCGCTGCTTTTGCTGTAAGGCAGCAACTCTAGCGTTGTGCCACCGTTCCTCTTCTCCACGGAGACCAAGCAAATTTTGCATGATTGTAAGCAGAATACCTCCATTCGGTTTGACAATTTGCTCTGAGCTTCTTGTTACCTGTTGCTTGAATTTTACTCTCAATCTGATCTGACTTGAGTCTCCCATACGGTTCCCTATATGTGACCTTGAGAAAGTGCGTCACATCTAGGCTTCATAACTCAACTGTATATTCAGCTATTCCAGATAATCAGCATTCCAGTATTCTTAATCCAAAACAGTCCAAACGTTCTGCACTTTCACTTCTGCTATGTTCCTGTCCTTCTCATCTGTCATTAAATCTCTCTTCCCTCTATCTGTGGGTCTTGATGTTTGTTCTACAGATGCAGCACAGAAAGCATATTGTCAGATTACTTCACAGCTTGGTTTGGTAACTGCTCTGCCCAATACCACAAGAAATTGCAAAGAGTTGTGATGTAGCCCAGTCCATCACACAGACCAGACTCATTGACTTTGTCTACACTTCATGCTGCCTCAGAAAGGTAACCAACATAATCAAAGACTTGTTCCACCCCAGTCATTCCTCCTTCTCCCTGCTCCTGTCCGGCACAAGGTACAGAAGCTTGAAACTAGCCCCAGCAGAGTCAGAAACAGCTTCTTCCCCTTCATTATCAGGCTTCTGAACGGTCCTTCCATAAGCTAGACCACCGTCCGTTCACCCCTAACCCATTGTGGTCAATGGACTTTGTCTATGGAACTGACGTGCTACAATGTTGAGAACTATATTCTGCATTCTGCATCTTCCTCTTGCTCCACATATTGTATTTAAATTTGACGACTGTATTTAAGTACAAAATGATATAATCTGATTGAATACCATACAAAACAAAGCTTTTACCTGTACCTCGTACACATGACAGTAATAAACCTAAACTAAATGTTATTTCCTACCTCTTTCACTACATCTACTCTACAAAGGATATCTTAGTGTTTGGGCTCCTCCTGGTTGAGGTAGTAACGGTTACCCAACCTCCTGTATTTCACAATTGCAAACAACTGTAGCCTATCGATGTGGAATCAATTTAAATTGAGTATTTTGGGTTAATTGACACCCCAAAAATCCGGGAATAAGGACCAAACTAAAACTTTTTAAGAAGATTGGAAGATAACACTGAGTTGAGCCAACAGGAAGCTTTTGTTTTTTTTTCCCTTTGAAAAGTAATTGAAACAAATTGAGGGGATAAACAATGAATCTTATGGATATAACGTAGTGTAAATGGCATGGGGTAGAACATCATAGATTATTATTTCTACAGCAATACTAGCAGAGAGTTGCAGATTAAAGCCCATCAGAACCAGTAACTGTTTGGACATTTTTTCCAGCACAGATCATATAACTATCATAACAAAATGCTGAAGTAACTCAGCGGGACAGGCAGCATCTCTGGAGAGAAGGAATAGGTGACGTTTCGGGTCAAGTCCCTTCTTGTCCGAAGATGGGTCTCGATCCAAAATGTCACCTATTCCTTCTCTCCAGAGATGCTGCATGTCCTGGAGTTACTCCAGCATTTTGCGTCTATCTTCGGTTTAAACTAGCATCTGCAGTTCCTTCCTACATATATCTATCACATGTTAGTAACCGATAATTTGCTTATCTCATGGGAATACAGTTGACCATGGAGTCAATGATTATTAATTTTTACACAGCCAAAGTTTACAAGCTTTTAATCCAATCAACTAAATCTTAGCATAACCTATAATCCAGGACACACAGGATACACACACATTGCGTTTGCCATATAATTTAGTTCAGAATTTTCTTCGGTCTTGATTTCTTGGAGTACAAGACATGATGTAGTTTTCACACTGTCTGCACAAGTAAATGTAATTCTCAGTTGCTGCCATGAGGATAAGAAGCAGTGAGCATTCACATGTGATTAAAAACCTGGAAGTACAGTGCCATGAATTGTACCAGAATTCAATTGTACCTTCTATCTCTGCCCCTTTTGAAATTACGGTGGTACAATGACCAAATCGACTCTCTGCTACTCACAACATCAAAGAATATAACCACAAAAAACTAAAAGCAACAGTAGGACATTTGATTAGCTCATGATCCTCGATTTCAGTCCAACTTTCTTGTGCTAATCCCATGTTTTTCAATTGCCCTGGTTATGAGTAAGAGCTTTTGACCTGAAACTGTTTTTCTCTTCCCAAAGATGTGGCCTGCCCTGCTGTTTATTTCCTCCATTTTCTTTGTTTTTTATTTTAGATTTTCAGTTTTTTGTTTTCATTTTCTCTCAGTTGTCAGTCTGGAATATATTTAGCAACTGAGCCTCTATAGTCCTCAAGGGAAAATAATTTGCTGGGCTACAGTGACAGGGCATAGCATGGGACTGAATAGATTGCTTGACACAGCCCAGAAGGACTTAATTGGCCAAATCACCTTCCCGTGTACTGTAACAATGCTATGATTATGTTTTATTTCAGCAGGAGTGTGGCAGATCATCTTAATTCTTACATAGCTAAAAATATCATTTTATATATCATATCATATAGCGGAGTCAGAGGATATGGGGAGAAGGCAGGAACGGGGTACTTCTACTTCTTCTTGCGTATGGCATGGATAGCCTAAAGTTGTAGGACAACTTGTTCTATTTGATGTTATTTGATGGTGCACGACGGGCCGATTGCATCCGTCGATACAGGGTGGACCATGTGAAGGTGGTCCGCTTACAGACTGACAAAGGCCATGACTTTTGTTGGTCTTTATAACAAGTGGAATCGCATATAGGAGCAAAGAGGTCCCTCTGCAGTTGTACAGGGCCCTAGTGAGACCACACCTGGAATATTGTGTGCAGTTTTGGTCCCCTAATTTGGGGAAGGACATTCTTGCTATTGAGGGAGTGCAGCGAAGGTTTACAAGGTTAATTCCCGGGATGGCGGGACTGTTATATGCTGAGAGAATGGAGCAGCTGGGCTTGTACACTCTGGAGTTTAGAAGGATGAGAGGGAATCTCATTGATCAGATTGTTAAGGGCTTGGACACACTAGAGGCAGGAAACATGTTCCCGATATTGGGGGAGTCCAGAACCAGGGGCCACAGTTTAAGAATAAGGAGTAAGCCATTTAGAACGGAGACTAGGAAATACTTATTCTCACAGAGAGTGGTGAGTCTGTGGAATTCTCTGCCTTGGAGGGCGGTGGAGGCAGGTTCTCTGGATGCTTTCAAGAGAGAGCTAGATAGGGCTCTTAAAAATAGAGTCAAGGGATATGGGGAGAAGGCAAGAACGGGGTACTGATTCGGGATGATCAGCCATGATCACATTGAATGGTGGTGCTGGCTCGAAGGGCCAAATGGCCTGCTCCTGCACCTATTGTCTATTGTCTATTGACCGTATTGGAGTAATTTCTGGTGTTGCTTCGGAGCCACGCTCGTATATTGTTAGTGCCGATGGCAGGACCTACAGACATAACTGGCAACATATTCTGCCTGTGAACGAGCCAGTTCCTCCTCCGTCTTGTCCGGATCGTACAAGTTCACTTCAGTCTGCATCTAGTGGCACTCGCATGCTCTTGCCAGCACAACAATCCGTGCGTGCGATAGTTCCTCTGTCTGTTCCATCTTCACATGCGCCAGTCTCCTGCTTAGTCTCCAGGGACGTTGGTCCAGTCTTCCTTGGCGGTTAAGTCGCCTGCTCTTTCCCCGGGGAAAAAGAATGGAGATGGTCTCTATCGTACTCGTGCTGGTCGTGTTTGCAGGCCGGTCGTGAAGTATCCGAACTATGTTTGACTGTCATCGATTGTGATACTTGCCTTGTGTAGTTTATGGGTCTCTATTGTTGTTGATTCTTTAAGAGGTTGGATGTAGATTAGTGACTCATGCTATGAGTCATGCATTTGTAGTTACGCCCACTAGCTTTTCAGTATCGCGGTCTGCTCCTTTCCTTTTAGTATAAGTGGAACTCTTGTTCTGTATGTTATGCTATGTATTAATGAAGTCTATGAATCCTCAACGGTGTAAGGTGTAAGGTCACTGTTATTATAAGGACTACAATCAACACTGATACAAATTCATATAGATATTTGGCCTTGATAACACTCATTAATTCAGTTTATCCCATACAGAAAGTGAAAGGCGGAGTAAATGTGACAATGGTCTTGATCAGAAATTTGCTCGGTTTGATAAATTGGCTGTTTCTTGATCAGCGTCATACAGCACAGAAACAGACCCTTTGCCTCAGCTCATCCATACTGACCAAGGTGCACATATTATGGGCCTGTCCCACTTAGGTGACTTCTTAGGCGACTGCAGGAGACTATGCAGTCGCCACATGGTCCCCACATGTTCGTGGGTGGTCGTGAGGAGTTCCCACATTCTGGGAACTAGTCGCGGCCTCATTATGGTCGTCAAGAATTTTTCAACACGTTGAAAAATTAGAGGCGACTAAAATGAAGCCGCCATGGAGAGTAGTGAGAATTCTCGAGCCGTAGGTGGGTTGTAAAGGAGGTCCTAGTGGGTTGCCAGGAGGTCAAAGGTTCTCTTAGGTTCTTGTAGGTTGTAGCCGGTGCTGACCAATGAATTTCATTGGCTCCTTGGGGGGGGGGGGGGGGAGAGAAACGTACGCAGTAGTTTTCAGAACCAAGGATAAACGACCCGTAATGTCAAATGTCCACCGAGCTTCACAGCTGTGTATCTCTGGCATATTAAAAGTTGTCTGGTTTCTTAAAAGTTGTCTCCACTCCTTCTCCCTCCTTCTTTCCCCCCCCCCATCTTTTAAATGACTTACCGTACACTGTGCTGTCTTAATTACAGCGCCAACCTTCCTGTACATCGTGGTGTGTGTCTGTACCAACTTGGCTTTGCACCATGTGAATTTCAGACAGCGCTCCCTCCGCTTGCCTTGGCTCCCGCCTTTGCGATGTGTTTGTGTTTGTGTGTGCGTGTGCGTGTGTGTGTGTGTGTGTGTGTGTGTGTGCGCGCGTGTGTGCGCGTGCGTGCGGGCGTGTGTTCCACTCTGACAGTCGCCGTTCCAGTTGCCGTTTTTTCAGGCTAAAAAATCCGCTGAAAAATCGCCTAAGTGTGACAGGCCCCTAAGTGAGCCAATTTGTCTCAGTTTCCTACAAAATCATTCCCTGCTCATCTTAAACCTGTGCCTTCTAGTTCTTGATCTCCCTACACTGGGAGAAAAGAGAGCATTTATTCTCTCTATTCCCTCATGATTTTTATACACATCTGTGAGATAAAAAAATCTCAGAGGCCTCCCGCACTCCAAGGAATAAAGTCCAACCTCTACCTATTTCTCAGGCCATTGAGTTAAGAGCAACATCCTCGTAAATCTACCCTGCACCTCTTTCCAGCTTACTGATTTCTTTCTTACAGCAGGGTGACCAAAACTGAATACTCCAAAACTCAAAGTGCAGCCTTAACAGCAGGTTGTACATAATGTCCCAACTTCTACACTCAATTCCCTGATGAAGACCACAATGCCAAAATTATTCTTCATCACTGTATCTACCTCAGGAAACTATGTACTTGTACTCCTAGATCCCTTTGCTCTTCTTCGCTTCCAGAATTCTACCGTTCACAGTAAAGGTCCTGCCCTGGTTTGATGTCCCAAAATATAACAACTCACACTGATGTTTAATGCTGATAAGTGTGAGGTGCTACATCTTGGCAGGACAAATCAAAATAGGACGTATATGGTAAATGGTAGTGAGTTGAGGAATGCAGTTGAACAGAGAGATCTAGGAATAACTGTGCACAGTTCCCTGAAGGTGGAATCTCATGTAGATAAGGTGGTAAAGAAAGCTTTTGGTGTGCTGGCCTTTATAAATCAGAGCATTGAGTATAGAAGTTGGGATGTAATGTTAAAATTGTACAAGGCATTGGTGAGGCCAATTCTGGAGTATGATGTACAATTTTGGTCGCCTAATTATAGGAAGGATGTCAACAAAATAGAGAGAGTACAGAGGAGATTTATTAGAATGTTGCCTGGGTTTCAGCAACTAAGTTACAGAGAAAGGTTGAACAAGTTAGGTCTTTATTCTTTGGAGAGCAGAAGGTTAAGGGGGGACGATAGAGGTCTTTAAAATGATGAGAGGGATAGACAGAGTTGACGTGGATAAGCTTTTCCCATTGAGAGTAGGGAAGATTCAAACAAGAGGACACGATTTGAGAATTAAGCGACAAAAGTTTAGGGGTAACATTAGAGGGAACTTCTTTACTCAGAGAGTGGTGGCTGTGTGGAATGAGCTTCCAGTGAAGGTGGTGGAGGCAGGTTTGTTTTTATCATTTAAATATGAATTGGATAGTTATATGGACGGGAAAGGAATGGAGGGTTATGGTCTGAGTGCAGGTAGATGGGACTAGGGGAGAATAAGTGTTCGGCACGGACTAGAAGGGCCGAGATGGCCTGTTTCCGTGCTGTAATTGTTATATGGTTATATTATTTAAACTCTATTCACAATTGTTTGACCCATCTGCCCCAGCTGATCAAGATCCTGCTGCAATTCCTGATAACCATCTTCACTGTCAACAATATCAAACTGCAAACCTACTAATCATACCTTGTATATTCTCATTTAAATTGTTAATATAGATGACAAAGAGCAATGGGCCCAGAAGCAAACCTTGAGGGCACACCACTGATTACAGGCCTCCAGTCCTAAAAACAACCTTCCACCACCACCCTCTACTTCCTACGATGAAACCAATTCTGTATCCAGTTTAGACACAAAATGCTGGAGTAACTCAGTAGGACAGGCAGCATCTCTGGAGAGAAGGAATGGGCGACGTTTCGGGTCGAGACCATTCTTCAGACCCTTCTGTATCCAGTTTGCTGGCTCTCTCTGGATTGCCTGCAAACTAAAACTGTCTACTCATTGGAGAAATGAACCATCTCTCACACAGCAGGCAGGGATACCAATTGCTATACTAATGAGGACTTTCTAACGATCAGATTTAAATGCAATCGGGTATAATTTTTTTTTTACAATGATATTACATGTCAGCTCCAATATGCTTCTCATTGGAGTAGAGTTAACCTTCAGGAGCAGTTTTTCACTCAAGGTTGAGCAGAAAGCTACTCATTCAAAAGCAAGTTCACCACACACTTAGACAACAATTAGTTAAGTTTAGATTATTGTCATGTGTATCTATGTACAGTGGAAAGCTTTTGTGTGCTATCCTGTCAAAGAAAAAACACATTTCTCTCCCCCCATCCCCCCCCCCCCCCCCGCCCCACAATCAATTTGAAGAAGAGTCCAAACCCGAAATGTCGCCTATCCGTGTTCTCCAGAGATGCTGGTGAATTGACTTCCCGTGGAGTTACTTCAGCAATTTTGTGTCCCTTCCTAGGTGCGGTCGGGGGGAGATCACCCTGCCACGGTTACCATGTAATCCCGTACTACCTGCTCCATGGTCAGATAGTCAGCGACTAAATCATCTCCCCCACCTGGTTTGCCCCGAGCAGGACCAAAAACAAGACCTGTCAAAGGGCGGATGAGCTTCTAGCGTGCCAAAGGCCATCCGCACACACGCCAAAATCCTATACTTCCAGCGGCAGCAGTCCGCAGGAACTGGTCGACAGAGATGTGTGGTGCGTCCGTCACCGTTCCTGTTGGAAACCAGCAGTGCTGCGTCGTTAATGTTTTCAACGATGATGAATGAATGAATTCCTGAATCAAGCACTTTTATTTCAAGCACATTAAGACAGGGGATCCCCAGAAGGACAGAAACATTGCTTCATGCAGACTCTCAAAGCTTCGCTAAAAAAAATAACATCCCATTTGACTCATGGAGCCATAAAAAAGTAACCCTCAAAAATGAAGCAGGAGCATCCAGAAAGGCACAGTGTAGTTCAAGTCTCTACAACAGGAACATGTGGAGTCCAAAGGAGAATGGTGGAGGAATTTACAGTAATTCAATCAACCACATTGACACCACCTGACCTAACTGTTGCAGAGTTTACAATTCCCACACAGGTCTCACCAGAATCTCAGAACCCATGGAAGCAAGTCATCCTCCACCGTGAAAGAGTGCTTTCAATCATTTTTCGAATAACTTTTTCTTTGAACCATTCGGATTCATTTTGATAATTGTGCCTCCTGAAAATGTTGTTGAAATATAGTTTACTCTTTCTGACTGCAAGAACTATCTTACATTGCACAAATTGGAAACTCCACGGAATATAAAGCTTATACTCCAATTTGACATTCCCAAGGAAATGTTGTTTCAATACCTTAGAGAATCCATCCTTAGTTCTAAAAGACACTAATGATTATTTTCAAAATGGAAAAAGAAGCTAACAAGTTATAGACGTATTCTGTAGTGTTAGAAATTCCTTTCTGGAGATTTGGACAAGTTGAACAATTCAATGAACCTCTTGCAAATACTTACAGTTACATTATCTGGCATGGATTTTAAAATGTATTTAAAACACATTGTGTTTCAGTAATACCAAATAATTATTTGCTTCTCATTTTATTTAATGCCTGTCTTTCCATATTGCTCTTGAATATTTTCATAAGTTGGAGAATAATGAAAATGTGTTGGCCATTTATATTGTATGATGAGCAGCATACTTAAAAATCAAACCATGCTTATAGAAAGCAACAAAAAATGATATTTTCCCTTTATTCCTTTTCTCCTTAGCTCTTTGTTGATGCATTTTTTTAAAAAGAAAAAAATGGAAAGGAAAATGTATATTTTAACTGGATTTCTCATATAGATCAGACAATGCAATAATACTCAGGATGTTAACTTCAACACAGTTTCTTGAGCCCCACTGTTCTGACAGTGCTAGTGGGAGACCTGATCCATTTTGAAGCAACCTGCCATTTCTCGGCCAGTAGAATATTGCTTGTGGGCTGCAGGAAAATTGGATGACAACAGGACTGTTTACACAGGGAACAGATCAAATTGATTTGAGGAGCCCAAAATTGTTTACCAGTGTGAATGGATGTTAAGTCATGCTCCAACATTCTCAGGGCACCTCTCACTGGCATCCTCTTTCTGGGATCAGAAGGGATTAACCACTCCACAAAACCTCATGTCCTAATGCTGATATTTTCTCAATTCTCTGACAGCAGATGTACAGGCACAAGTCCTGCGAGAACATCAAATCCACACTGACCTTCAGGTTATTGCTTATTTTAAAAGATCCAGACTCCAGTTGACATCAGTATACAGCAAGGTGAAATAACAGGTTTGTAAAATTATTAGTTTGGGACAATTTGGTTGGTTTAATGTGCAAACATACACAAGGATGGTGGTGCAGTGGTAGAGTTGCTGCTTTACAGTGCCAGAGACCCGGGTTCAATCCTGACGATGGGTGCTGTCTGTACGGAGTTTGTACGATCTTCCCGTGACCAGTGTTGATTTTCTCCCTGATCTCCGGTTTCCATCCACATTCCATGGACGTACAGGTTTGTAGGCTAATTGACTTGGTAAAATTGTAAATTGTTCCGAGTGTGTGCAGGATAGTGTAAGTGTGTGGGGAACGCTGGCTGATGCTGACTATGTGAGCCGAGGGGCCTGTTTCAGCGCTGTATCGCTAAACTAAACTAAGTCATATTATTTAAGTCATATTGAAACCCAACAGGATTCCAACAATGTACTGGACAACAAAACACAAAAATCAATAAATTCAGTTCATAATATTTACATTGGGAGTTTGTTTGAATAATGCAGCAAATTTCAAATGCAGCTGACAGCAACAGTTAAGAATACCATGCCATACAATAAACAGAATGTAGATACAAGCTCCAGCTGTAAATTCAAAGCAATTCTTTCTCTCTCACAGAAGCTATTTAATCTGTTAAGTATTTCCATTACATGGTACCCTGCTATATTCGATTATTCTTATGCCCAATTGTTTACATGTCAGGTTGTTGTAAACCAAACCTTTAATAACCCAAATTTATTGCACTCACCATCCACAGTACTTTGTTTCTAACAACTCTTTTGTAAACATTAAAGAATGTTAATAATGGTTATGCAAAGAAGGCACAGAATCTTTATTCACATTATTCAAACCATCATAAATCCTAATGCTGATACAGAATACATTTTTGACAGTAAATGCCGTCAAGAAAATAAGAGCTGGAATAGGCTATCTTGTGCCTCAAGCCTGCCCTTCAAACAATGTGGGCACAATTGATCTACTCCAGGGCTCAACTCCTCTTCTGTGCCTTCCCCATTGCCTTCAATACCACAATACATCAAAAATACATCTATCATCTTTAAATCTTTACATCTTAAAATGGTACCTTTTAAGATTCATCAAAGAACAGGACAGGTACAGCCCTTAGCCCACAATGTCGGTGCTGAACATGATGTCAAGTTAAACTAATCTCCTCTGCCCGCACATGAGTCATATCCCTCCAATCCCTGCATATGGGATGATTAGCCATGATCATATTGAATGGCGGTGCAGGCTCGAAGGGCCGAATGGCCTACTCCTGCACCTATTTTCTATGTTTCTATGTTTCTATATCCATGTGCATTCATAAAAGCCTCTTCAATGCCACTGTCTCTACCAACAGCCCAGGCAGTGCATTCCAGGCATCCATCACCTACTGTTCAAAAAATTACCCTGTACATTTCCTTTCAATTTCGCCGCTCTCACCTTAAAGCTATGCCCTCTAATCTTTGGCATTTAGAATTAGGACTAAATAAATAAACAGAGTCAAGGTGAGCCAACAATGTAGGATAGAGAGAGCATGAGAGAAACCAATGGTCAGGTGGATGTTGGGGAGACACACGGTAATGAAATACCAAACTGAACATAGTACAAAATATGAAATGAAATATATTACAACTGTAAGCTTCTGTTATCCGCAACATTACTGCTGGTGAGGACCCTGCCTATATTTTTTACATAATTCATGATGAAATTAATTCACAGCTTGAGTTCTTTCAAGGTCACAGAAATGCAATGGAGAGATATCAAAAGGCTACTTTAGAATTGAACAAATGAATACAAATTTCATTAGCACACATTCAAAAGGACGGCTCAAGCAGAGCATCACCATGCTTCATAATATGAGAAAATAAATACAGCTGAGGAGCATGATATTGCACACCCTCAGCAATGAAAATCCAACAGTATGAAACTTCAATAAGCTCAGCAACTGTGCAAAATCTTTGTGACCCTGCTGACTGGCAAATCAGCATGGATTTGGAAATTTGCCACACCATCTCTGCATAGGCAATGAGCAATCAAAATGAGTTTTCTCCAAAAGTCTTAAGATGGTTTGCACTAAATTGCCTCTGCTGACTGATGCGAGGGATACTTAAACAAGGAGATATGAAGCAGATGCGCAAAAGAACCCCTACAATCAAAGCTGTATTAATTGAAGTCATTTCCACAAGCAGCATTCAAAGATATTGCTTGAAATTGTTACTTTTGTATGCTGTGGCATGCAATAGCTTTTTACCTAATTCTGGTTTATGATGCAGTGTGCATATTTCTCCAGAAAATGCTCAATCCGTGGGATGGAAAATCGTCCTTAACCGCATGCAGTGGGAGTACGAGATAATAATGCACAATATCGCACTTCTGAAATACAGTTTTAACAAAGATCGTGCAACTAAAACCTGGAAGTCAAGTACAAAATGAATCCACTACTTTGAACATTTTCTGCTTGCAATGGAGGACAATTTTCAACCCCACCATCTCAAAGTTCTATTGTATCTCAATGGGGGTGAGACCTCTATTAATCACACAGGCAGCAAATTCAATGGGAATTCCAGGAGACAAACTAGATAGCACTTTAAACAAGTGGAGATGTCGCAATTTGTAACAAACTTGCATCCACGATATTCAAGCCTCTGTTGGTTGGGGCCAGGAAGCCCCACAAATTTGCGATGAAGTAACACAGAGAGAAAGTCAACGGCAATAAGATTGCCACGACAGGTGTCATGACGTGGTGTCCCAAGAACGTAGATGCAGTACTTTGAGATTAATCATTTTATATGCCTGACGCAAATTGAATAAATAAAAATATCAAATTATATCTGCCACATTGGCCTCACAGGTGACACTCTAACCAATCGCCTAACAAATATCTCCATATAACCATATAACCATATAACAATTACAGCACGGAAACAGGCCATCTCGGCCCTACAAGTCCATGCCGAACAAATCTCAATCTATCACAACTCCTAATAACCACCCCCACACACATACTATTCATCCAAGACTCATATGCACATCACACTGTTTCCATCACTCCACCTCATCCAGAGTCATTGCAAGATACACAAAAACACTCTTCCCAGAGTGTGTTGGCAAATGCGATTATTATAGATGGGTACTTGACAGCAGGAATGGACATGATGGGTTTAAGTGATGTTAACCTTCTTGAGTGTTGCTAAAGACACACATATCCTTACATCGAGAACTCATTCCATCAGTTTTGTGCCTCATAGAAATGGGGAATAGCTTTGAGCTTCAGAATTTGAGATCCTAACTGTGGAATACATTGACTTTGGCATGCCTTAGTAATCACAGTAATTGTGTTTCAGGACCAGGTAAAGATTCCAGTCAATGGTAACCCAAAGACATTGATGTTGAGGATTAGGCATTGGTATTGCCATTGAACAGAGGGGCAAGATAGTTAGACTCTTATGTTAAAGAAAGTCATAACCTTCCAAATGTATGACTTGAATGTCATTTGTGACAGATTTGCATTATCTTATAGATCAGGTAGATTCAGCTGCTTCATACCCGAGTTTTGCTGATTTGGCTCGAGTTCATTTTTGGAACTAAAAGACAACAATTTTATTCGGAAGAAACTTGAGAATATTATTGTCCGGACTGGCAATATTATTGCCAATTCTGTGCCCTGCCCTCTTTCACCACCTTTGCTTGTTGTTCAGCAATTGCCAAGCCAACGCAGTGGCCAGGTTCTGGTTGGTCCAGCAAGCCACTATTCTCTCCTGTATGTGTTGGAGTGTGCAATTAAAATAGTCCCATCGATAAAACCAGTCCTTCAGCACACCAGCGATGTGGTGCATTCACTGATATTGCCAGTCCCTAATTTCGGTCCCACAAATTTTCTTCTCTTTTATATGTGAAAGTTCTCAGTGGAATAAAACACACAGTAATAACTTAGTCCATACACAGCCAACTGTTAGTCTGAGATGAATAATACATTTTCCAAGTACAACTGTGGTGGCTAGATGATTGTGGCGTCTGAATTCCCAAGGAATTCCAGGTTTGATCAAAAGGATTATTTGATTGTGATTGCCGTTAGATGAGTATTTAGGAAAATAAATCACTTGTTATTCTAGTACTGCTTGCTGTTCTAACTTGGAAGTGTGAAGATGAAGTGTGAATCATTGTGGCAACACTGGCAATTCTATTCCAAGCTCTGTTCTGAGATGAGATAACCAGATGGACAGAGGAAAAGACATAAGATGTGCTCCTACTGGAAAGATGCACCAGCACTGACGTTTGTCAATCCCACACCGTGTAAAATAAATACTTGTGATGGCATTAAGAACCTTGTGGCCATGTATCAGGAGCGCACAGAAGCCTTCTAAGTACTAGAAGGTGCACACCACCTCACAAACTGCCCTGTCCCCTCAAGCATACAATGGCCCATCTGTGGAAGAATCCGTGGTTCCTGCATTTGCCTCAACGACCATCTCAAAACCCACAGAACCACAGCGGAAACAAGTCATCCTCAAACACATAGAACTAGTTGAGAAGAAGCGTGGATCTGGTGAAGCAAGGCCCACCGTAAATTGGATGAGCAGCACCTCATATTTTGCTTGGGTAGTTTACACCCCAGCGGTATGAACGTTGACTTCTCCAATTTTAGTTAGTACCTGCTTTCTCCTTCTTTCCCCTCCCCAACATTCCCACAGCCCACTGTCTCCGCCTCTTCCTTTCTTCTTCCTGCCACCTCCCCGCCCCCCACATCAGTCTGAGAAGGGTCTCGACCCGAAAAGTTGCCTATTCCTTCGCTCCATAGATGCTGCATCACCCGCTGAGTTTCTCCAGCATTTTTGTCTACTGTGGATCTGGTGTTGTTTTTTTGATTGCAGGTCTGGCGTCAGAAATTTAAAATTGAGATGGTTCTAGCACAAGGATGCAGCGTGAGCTGATAAGGGGGTTCAGCTACTTTAGTCCTTTTCTGCTGCTCATCATCATTCAACCAACATGCTAGTGCACACTATGAGAGCTAGTGCACACTATGTGAACTACAACAATAGATTCACTTGCTTTTACATGCATCTTGGTCAATTCTTGCTGATGAACGACATTACCTTTAAAAAATCATTCATCCCATGTGGCTAGAATGAAAACCAATGCATATTTGCATAATGTTTCAAAACTGATAGTGGCAGTGTGTATTAGCATGAGCTAAATTGTTGGGGTTATTTTATGATTTTGATTAAAATGAGTATAAAAATTGAATTAATTGCAGGGTTTTATCAGATTCACCTTGAAGAGGATCTCCTGCTCCTTAAGATTGCTCCTCACCTGCCAAATACACCAATAAATGAATGCAAGGCCCAGGGATTACGAGAGAGAATTCCTGACTTTGTGTACCAGCCACTGCCTGCAGCCATGTGGTTTTCTTCACTGACACATAAACTGAACATGCATTCGCACCCAGACGATGACAAATAGTGTTATTAACATGTGACAGATGAATGAATAGGAAGCCACAAAATACAGAGGGCGCGTACAGTTGTCTACTCTCGAAGTATAACTTGAAAAAATGTAATTTCCATTCTCTCTGAACCCAGATATCAAACAAAAATTGCTTATGACAGTTGGAAAGCATAACCTTTACGAATCCAGTCCATAACTTGAAATCGCATTTTGCTGCAAAATGTATAGACCAGCCTAATCGAGTTACAAACAAAGACTAATTAATACGCTTTGGGCAGTGACTTGTCGGAAACATGTGTTTTCATATCAGTGCTGGTTTAGTGCTTAGTCGTAATTTTAGCTGTCAGAAGTGAACAATTTGTTTCTGTGCATTGTGAGGGTTTACTTGGTTCTGACCTTTCTGACAGAACAGGACTGTATTGGCGGCACAGTGGCACAGCTGGTAGAGCTGTTGCCTCACAGCACTCATGTTCGATCCTGACCTCAGGTGCTGTTTGTGTGTAGTTTGAACATTCTTGCTGTGACAGCATGGGTTTCCTCCAGGTGCTTTGGCTTCCATCCACATCCAAAAGACATGTGGGTTTGTAGGTTAAGTCAAGTCAAGCCAAGTTTATTTGTCACCTACACATACGAGATGTGCAGTGAAATGAAAAGTGGCAATGCTCGCAAACTTTGTTGAAAAAGACAAACAAACAAACAACCAAACAAACTACAAACAGAATGTAACAGAATCGCATATTCTTTTTCATATTAAATATTGTGAGCGGAAGGAAAATTGGCCTCTCTACATTCCCCTCAACATCATTGTCACGCAGCGTGGAAGTAATCCTTCGGCCCAACTTACCCACACGGACCAGCATGCCCCATCTACATGAGTCCCATCAGCCTGTGTTTGGCCTATATCCTTCTAATTCTATCCTATCCATGCACCTGTCCAAGTGTGTTTTAAACGTTAGCACCTATGTCAACTACCTCCTCTGGTAGCATAAAAATATGTTGTCTGATTCTTGATTCCACTATTCTGGGTAAAAGATTGTGCGTTTACACTATCTATTCCTCTCATAATCGTATTCACCTCTAAGATCACCCCTCATTCTCCTGCGAACAAAGGAATAAAGTCCTAGCCTCCCTTAAACCTCTCCCTATAGCTCAAGCCTTCGAGTCCTGGCAACATCCTCATAAATCTTCGCTGCATCCTTTCCAGTTTAACTTTGATATCTTTCCTATAACAGAGTGACCAACACTGAACACTATACTCCAGTTTGAAGAAGGGTCTCGACCCGAAGCATCACCTATACCTTCCTTCTTTCCAGAGATGCTGCCTGTTCCGCTGAGTTACTCCAGCATTTTGTGTCTACCTTCGATTTAAACCAGCACCTACAGGTCTTTCCTACACAATACTTCAAATGTGGCTTCACCAACATCGTGTACAACTATACCATGTAACTTCCCAACCTTTATACTTCATACCCTGACTGCTAAAGGCCAATGTGCCGAGAGCATTCTTGACCACCCTACCAACCTGTGACGCCACTTTCAAGTATATGTATCTATACTCCTAGAAATCCCTCTGCTCTACAACACACCCCAGTTCCTGCCATTTATTGTGCAGGTCCTGCCCTGGTTAAACTTCTCAAAATGCAACACCACTCACTTATCTGTATGAAACTCCATTGACCAATCCTCAGCCCTCCTGCCCAACCGATTAAGGGCCTGTTTCCATTCTGTATCTTTCAATTAATCAATTGAACATGAGTTCTCAAGAAGCAGCGATTATGGAGCAGTTGGATATCTTGGAGCAGATATTCGAGCACTTGTTGTACTTGGCAAATAGGATATCTTTTCCCTGATGTTTTTAAATGGAAAATCACTCAGAAGTTCATAATGCTTCTGGTTTTGATGGCGATGCCATTGCCAAGATAAAATAGTACTATCTCTTTCCTGACATAGATCGAGCAACTCTCCTCCTTCGACCTTCTCCATTTCTTGCTGCCCTTTTCTGTCAGGTTAGCCACTGTTGCCATTGTTGGTGGCTCCATTTAACATCAATAAGAGAGATACCGTCTTTTGTCTCAAAATAACTTTAAAGGGCTGGTGTCACAAATATCTCAGAATAGGCATTGAATAAAGGACGGGTCCATTAACTGGTTTGATCACCTTTGAAGGACAGTTTAATTGCCAGAAATCCATATTAGTCCATGCAGTGTAAGTCAGTCTTATAGCCCGAAGCTGAAAATCAATATAGCGTAGGCTAACAAAAAGACAGTAAACACCTTTTTCTCATGTGTTAATTTTCCACTGTTGCTCATGCACCATAATTGTAAACACAGTTAGCATGTGCATTGGCTGTGATTCACAGAGATATTTCATCTTTAATAGTGTTCCACCTCAATGTTGTAATCTTGAAGCAAGGTATTAATTTCTTATGCAGAAGATTTTCAACCTTGATGTTTAATTCTGTTGTCTTTGTTGTGGTTTATTAATCATGGATTAGGTAACAATGCTCTTTTGTTCGGAATCTCATGGGATCAATTCCTGTGATGGCAGACACTAAACAGAATGCTGGATTAGGTGTTATTAGGTGTGATTGAACGAAAGTTGCCTTGTCAGCCAGGGATGCAGTAGACATAGAAACATAGAAACATAGAAATTAGGTGCAGGAGTAGGCCATTCGGCCCTTCGAGCCTGCACCGCCATTCAATATGATCATGGCTGATCATCCAACTCAGTATCCCGTACCTGCCTTCTCTCCATACCCTCTGATCCCCTTGGCCACAAGGGCCACATCTAACTCCCTCTTAAATATAGCCAATGAACTGGCCTCAACTACCCTCTGTGGCAGAGAGTTCCAGAGATTCACCACTCTCTGTGTGAAAAAAAAGTTCTCCTCATCTCGGTTTTAAAGGATTTCCCCCTTATCCTTAAGCTGTGACCCCTTGTCCTGGACTTCCCCAACATCGGGAACAATCTTCCTGCATCTAGCCTGTCCAACCCCTTAAGAATTGTGTAAGTTTCTATAAGATCCCCTCTCAATCTCCTAAATTCTAGAGAGTATAAACCAAGTCTATCCAGTCTTTTTTCATAAGACAGCCCTGACATCCCAGGAATCAGTCTGGTGAACCTTCTCTGCACTCACTCTATGGCAATAATGTCCTTCCTCAGATTTGGAGACCAAAACTGCACGCAATAGGCGGTAGGCGGCGCGACTCTGGTCAGCAGCGGCCTCTGCAGCCTGTCCGCGTTTTTATTATTTTTTGTCTGTGTTTTTATGTAGTTTTTGTTATTTTATGTTGGGGTGTGTGTGTGGGGGGGTGGGGGTGGGGTGGGGAAACTTTTGAATCTCTCCCTGCACTGGAGACCCGACCTTTTCTCGTCGGGTTCAGCTGTCGTTGGGGCCGCAACGAGGAGCGGCCTCCAACAGAAGAAGAAACCGGGGGTGCCGACTAACCTCACCGTCGCGGAGCTGGCCGAGAACAGGAAGAAACCGGGAGGAGCGTTGCAGGTGCCGACTAACCTCACTGTCGCGGAGCTGCGGGTCGAGACGGAGGCAACCGGGAGCCCGCGGTGGAGGAGCGTTGCCGCTCCTGCCGCTGCTGCTGCTGCTGAGTCGGAGGCTGCTGCTGCGGGTCTGCGGACGGCGGCACCGGGAGGGAGCCCGCGGCTCCCTGGAGGGAGACCGCTTTTCGGTCTATTATTATTATATACTATTTATCTAATACCAGGTACCCGTACAAGTGTCTTTTAAATATCGTAATTGTACCCGCTTCTATTACTACCTCCATATACACACTACCAAGGGCATATTTAACATGGAGAGTTATGCAGTTGTCCTTGTCAGTTCTGTATTATAGACACTATTTAAATTGTTCAGCAAAAAAAGACTAACGCTTGAATTTTACCCCTTTAACATTCACCTGTTAAATCTGTTAAAAATAAAATGGCATCAATGTGCAGTGAAGCAACTCACAAGCTGCCATATTCTCTCAAACTAAAGATTTCCCACAGAGATGAAAGTGACAGAATGTTAATTTATTTACATGTTTAAGGTGATTCAGTAACTACTCTGTCTTATTTCTCTCCTGATTTCTTGCCAGCATGGACTTGAAAATATGAAACCTTGCTGGGAACTTTTCTCATTCTGCATGGCTATAGTCCTATTAAGTTCCAAGTCCAGGTGTCGGATACTGAAAATGTCCTTTTTTTAGCTGTCAGAATTAAATGTGCAACTTACCTATAGACATACCTCAAAATTATTTCCCCGTCGAGAATGGCCTTCTTAATAGGGCCAAACATAGATCAGATATTTTGCTGCTGTTACTTTTATAGTATTGACTGTCTCACTAACAACATGGAAGTTATAAATGAGATCCAAAGTCAATGCATTGTTTTTGATCCAACTAGCAAGGTGACACATTCAACATCAGGCCAGGGAACAGTTCTGAGCTTTTTATGCACACTTCAAGTCCAAAGGTCAATGTTTGGGCTCCATGCCACAATTTACAACTTTGAGAATTTTGGCATCATAAATATCCAAATTGAGCAATGTTGTTTTTACGAATATTCCCATGAAATGACAGAATTATTCAGTATAGAAAAGGGCCCTTCGGCCCACTTCCTTGCCAACCAAGTTACCTAACTGGGCTAATCCCATTTGCCAGTGTTTGCCCCATATCCCTGCAATCCTTTCCTATCCATGTACCCGTCCAAGTGTCCTTCGGGTAGTAAATGTAATGTGATAATTTATCATAAATGAGGATGGACAAGTACAGGGAATAGTAGATCAGTAAACCTGGCATCAGCAATAGGGAAACTCCCATCTATTACAAAAAAGATGCACTAATGAACACCTAGAAAGCAATCATAGAATTGGATGAAGTCAGTACAGGGGTGATTCTTTTAAGTTTCTGGAAACCCGAAAATAAAATTAAAATGTTTGTGACTTTGAATGTTGTTTCACATAGATGAACATCTCCACTATGGGAAAACATATGTTTGGGCAATCTTTTAGAGAATTTAATTTATTTTTTCCTCTTCTTTTTCCAGGTTGCCCATTGCATTCAGTCATATCCGTTATATTTTTATGATGAACAATACTGCAAAATATAACTGATTTAAGAATATAAAATAATACTTATGTCACACTTTCAAATTATAGAGTATCTTCCTGAAATAAACCAAAAAAAAAATGTTTTCAGTCTAACGCTTGATCTTAAACCTTCGTAACAGTTTACTGCCGAAAAATGTGGTGAATTTCGGCAAGAATGGTAACCTTCACATACTTTTCACCAACTTACTCTGAAACAATATTAACTTCAGATGAATAGGCAGAAGCATACTGTTCATTACAATTGATAATTATGGTCATAGTTGTACAGGTGCACAACCTTTTATCCGAAAGCCTTGGGACCAGACACTTTTCGTAATTCAGAATTTGTAGGTCTTCGGAATGGAAATTTTTTAGCGTAGATTTTAATGGCTGGCTCAGTGGTAGAGTGCTCGGCTCATATCCGCAAGGTCGCGAGTTTGCGCCTTGATCCCGGCAGTTACTCGGTCGCGAGTTTGAGTCTTCAATGTTGTTTTTTCTTGCAGAATAAATGTCTGTATGAAATGCAGTGTGTTGAATGAATTCCTGAATTTGTAAATGTGCCCGCAGCATTGAATCACCTCTCGCACTCATGTCACCCTAGCGGGGCTACATGCCCTTAGGCGGCCTAGCTCGGGGATTCTTGAATCCCCGAGCTAGGTCGTGAGTTTGCGCCTCGATCCTGGCAGTTACTCGGTCGCGGGTTTGAGTCTTCAATGTAGTTTTTTCTTGCAGAATAAATGTTTGTATGAAATGCAGTGTAGGAGAGGTGTACTGACCGTGTGGGCAGAACTTTGGAAGTGATTGCCCACCAGTCTAAAAAGCCGCTGCGTCTCCCTGTCCCTGGGATAGCAGGGGGCGATCAAACAGCACAATACCCCCCTCCCCCTCCAACTCCAGAGGAATCCTCTCCCCGATGGGCCGCTACGGCGACAAGTGGCAGTTTGCCCACAGCCCGAGCTGTGCCCCCTCATCCGCCATCCCAAGAACAGGACGTACCTTGCACACCATCAGCTTCTGCCCCTACATGTTCCTCTGGAGTTGGAGCGGGGCTGGGCTGGAGTTGTTGCTGGCTGTGGGTCTCTGGGATCTCCGTGCTTGCAGTGGGCCTGGGAGTCGCTGTCCCGTTGGTCCTGACGTCTCCGGCCACCCCCCTGGACTGGAGCTGAGACAGGGAACTGTACCGCCCTTGCCCCCTCCCTCTGCAACTGCAAACAACCCCACTCTCCTGCAAGGGCGGTACAGTTCCCGGAGAATAGCAGGTGGCCGGAGACGTCAGGACCAACAGGAACCCGCTCCCCGATGTCCTGCGACGCCCCGAGCTGCACCCCGTCATCCGCAACCCAGGTTTCTCTGTAGTTGGAGCGAGGCTGGGCTGGGCTGCTGCTGGCTGTGGGTCTCTGGGATTTCCGTGCATGCAATGGGCCTGGGGGTCGGTGTCCCGTTGGTCCTGACGTCTCCGGTGACTGCACTGACCTGCTGCCATCGCCGACGTGAAGACAGTGCAAAGCCCCCGCGCCGGTGCAATGAGTGGGGAGCTGGAGAGGGGAGGGAAGGGGTCACACACATGGCCGAGAAGCAGAGGGGTGTAGGTGGGGTGAAACTGAAGGGAGCGACAATCTGCTGCTCCCTGCCCGCTGAGTTAAAAAGTTCCCACGCAAGACTCACGATACACTGTGCATCGTGAGTCTACCGTGGGAACTTTTTAACTCAGTGGGCAGGTAACAGCATATTGTCAATTATTAACCCTCCCGCGCAATATACCCTCACCTTCTCTTTTATGAATGGGGATTTAGTTCCCCTTTCTTCGAGGACCGACCGGAGGTTCCGCTGTCACCTCTGCGGGCCGCCCTCGGTGAACGTTTTCAAGGACCTTTCTTCAAGGACCAAAAAAAATGTCGCTATTCGGAGGTTTTTGTTATTTGGATCTTCAGATAAAAGGTTGTGCACCTGTATTATTTTACACATTATGAGCATATAATACTCATGTGACATATCTCAGCATGGTGGACATGATCAAGTTTGGGAGCATCACGTGATGGAGATGACTAAAACTATCTTTAGGGCTAGGGTTCGGGCTAGGACTGGGGCTGGGGTTGGAGCTTGGGCTGGAGTTCTGGTTGGGGTTAGGGCTGGGGCTGGGGCTAAGGTTAGGGGTGGGGCTAGGGCTAGGGCTGGGACTAGGGTTAGGGCTGGGGTTGGGGTTGGAGCCGGGGCTGGGGTTACTTACCCCCAATCCCCAAGCCTTTTACCCAGGATGACCTCGCCAGAGGCCATGCCTGGCCACATCGTTTGGACGAATGGCACATGGCACAATTTGTTCTCCAGAACAAATGAAAAAAGACCGATTAAAAAAATAAATTCTAAGAGTTCAGCACCGTTCAGGAATGGCGCTGATTAAAGGTACATACCCGCTCTGCTGCAGAAAACGGAGTTTTTACACGCTTCTCGTCCCGCGAATCAGGAGAAATTCACAAGGTTGTGGACTTTGAGGTCTTTTGAAGTAGGAGGTTTGCGTCTATTCTATTTATAGCTATGTGGGATTGCTCAACAAAGGTGTGTGATAGTAAATGATTCTAATCATCGGGACACGGAATTTTTGAAAAAAACGGTAAGATTTATAATTTTATCAAGAATAGAGCTATTATTGTGATAAATATTTTAATAAATAATACCTACTGTCTAAAAGTATTTTCATTTCAGATAGATCCCCCAATCAATAAATATGCCGACTTGAAATTTCACAAGTTATGATCGGGACATACGGTTTTCGAGGGGGGGGGGGGGTTGTTATCGAACATCGGGAATTTAAAATAAAATAACACTTTCTTCATTTAGGGTTTAATCTTTATTTTTGAGGTTTATGTTTATTAACAATATAGAAAAAGAACAAATGGGATTTTATTACGGATTTTCCTTACATGCAGTATCAAAGTAGCGGGACACCAAAGTAGACACTTACTGAAGAATCACCCATAGATCTATAAAATAAATACCATGCTTTACAAATCCAAGAGAGTTTTTTGATAATATAACTGGTAGAAGAGAGAAAAGGAGTTCCAGTGGGAGTGGCGTATTTAATAAAGATGGCTTTTGCCCCATCTAAGTGTTTATTGTGCAAAATTTAATTGGCGGAATATGCTGGCTTGAAATGAGAATTGGTTGATGGACTAGAATCAGAGAGGTGGACAAAGCAGGTCCTTTTCCTAGCGATATTACAATACTTACCCTCAGGGGCGCTGCAGTTCTGCCACTGGCAGTGTGCGCGACTTTGGGGGGGGTGATTAAAATGTTGTTTTATACTGCCTATCGGAGGCGGACTTCCTCGGGCTGCTAGCTGCTGAAGAATAATCGATCCGCCTCCTGTTCGCGCTGTATATATTTTTTTAAATCGCTGGACAATTTAATATTTGGATTAAAATAAAAAATGACTTTGAACGCCCTCCACGCCTACTACGTGACGGATCGCAAGAACGGGACGAAACAAAGTGTAAGTCTTTTTTACATATAATCTTGCTTCTTGGGATGGCTTTAATCTAATTTAACGTTGCGAAAATGTGATTTGGGCCCCATGCGAATCGGCAGTGTTTTTCCTGGGGTTCAAATTCACTTTATGGGAATTAAACATTAAATTCCTTCCTTCTGGGATATAAATTCATGACAGTGAGATTTAAAAATCATGTTATATTGTGAATTATTGTGTGAATGGGACTAGTTTGTTATTTGGATACTTAGGCTATTTTTAAAAATTATCCTTTTCTTAAGAAATTAAATCTACAGGACATTGTTAATGGGAAAGTAGTGGGCAGAATGGCATGTCATGTGTGGTTTGAAGAGCAAAAACTTGTAGTTTACAATGCCAAAATTGAAAAGTTGAGGAAAAACAAGGTGTACAGAGTTGCTTATTGATTACAATCTGAGGAGTATAATGATGCTACTGATTATGATATGCCAATGTACCAGCTAGCAACTGATCTTCTCCATAAAAACTTGGTCTATTGCTAGAAATTGTAATTTATTTACCCATCTGTTACAGACTTACAGCGTATTATACACTAATATTAAAGTTCTGATCTTGAGAATATCACATTTTTGAATTCTCAAGGCAGTCTGGGTGTTTATTACTATTTCCGTCACAACGGTCAATTTTGTAATTAGCTACAATTAGGGAATTAGCTAATTATATGCTTTAATTTCAGGTCATCCAAGTAAGATGTTTTATATTTGTTTCAGAATGCTTCAATCTATAATAACTGAAAATGTCATTCAGTTCTCTTAATTTTTAAGAAAGTTATGGACTTTTGACTGTCCTCTGTCACAGCTTTTGTGTTAAGTCAATGGAAACATAGAAACATAGAAAATAGGTGCAGGAGTAGGCCATTCGGCCCTTCGAGCCTGCACCGCCGTTCGATATGATCATGGCTGATCATCCAACTCAGTATCCCATCCCTGCCTTCTCTCCATACCCCCTGATCCTTTTAGCTACAAGTGCCACATCTAACTCCCTCTTAAATATAGCCAATGAACTGGCCTCAACTACCTTCTGTGGCAGAGAATTCTACAGATTCACCACTCTCTGTGAAAAGCAATAGGGAACAAGATGCTAATTTCCGAGTATGAAAATGGTCATTTTTTTTTAATACTGATGATATGAAAGTGAATTAGGTGTCAAATTAAACTTCTTTTTGTGCTTTATCTGATGAGATAAATTGCAGACTTGATTTTTAAAATCTCAAAATGTTGTATCATTGCTACTTTTCCTGTGGCAGTGAGTGATGAGGTACCACAGGCATCTGTACCTGTCCAGGTGCAACAGCATTTTGGAAGGTAAATGGTGTGCTGACCATTATTGCAAGGCGATTTGAGTGCAGGAGCAAGGCGAGGGTTATATCAGGAGTTCTACATGCAGCTTTGGTCTCCTTATTCAAGGAAGGTTATTCTTGCTATGGCGGGAGTCCAATAAAAGGTTTACTCGAATGATTACTGGGATGGCAGGACTGATATATGAGAAGGGGTTGAATTGATTATATCTATATTCACTGAAGTTATTAGAATAATAAATGTTGTTGGGTCATACAGCACAGATATAGGCCCTTAGGCCCAATTTGTCCATGTGAACTAAGATCCCCTATCAAAGCTGGCCCCATTAGCCCGTGATTGGCTCATATACCTTCAAACCTTTCCTATCCATGTACCTGTCCAAGTGCCCTTTGACTGCTGTTGTAGTACCTGTCTCAACTACCTCCTGTGGCAGCTCATTCCATATACCCACCACCAGACTTCATATTGTTATATTCCTATATAATGCAATAACACACCTGGGGCACTTAAGCATATCATTTCTTCTGGCTCTTCCTCTCTACACATACCAACTATTCAACGAACACGGACTTAACAATTGTTCTCTACTTCCTCTCCTCACCAATGCTAGCAAATGATTTGAACCCTTTGAGTAACCTTTACAACATCTCTATCCATTGGATCACCCCTTTCCTATTTGCTACCTTTCCAGCCTGCCAATCATGTTTTCATTCATTCTCTGTTGTCTTTCACATTCCTGTTTGATGCTTTTTTTTAGTCCACTTCATTTGTTATTATGCCACTTGTTAATAGGCTGACAACTAAAGATTATTTTTAAACGCACCAAAGCCAACTACTTCAAAAATAGTTCAAAACATATGTTAGGCCGAAGCAATATTGCTGAGACCTTAAAACAAATTATGAGAAGGGGTTAGTAACTTAACTATAGTAATATTCAATTAGGAAACATAGGAAATGCTTCAATAAGCCAAGCAGCATTAGCAATGAAGCTAATGTTTGACATTTTTCTAAGGAGCCCTTTCCTTATTTTGTTTTCAGAAAAGAAACACACTTGCTATCCAAGCCATGTTTCTCTCACTATGGCCCAATGAACTCCCAATAAATCATTGCCTTCCAAATTCCGGCTCCACAATAGTGCTTCTTTGGCAGTGAAACACTTTAGCACAACCTGAGGTCATGGAAAAAGTTGTAAGAACATATCTTTGCCCTTCCACTTAGAATATTCACAAAGGAGAGATGAAGAATGATTTTGTGCAGGAGGAAAAAAAGAGATGAACGAGGAGGGGGAGAGAAGGTGGATGGTTGAAGTGGAACATTTGGAATTAAGAGCTCAAAAATGACATTAATTTGGGGCAAATGCAAGGTTTAGAATGAAATCTTAGCATATGTTGGTACTAAGGATTCTATAAAAACATAACTGCTGGAGTTATTTCAAAAGTTTTGGAAGTTTAGTAGAAAGTCAGCTGAGAACATGATATAGATTATTATGGATGTGGGATAAGGGGGGATTCTCATTGAAACCTACTGGATAATGAAAGGCCTAGAGAGTGGATGTAAAGGATGTTTCCAGTAATGGGAGAATCTAGAACCCAAAGACACAGCCTCAAAATAAAAGGACATATCTTTGGAATGGAGATGAGGATAAATTTCTATAGCCAGTGGGTGGTAAATCCGTATAATTCATTGTCACGGCTGCAGAGGACGTCTTTGGGTATTTTTAAAGCACAGATTCTTGATAAGTAAGGGTGCAACGGTTACATGAAGAAAGCAGGAGAATGGGGCTAAGAGGAACAAATAGATCAGCCATGATTAAATGATGGAGTAGACTCGATGGGCTGAATGGCCTAATTCTGTCCCTATGTCTTATGGTCTTATAATAGGAAATTGTTGAGGAAGGGGAGATTCCAAGGAAGGATAATTAAAAGAGGCAGGAAAAATATCCAAGGGAGATGAAAAGGTGGCACGGTGGTGCAAATGTAGGGTTGCTGCCTTACAGGACCAGAGACCTGGGTTTGATCCTGGCTACAGGTGCTTGACTGTATAGGGTTTGTATGCTCTCCCTGTGACCTGTGTGGGTCTACTGCAGGAAGCTCAGGTTTCCTCCCTTACTCCAAAGATGTATAGGTTTGTAGACTAATTGGCTTGGTATAAATGCAAACTTATACGGTGTGTCGGACCGTGTTAGTGTGCGGGGATCGCTGGTCGACGAGGACTCGGTGGGCTGAAAGGCTTTTCCGTGCTGTATCTCTAAATTAAACTAAAAAACTGCAGATGCTGGATTACGGAACAGTAAACAATCTACTTGAGGAATTCAGTGGGTTGAACAGCATCTGTGGCAGGAAAGGAACTGTTGCTGTTTCAGGTCAAACGCTTTCATCAAGAAAGCAAAGGATTAGCAGAATATCCAAGGGTTATTGTCAGCCAAAGTGTAGAAGACAACAACACCAAAACTAGCAAAGCCATAAACTGTTGTCAGTCCTTTAATTTGAGCAACAATATTAAGTGGGTGAAACTATGACAATACTTGGAAAAGCCCAATTATGAGTAAAGCCAGAAGACCGCTGTTGAAGTGATGTTGAGGTCAGCTCCAAAGAGAATTTTTAATTACCAAAGACGAGGCTGTTAAAAATTCAGTACTGAAGCGCGGACAACTTTCATGTATGATTATATGAGTACACTGCGACATAAACAAAAGCTATTTTCACCTAATACCTTCTCGGTTATTTTTAAAGCCTTTTTATTACAATTGAATGACTGAGATTTGTAGTCAAGGATTAATTTTCTTCCAAATGAGAATTTCAAGTGTTTTTTTTTATCTTGGGAATGTGAGGAAAAACTCATTATACCAGAATGATTGCTCCACACAGAACGTTTTATTTATCAGACTTCTGCAGCTCTTGAATTGTGCAGCCGCTTTCATTGAGCTCAGTTGACATTGACACTGTTTTACAATGAAACAAATGATGTATTTATGTAATTCTCTGTGAGACTTTGTTCGTCATTGGTGAACCGAGAAGGGCAGTGTGATTGTGGGTCCATCTTCAATAATATGGCACATTTGCTTTGGAGCAACAAACATCATTTTGTTTTTAATTTATATCTGCTTCCTGTTGTCACAGTGGCAGTATCAGAGCAGTTTCGTTTAGATATACAGCGCAGAAAAAAGCCTTTCGGCTCACTGGGTCTGCGCCAACCAAGATCCCCGTAAACTAGTACTATCCTTCACACAAGGGATATTTTACAATCTTGAAGCCAATTAACTTCCAAACCTGTACTACGTCTTAAGAGGAAACTTGTTCACCTGGGGAAAACCCATGCGGTCAGGGAGAAGTCAGTGGGTTCTGCATAGGTGCAGGAGGTTGCATCAATACAGCCGTCAATGCAGCAGAGGTAGAGTTCGGGGATAGGGCCATTGTACACCTGGAGCAGTGATTGTTTTACGTACCCTACAAAGAGGCAGACAGCACCCATAGCGATGATCAAACCCGAGTCTCTGTTGCAGTAAGACAGCCACTCTACCGCTGTGCCACTGTGCCGTCCCTAATACATTAAGAACTAACGGGTCAAAAATAACACGAGCTACAGCGCAGACATCAGGAAATGCAGATGCTGGTTTGCAATCATTCCTCCCTTTTCCCTTCCACCTTTATTACTTCCTCTGATATCACATTTCATGCCTACCCTTATCTTTTTATCTCACACTTGTTGTATTTTCATCTTTGTCCAACCATCTAACAATCAACCCCCCCCCCCCCCCCCCCCCCACCTCCCCCCCCCCCCCCCCCCTACCTGTATCACTTGCTAAACTTTCTCTCCCCTACTACAATCTGTCTGAAGAAAAGTCACGACCCAAATCAGCACCTATGCATGTTCTCCAAGATGCTTCCTACTTTGTAACTTACTTATGCATAACTACTCTTGAGTTTCTCTTTGTTCGCAACGAAATGATAATTCTGCTCTTTTTCTCCACAGATGATGGCAGCGCTTTTTTACTGATCTGCAAAACGTTTCCAGCACTTCCTGCATTCACCAGATTTCAAAAAGAGCTGCAGATTTTTGAAATGTTTGTCCTATTTTTCATATCATCCATTCTGGTACAATCTCCAAGCCTCCAACACTCAAGATCTTAGCACATCTTCAACCATACTTCTTTTGTGTCTTGCAAACTTTAGTCACTCCACCAGTGTCAGTTGTTCATAACAAACTAGTATAATTCCTTTGCTTCTCTCCACCTCTCTTCCTCTTTAAGATCTACATTAAAACTTACATCCATTTTGGGCGGCAGTTAATACTTTAACAGCACTAGAGCCTCTGGTTTGATCCTGACTATGGTCGCTGTATGGATAGAGTTTGTACATTCTCCTTTAGACTGCGTGGGGTTTCTCCGGGTGCTCTGGTTTCTTACCACATTCCAAAGACTTGTGGGTTTGTAGGTTAATTGGCTTCGGTAAATTGATCTTGGCGTGTAGGATAGAACCAGTGTACGGACAATCTCTGGTGGGTGCGGACTTGGGCCGAAGTGCCTTTTTCCATGATATATCTCTAAACTAAACTACGAATCAGGTAGAATTTATGCTGTGATATGCTATGTAATATTGTTATGCTATAAGTCTATGCTGTGTTTGGGTGTCGTTATTTAAAGAGTCAGGTGAGTGAAAGACAACAACATCACCAAATATTATGTGGTGGAAGGGCCACACACAATGAACGGTTTGTGTAATTGGACTTAAAGGTTATATGCTCATCATTTTTTACAGTAACACAAAGGTCAGCAATGGCATATATGATGTAGAATAATACCACTTTCTGCCTCAGCATCAAATTTTGTTTGACAATGCTCTCAGGGTGTTTCCTTACATTAAAAAAAAAACTAGCTAAAATTGTGAATATTGTGCACTTGTAATGGATATCCTTTGTTAACATTCTATAATCAAGGTCATTGCACACACTTAAGATGTCAAAGTGATTAGTATCCATTGGGAAATGTGAGAATGGACATTAATAATGAATGAGAGTAAGAAAGATTTGAAATCCTGACCGAAGGCTCACATCAAATTCAGTTCTTCTGCTCTGACAATCCACCCTTCTGTTCAATAAACAAGTGTAGTTTATATTTTTAATTTCACTGCACAATAGTTAACTATTATTAAGAATAATGTTCATATTTTGAGATTTTGATAAGCACCAGCATGCAGAATTTAAAAACAATATTGCAATAAAATAATAAATTAGATTGAATAGCATAGAAAGTGCAGCACAGATCCCTTTGTCGAACTAGTTTTGGTCAAAGGACACTCCTCCCACACAGCTTCATCTCATCACCTCAACTTACAAAAGAAATGCATTTCAAATATAGTCCACATTTCTTCCAGGTGATTCATTAATTGTCATGTTGCAACGAAGAAGTCCAGCAAAGAAAAAGATAAAACAAGTGAATAAATTAAACCTCAGAAATGTAGAAGAACTGCCAGTGTAGAATATTACAAGCACGTGGCAGATTTTCCATGGCACGTCCCACAGCAAAAGAAAAAAACAGCCCTAAGGGAATATATTTCCCAAGATTAAATCCTAAAGAAGGTCCCAATGAAATTCAGCCATCCATTTGACTCCACTGGTAGGTTCAGCAAAGTGGTACAGTTTTAGTGCCATTTTGATGCACAATAGTTACTATTATTAAGAATAATGTCTGTTTTGAGATTTTGAAAGCATTCAGCGTGACCACGTGGGGTTTCCAATCCAATGGTAAATTAGATCCTCCCACGTTGAAAGTGCAGCACAGATTTTGCAGGAACTAATTTTGGCTCAAATAACATTGTCCCTCCTGTTCATCTCATCACCTAAACTTACAAAAGAAATGCATTGCAAATTGGCCACATGGATTTGGTGGGATAAAGGGCCCGTTTCCACTCTGCATCTCCACACTAAAACTAAATTAAAGTTGCTGCCTGATCCGTTGAGGTCCTCCAGCAGTTTGTTTTTCTGCTTAGTTTGACTTTGGGAGAGGTTAGAATGCAAAGTGATAAAAATGATTCCAGTGCTTAGGGGGATGGAGTAGGGGAGGAAGGGGGGAGGAGTGGGGGAGGGGGTGAAATCATGAAAACTGTTGCAAACATTTGGTTTATGCAGCTTTGAGTTTTGTGGCTGAGAAGCAATTACATTTGGTTTTGAAATGGACAACAATGGAATTTAATGGAAAGAAATCTCTCCTGAAGTCAAACAATTCAGGAAAAAAAAGTATGATCATGAAATTAGAAGTAACCCATTTTGGAATGAAAGTACAACAAACTTTTACACAGTGGAAATTTGTAAATTGAGACTCAGGACTCCAGACGACCAGCCTAATTAAATTTTCAAGACTCGAGTTCAAGAGAACTTTTTTTTTTGTTGTGCAAGGGTTTCAAGTGCACAAGCACATGGCATTTACAGCCCTGCATGCTGCAGGGTTCATGGAGAAAAGTCAGAAGAGATTGGAGAGATGAGGATAACTTCTTCAAGAATGAGGAAGAGATCAGGCATTAAGTGACTCAGTCAGTTCCTGCTGAAGCTGCAGAATTGGCAGAAGAAATTTATGGGTAGCATTGTTACCAATGAATATGGAGTTGGTTGAAAAGCAAAACAAAGTCAAAGGATTTAATGCCCTTCAGTTGTTATTACATTCCTCAGAATCTTAAAATCAATCACGACTTGCCTGAATATATGCAGCGATTTATGTTCAAAACAAGTAACATCTATAACTCAAGCTATGATGTTGTGATCTCAATGAAGAAGAGTGGCCAATCTGTCAGAGCACTGAATTCAGTGTGGAAGATAAATTATCGGTCCTCCTGGAATTCTCGGCACAGTACTGAACAAACACCATCAGATGGGAACAGTGACAATGCAAAAAAGATGGGGGGGGGGGGGGGGGAGGGAGGGAAAGGGGGGGGGGGGGGGGGGGAGGGAGGGAAGAGGAGGGAAAGAGGGAGGGGAGAGAAAGAGGGAGGGGGGGAGAGGAAGAGAGAGAAAAAGAGAGAGAGGGAGAGGGAGAAAGAGGGAGAGGGAAAGAGGGGAGAGAGAGAAGAGGGAGGGAGAGAAAGAGGGAGGGGAGAGAAAGAGGGAGAGAGAGGGAGGGGAGGGAAAGAGGGAGGAGAGAGAAAGGATGGGGAGAGAGAGAGGAGGGGGAGTGAGAAAGTGGAAAAAAGGGAGAGTGGGAAAAAGAGAGGGTAAAATAAAAAAGGGAAAGTGGGGGGAGAATGGAGGAGGGTGAACGGGCTAGTGGGAAGAGGGGGAGTGGGAAAAAGAGGAGAGGAGGAGGAGGGGAATCAGCCCAGAAGGTTGCAGAAAGAGGATAGGGGGATGAGGTCTTAGGAATGTGAAATTGTGTGTCACCAGATTATATCACTTCGTTCTTGGTCCTCTAAAATATTCCAAATGGAATTTAATGATGGAATTTATTCCCCTCTGATGAGGGGAAAAAGACTGCTATGCGATGGTATACATTATTAACAAAGTCAGGGGCAATATCTACATCCAAGTGGGAGAAGCAGAACAGAGAAGCAGGCAGTAAAGGATTAAATCTGGGGAACTGATTGAAGATAAGGAGTGAAAGATTTACTTTAGTGGCTCAATAGGGAACAATTCATGGAACCAAAAAGGTTGTGACTGGAAGAAATACAAGGGAAACTTCAAGGATGGGTTTTGAACAGAAAGCTATCAAACTATGGGATGCTTCATTACATGTGGCTATTGGATTTTTCGCTCAGTATGAAACCAAATTCCAATATACTTTGAGTGAGTGCTTCTCGTAAGTTTGGAAATAAACACAGAAAGTCCAAAGGTAATATCTATGACCTATTTAATTAAGTCATAACTGATGCAGTTCATGATTTGACTGCTTTATTTATTTATTACTGGTAAGGCAAGTCCTTACTCCCATCACAACTTGCTTTTGAGGAATGTTGTGGGCTGGTGTCTCGAACAACTGCAACCATGATGGAGGTACTTCCACAATGTTGTTGGGGAGGAAGTAAAGGTTTTAGATACAAGGTTCCAGGAATGGCAATATTTCCAAGTCATGATGGTGTGTGACTTGCAGGGGGGAGAGAATGGTGTCATCATTTCCTTGCTGCTTTTTTTCTTTCTTCGTGATTGAGGCTTTTGGTTTGGGAAATGCTGTCAGAGTGGACAAAAACCTCCAGGGCATTGTGTGCATGATATGCAACAAAGACCCAGGATGATAGCGGCAGAGGGAATGAATTTCTGGGAACAAGTGCAAACAAGCAGGTTGCTTTGTCCTGATTGACGTTGAGTTTCCTAAATGTTGTCAGATTTCCAGGCACTCTTCCAGGCCGGTGGAAGCTTTGCTGTCACTCTCTTGACTTAGTCATACAGTATGGAAACAGGCCCTTTGGCCCAACTTGCCCACACCGACCAACATATCCCATCTACACCGGTTCTACTTGCTTGCATTTGGCCCATATATCGCTCTACAACTATCCTATCCATGTACCTGTCCAAATGTTTTTTAAACATTGCGATAGTATCTGCCTTGTAGATGGTGAAAAGGCTTTGTGTGTCAAGGAGGTCAATTACATGCTGTAGGAAACCTAGCTTCTGGCGATTGGTGGATATTAATGGTGGCAGACTCAGTAACAGTCATACAGGTTAATGTCAAGAGTGAGTGTTTAGAGTATTTCTTATTGAAGATGTAGAGTATCTGGGGCACTCGTTTGGTGCAAGCAAGACTTGATAATTATCAACATGCTTGAATGCCATCTAGGTTGAGCTGAATGCAGGCATTTAAGATCTGTTGCAGTACAACAATGGATTAATCAGAAGTTAAATACCTAATATCAAGGAGGTGAAGAGTACAAAATTCAGCCTTGAACTGATTTTCAATGAGACAAGTGAACATCGCCAGTTTATGGAGTAGATTTGTCTAAGATGATTTGTTATCTGTGCACATTGTACTAGGAGAGAATTATTTAATTAGTTTTATTCACATTTATACAATTTCCATGACTGTGGATATAGGTTTATTTGATGGATTAAAAATACCATTGTTAAATATAGAACTGGCACAACAGGTGCAGTCCAATGTCTCGGGAAGGGATAGAATTGGCCCTTGTGTGGCCCAGGGGTCGAGAACCAATAATTTAAGACCCCACTGTTTTTCAGGACTTTATAAATACAACGTGTGCATTAAATTATGAGAACTGCATTGTAATGAATCTACATTTTATTTCTCAATTCCAATGGCTGAAAATGTGCATTCACTATGTATTGAGCATAATATTTCAATGTATTCATTATTTTTTGGGATACCTGTCTATGTCTCATATAATTTTACATAATTCCATCAGCCCTGGCTACACCATCTGGCACTCCAGAGAAAACAATCCACGTTTGTCCAACATCTCCTTTACAGCTAATACCTTCTAACCCAGGCATATTTTGGGTAAACCTCTTCTGAACCCTCTTCAAAGCTTCCACGTCCTTCCTGTAATAAACCCTTTTCTATGCTGTTAAAGCGCGATAAAGGAGTCAGACTTTGTGAACTCAAGGACAAGCTTTATTAAACAAAAAAAAATCCACAGCAAGAGCAGTGTTACTGAGCCCAGAATGTGTCTGCAGCAGGGCACTCCCTCGACTTTTTTTCTAACCCCTGCCCCTCAGTCACTTGCCTCTTATCACATGATGAACGAGGGATCGATTAACCAGTGGCCCGGCCACCAGATGGCGCCACACTGTACTATATTTAATGTTCTATATTTTAATGGGGCAACCAGAACTGCACACACTACTTTAAATGTGGCCTAGCCAAAAGAGTATAATATTGCAACATGACTTCCTAAACAAAGACACGGCTGGAGAACAGGGATTTGATGGTGATTCGGGTTCTTCAGACTGATTGTGGGCGGGGGAGAAAGCTGATGAAGTGAAGGGGCAACATAGGGCGTGGCAGGTAATGGGTGCACATTGGGGGGGGGGGGGGGGGGGGGGGATAATAGGTGGATGATTGGACAAAGGCCAGAAATTTAAAAAAAAGATGTGAGACAAAAGGATTGAAAGGGTTGAAGAGTTGCAAGTTATGAAGCCAGAAAAGGGAATGTTGGGGAGAGGAGAAATAGATGTGAGTCCAGGTTTGAAAGGGGGAGGGGCTTGTTAGAGGTTACCAAAAATTGGAGCATTCAATGTTCATACAATTGGGTTGTCAGCAGAATGGCCCTTCGGCTAACGGAATCAAGGGACATGGAAGAAAACAGGAACAGGGTACTGATTCTGGATGATCAGCCATGATCATATTGAATGACGCTCGAAGGGCTGAATGGCCTGCTTCTGTATCTATTTTCTATATTTCTATGTTTATCCATCAGTCATAGAACCATATTATTGCTTAATCTAAATAAAACACATACAATTATACAGATGCAGAGAACCAAGAAACGTTCAATGAAAACAGATGATTTTAAAAACATCCTTACATTCTAGATCTTAGATTTGAAAATTCTATCATTTTTTCCTGCAACATGAGTAGAACAATGACCATAATTCAGCATTTAAATGTATGATCCCTATCAAACGGATCACAGAGCGGAACAATGTAGCTTATGTGTGAATTAAAGGTGTATGGATTAATGACATATTTGAATACTGTCCTGAATATGGAGCCTAGATGCATTATTCTGCTGCTCATCATGCCTCAATGTAGTACTGATTGCAAGAATGAAAAATGCCTACCCCTGATAATCACCCATTTTAATTACAAATGAACCTCAAGGCTGCATGCTCAGCCCCCTGCTTTACTCACTCTATACTCATGACTGCGTAGCCGGACATAGTGCGAACTCGATCATTAAGTTCGCCGACGACACCACTGTTGTGGGACGTATGACTGATGGGGACGAGTCAGAGTATAGAAGTGAGATCGACCGATTGACCAAATGGTGCCAGCACAATAACCTGGCTCTCAACACCAGCAAAACTAAAGAACTGAATGTGGACTTTGGAAGGGGTAGGATGGGGACCCACAGTCCCGTTTATATCAACGGGTCTATGGTGGAATGCGTCAAGAAGTTCCTAGGCGTGCATATTTTCAAAGATCTCCCATGGTCCCAGCACACTGATGCAATTTTAAAGAAAGCATATCAGAGCCTCTACTTCTTAAGAAGCTTACGGAGAGTCGGTATGTCAAGGAGGACTCTCTCAAACGTCTACAGGTGCACAGTAGAGAGCATGCTGACTGGTTGCATCGTGGCTTGGTTGGGCAATTTGAGCGCCCTGGAGCAAAGAAAGGCTGCAAAAAGTTGTAAACATCGAGGGGATCTATTGCAGTCGCTGCCTCAAAAAGGCTGCCAACTTAATAAAGTCCCACACCATCCTGGCCACACACTCATCTCTCTGCTGCCATCAAGTAGAAGGTACAGGAGCCTGAAATCTGGTACATCCAGGTTCAGGAACAGCTTCTTCCCCACAGCCATCAGACTATTAAACACAACTTCAAGCAAACTCTGAACTATAACAGCCTATTGCACTTTATCTGTTTATTTATGTGCGTAAATATACTATATGTTCTATGGTATATAGACACACTGATATGTTCTGTATTTATGCCTACAATATTCTGTTGTGCTGCAGCAAACAAGAATTTCACTGTCCTATCTGGGACACATGACAATAAACTCTCTTGACTTGACAATCTTCAAAGAATTCTGGTGAAAACATTTTAATACTTACCTCCGTATATACAGTATATTTTTTAAAGTCACATTCTGCACCAGATAGGGCATTTATAATATTGAAGTTTTAACAAACTGCATGAACCTTATTTGCAATTCAGCACGAACACACTTGAAGTCAAGCCACAATGTAATCTGGAACTCAGGCAAGCCTTCCAAGCTATCTTAACACTTCTGTCCTCTGCTGATTGATGGCACAGTGCTTTTGCTATTCATGTGCCGTGTCTATTCCTATGTATGCTGACAGCGAATAAAGCAAATCTTTTCCTTTAAAAGGATTTGACGATAAGGCTCTTGATTTTTTTCCTCTCCTATTTTCAGTAGCAAATACCAAAAGACCTGAAAGGGGAAGTATATTTAAGCTTCCTCTGATACTGTTTAAATTGGGAGGTTCAACAACATAGAATTCTGCTCTAATACTGATAACGCACCACGTTAACATTTTTTTTTCCCACGTATTATTATTGGTTCAATTGCTTTAAAGTTTCCAATAACAAATCTGTGACATGGTCCATGTCAATGGATAAACATTCACCTTGAATGCAATACCCAGAAGCATGCTGAGAAAAAGAAAATGCTAATATGAATCAAATATCTAGTCAAGCCTCAAATGATGTGAATGAAAATGATAAAATGGCATTTTTTTTTAACATTGGGTATTCCGTGTGGCAAGGTAGCCTTTCTGAAAAATCTGCACTGTTACCACACTGTCTGGAATCTGCTGTTCTCAGTAAAACTTGTACAAGGGGATGGAAATAAAGACATATCACAATTTTACATTCTATTGAAGCCAAGTACTGTTGACCCTGGGAAAAAAAAGACACACTTGAAGTTATGCAATGCCTTTCATGACTTCATGGAATCCCAAAGGACTTTGCTATCAATGAAGCTTTATTGAAATGTAGTCACCATTGTAATTTTAGAAATGCAAATTCCCACTGTAGCCCAGCAAATGTTACGTGTGATTGTTCTCCTCTCGTGGGATGCCATTTTTTAAAATTGTTTTGTTTTATTCTTCATGTCCCCACATCTGCAGAAAATCGATTTGAATTGCCAGCTGTTTCTGCTCATTTACATCTTTTCGTGTCTCTTCTTTAAGCATACATACTTAATTCCTAAGATGGACACTAAAAGCTGGAGTAACTCAGCGGGGCAGGCAGCATCTCTGGAGAGAAGGAATGGGTGACATCACCCATTTCTTCTCGACAGAGATGCTGCCTGTCCCGCTGAGTTACTCCAGCTTTTTGTGTCTATCTTTGGTTTAAACCAGCATCTGCAGTTCCTTCTAACATACTTAATTCCCAGGTAGACAAAAGTGCTGGAGAAACTCAGCGGGTGCGGCATCATCTATGGAGCGAAGGAAATAGGCAACGTTTCGCGCCGAAACGTTGCCTATTTCCTTCGCTCCATAGATGCTGCCGCACCCGCTGAGTTTATCCAGCACTTTTGTTTACCTTCGATTTTCCAGCATCTGAAATTCCTTCTTGAACATACTTAATTCCTAGTTCTTTTCCAAAATCGAACATAGTTTAGTGAGATTACATCAGCTTCATCTGCCTACCCACCTCTTGTTACACAGAGCCACCACAAATAGTAATTTGTGACACCTGCCATTTGTTCTATTCTCAAATGTTCATCCCGTTGAATTATAATTTTTTTCTGGTATAAGATTGCATCTCTGGAGAAAAGCAGGGTGGCAATTCAGGTCGAGGCCAGTCTGAAGAAGGGTCTTTCCTCAAAACCCGCAGAGCTACTATGTCATCTTACTTTCATATCCACCCCCGACACACCACGGGCAAATTACAGAATCCAATTAACCCATGCACCTGCATTTCTTTGGAATGTGAGAGGAAGCTGAAGCACCCAGAGGAAGCTCACGTAGTCACACGGAAAACGTACAAACTCTGCACAGACAGCATCCAGGGTCAGGATCAATCACAGGTCTCTGGCACTGAGAGGCAGCAGCTGTTCTTCTGCACCGCTGTGCCGCAATATTCCCATGTGTGAGATATCTATGATATATTTTATTGTCTTATTCTACTTTTATCAATTTGGCATGAGATTTGTCATATTACTGACCAATAAATCTAGCATGGCAATAAACCAACTGCATTACAATGTCAATTTAAGAGTGGTTATATTTCCTATGCTCTGGATCCAAACCGGAAAAATGAAATTCTTAAGGGTCTGTCCCGATTACGCGACCTTTACAGGCGACTGCTGGCACCCGTGATAGGTCGCCGAAATTTTCAACATGTTGAAAATGCACCGGCGACCAGAAAGACGCTACGACTCTTTGGAGACTTCTCCCGATCATACAGGCGACCCCTGGCGACATGTCGCGGGTGACCTCTCATGACCATGATGGTCGTGAGAGGTCTCCAAAGAGTCGTCGCGTCTTTCTGGTCGCCAGGTGCTGGCAGTCGCATGTAAAGGTCGCGAAAGTGGGACAGGCCCTTGTTGCAAATTTGTAGTCACATTGGGTGCAACAACAAGGATAAATGTACAGATTCATCAGTTATTCTAATAGAAGAGTGCAAAAACAAAGTATGAAGAGTTCAGTGGAATGAGAGAAAGCGAGTGAAAAAAACATATGTAAAAATAAGGTGGGATAATCATCTACATTTTAATCACAGTACGTGTTCCTTTGCCAGAAACTGTGAATGTGGCACTGATTATTTTAAACCCATTTGCAGAAAGCGTGTGCAGTTTTATACTGTGTTTCTCGTAACTGCAATCTCAACACAATTGCACAATTCTGAATACATTTTCAATTGTAATTAAATGCCAGTTATGCACATACTGATGTAGGCATTGTATATTGTGAACAAAGATGAAAGGAAAGAAGGAGCTTAATTTGCATGAAATAATGCCGTGAGGAAGAAATGTATTGAGGGCAGCTGAAGATGAGAGCAGGGTGTCATGGAGGGAATGGCCTCTTGACAATGTTGTAATGGAAGGTGCAAATCAGGCAAGTACAAGTGCACTTTTTCCTGAGATATGACCTTTGATAGATTGTGATACCAGATTATGCCGTAAATTTAGAGTTTAATGTCTTCAGTATAAAATTTTTAGTGGCAGATCTAATCTTGTTATTTGATTTTGCAAGCAAAGTTAAACAACTGCAAACTCAAGAAGCTCAACTCTCTGGAGATACGGGACAGGCTTCGATAAGCAGAATCATGACAATGGCAGTTGGTGGATACGATGGATACTTTGGCAAACCCAAGAGATGACAGTCGTCCCACCACCAATATGCCCAGCACAAGTGTTGTTGAAGGTGCATAATGTCTTCTAAGTCCTCGGGAAGGACAAGCAATGTCCATTTGCAAAAACAAAGTGGTGATATTGCTACGTAATTGGGATGGAAAGAAGGCACATTTAAGCAGTGGTAGAGTTGCCATATTCCTGCACCAGAAACCAGTGTTTACAAGTGCTGTCTGTAAAGTGTTTGTACGTTCTCCCTGTGACCTCTTGGGCTTTCTTCAGGTGCTCCATTTTCCTCCCCCACATTCCAAAGACATGCAGGTTTGTAGGTTGATTGGCTTCGGTAAAGTCATAAAATTTTCCCTAGTGTGTAGGATAGTGCTCGTGTGCGGGTGATCACTGGTCAGTACAGACAGTGGGGCGATGGGCCTGTTTCCGTGCTGTATCTCTGAAGTGTAAAGTCTACATAAATATTGACCGATCTACCTGCAATTTGAACTACAGATGGGATCCATGATGAGGATATAATGCAAATCTTGATGGGACCATTTAGTCTGCAACAGCCAGAGAGTTCTGATCTCTGTAAGTCTGGCACATGCAACCAGTCTGTAGAAAAATCTGTTATTTGGAAAACTGACAAAATGGGTGCAATTACCACAACATTTTAGATAATTGTGGAATCCATCATGTGCATGCTGTTGAATTCAAACAAAACCATCGGAATAGAATACAGAACATAGTAAACATGAAACATGAGTAAATCATAATTCAGCATGTGGGCCTTTTGACCCACAAAGTTTGTGCTGAACATAATGCCAACATAAACTAGTCTCATTAGTCCGGGTATGATCCATATCCATCCATTCCCTGCACCTCTTTAAAAGTCTCAAATGCCCCGACCACAATCACTGCACCTGGCAGTGCATTCCATGCACCAACCACTTTACAAACTTGTCCAGCATGTCTCCATTAAACTTTGCCCCATTTGCACTTTAGGGTGCACTGACACCATGCAAACACAAAACTAGTCAGGTCGGTTTTAGAGGTGACCACCTCACAGACACTGGTAGGCCAAAAGCAACTTGGACTTTGGAAATTGTGCAAAAACTTATCGACTCTTATATATGGTCTCAGTGGACTAATTACATACATTTTAAACTTAATCGGTGAGCGTCATATGTATAGTAATACTTCACTGAAATGTATGCAAAAAGAGAATTCCACTGTACTTCTGTACATCTGATGATAAAGAAACGTTGAGATAATACATTATGAGCGAGGAAAGACAAAATGCTGGAGTAATTCCACAGATTAGGCAGCATCCGTGGAGAACATGGGGAGGTGACGCTTTGGGCTGGGACCCTTTTTCAGACTGATTATGAGGTGGGGGGGGGGAATGAAAACTGGAAGAGTGAAGGGGCAGGTCATAGGCAATTACAGGCGGGGAAGAGGGGGGGATTTGATAGGATTTGTTGGACGAAGACCAAAGTTGAACACACACAAGGTATGAGACAAATTCTCTGTGGATTGTCACCTTGTCGTGGTGGGGAAACTTGTGTGGTCCTGAGATCCTGAGAGCGACGCCGTCTGGAGTCATGCTCCTGGTAGGGTCACCCATAGCGGTAATGTCGAGGGGGAGGTCTCTGACGAAGAGTAATCCAACCAAGACCTCAACGGTGGGACAGGCTCAACGGTGGGAGGATGATGGCTGACATTAGTGGAGCGTCACAGTGGCTGGGAAGGCGGATGAAGGCTGTAGCAGAAAACGGTCCCCGGTTGTCTTGGACTCCATGCCACTGGATCCTGACCCAGATCTGTCAAGGACCGTGTGGTGGCTGTCTGTGCGCCAGTCTCCCCACGTTAAACAAAGTCACTCACAGGCGTCCTCTATGAGAGGACAGTCATACTCGTTTCGAGTGACCCCCGATGATGATGAGACAAAAGGAGTAGAGAGTTGCGAATTATGAAGCTTGTATGAGTGGTCCAAGCTGAAGGAATCACTTCACCAGCGATTTAGGTTCGGAACCACGGGTCTATTCACAGATTAAAGGAAAACACCATTATCCGTTTGAAAAAATGAGCAGAAGGTGTACGGTAGCAATGTTACAGGAGTTGACCAAGTGCAGTGTTCTAGATTGGTAACATTGACCAAGTTCAGCTCAAGACAAACAGGTGGAGAAGATTAGGCTGCATGAATCCCGACATGAAAAGATCAGTCAATTTGAATCCTGCAGTTTGTAGAATTACCATATAGTCCAAATCGAGCACAGATTGAGTTGGATGTTTCAAGAGAGGGCTGCTTTGATATGTGGAGGCTATTCCAAAGCTCAGAAAATCTTGTGGCAGATACCACAGCAGGTGTGGACTTACTAATGTAGGGCCAGTGCACCACAGGCAGAGTGCTGCAAGGCAAACTGAAAACAGTCATGTCACTGCTTTAAACTCACGCGAGTTTAAAGCAGTGGGGATGATTCAGAAACAAAATTTAAAGGAAATGACCTTGTAATTTCAAAGATAACAACAGGTAAGTGGAAAGATGATGATCTGCAGGGGAGGAGTGTAAAGGTGAAAGCTTAGCTGCAGGACAGTATGAAAGCATTGGCACAAAGATGGAGAGCAACAATGGAAGTAAAGTGTGGAAAACAGTCTGTATTTTATCTTGTAATGTACAGAGGGCAATGTATAACAAGGAATTATTTGGGCCTCTGTCCCTCAATGGCTTTTCTTGGTTTACACCTTTATTTCTTCATCAGCTACCTCCCCTTTCTTTGTTGTGAACAAGAACTCTGCACCTCAGGGAATATTTATCAGATGATAATTAAACATCTGAAAACAGATTGGAAAATTAATGGAAATTACTTTCAACAAGTAATCCTTCCATTATATAGCCTATCAATGTGGTGGTCTCATAGTTTCATTCAATTACATTTTATATTGTTCGTGAATTCCAAATTATTCACCTATAATTATTGTGAGAGTATAACATTACATGAAATGAATTATCAAACTATTTTCAGATTATGAAAAGATTAATGGTAAAATTGTTAGTTACATCTGGGCATTTTCTACCATTTTTTTCATGAGATTTAGACATGGCATTAGTATTAGTATTAGTTTTGTATTGCCATCTATACAAGATATAGTGCAAAAAAAACTTTGTTTGCGTGCTATTCAGGCAAATCATACCATGCATGAGTACAACAGATAGTGTACAGAGGGAAATGAAACAGTGTGCAGGATATAGTATTGCTTTACAGAAAAAATGCAAATTTAAAAAGTGCAAGGAGCTCAACAGAGTAAGATCGGGATATATACTTTGGCATCTCAGACCAATCTGATGGGAAAGTTCCATCTTCTCATGTCTCCGAAACATGCTTTGGAAATGCCAAATAGAAGACTATAGAGTAATAGCTTTGAGTAGGCCGAATTTAAATCACTCTTAATTAGCAAACAGAACTTCATACTTCTGCCCTGCTTATAAAATGTAAAACCATTGTACATTTATTGAATAAAAGATGGCCAATCGACGAACATTAATAATTACAATTTATGGTAGAGTATCTGAACCTTTAACAGAATAAAATAATAAGATCAACGTCCTGAGAGATATTTTTTTAACTATTCTCCCAGTAGTTTCAAATTAAATGCTTCCTTGTTTCAATGAATTTCCAACCTAGTTCATTGATCAAATATAGAGTAGCTTCATTTCATGTCCAAAAAGCGGCACTGGGATTTCTTGCACATTGAATATCTGCTTTCAAATTTTATAAAGGACCTATTTGACTTTTGTAAACAGAATCAATGAAACATCATCGACTAGGTTGGAATTTTTATTTCTGTCCAATCTATTGCAAGTGAAATTGTCCATAATCTTTCGTTAGTAAACTGTTATGTGACTAGATTTAAATGAACAATCACAACATCAAAACTGGAAAAAAAAAATCTTCATTTTTGTCACACATTGGAGATTATACAGCAGCTGGAAGATAAATTGCAATTAGTAATAGATACTTGGTGAGTATGACCACTTAACGTGCGATGTACATCTGACGGTAACAGGTGAATTGGTTGTTTTTCCCCAAACCTATTTAGAACATATCTTAAATGGAATGTTAAAACTGTAATTTATCGCCTTGTCATCCTCATTCAATCCTAAGTCACTGCTAAATTTAAAATATTCACCCGTTTTAAACATTCTGCTATGCTATTTCAGCTGAATACACCAAGGAATAAAATCACTTCTATTTCATTCAAGCATTTCATTGGCCTTCAGTCAACAATCTGCGACTTGATTGATGCATTACAACTGTGCCTTCTCCCACTGTTTCAGTATGAACCTGTCAAATGTATTAGGAAATTATCAACAGTTTCTCTATTTTATGCACATATATATATCATGTATATCATATATATATAATAGAGAAAATAACTGCCATCTATTATACATGTGTGCATGTGTACATTTATGTACAATATATATACACACAGACACATATACAGATATTAAAAAATACTTCACATTTAAATCAATTATATAAAATGCAACCAGCAGTTCAGATTTTGCATCCACCATGGTCAGAACCAAACTAAATGTGATAACATTCTGCACAAAACAAAGCCATCAACAAATGATTCCAATCACTTTTATCAAACTGACAGACTGTCATGGATTGGGAAGATTGTGGAATATGATCACAATCACAGCAAAATCCACCCAAAATGTGTTATCTTGGTTGATCCGGACGAAATGGGCCAATGGGCCAAGTTATGTGCTGTATAATTCCATCATGAATACTTACATATTTTATCTACTTATTTTTTAACTAATAGCTTTTGAAAATTCACTTGATCTAAATATGGCTTCCATGCAAAATAAGTTGCAGCAGGCTTTGTAACCTCTGTATTACATAATCATTATACTGAGAAAAGTAACCAGATATACTAATCTGTGAGGAGCCTACCAGCCACACATACTGCTCATTTCCCAATGAGTGTTGACCTGGTTCAAATGTAGAAGGACGGATTTGCTGGCATAATCATCCTGAATTTAATCAGTAGAACAGCATGGTACCAAGGCCTCACACTGTGCAATCAGGTGAAGAAGACAAAGCAGAACACAAAACAGTTTAGAAATTCTCAAGCAAAGCCATATTGCACATCTTTGTCTATTGTCACCGTCTAAACTTATGGAATACCATTGAATCTTCCTGACATTCACATCCAGCGCCTATCTCAGCAATATCATGCCCCTCCATTCAAGCAGCGGAGGAAGTTGGGTGATTCATGAATTGAAATTAGTCAGCAAGTTCGGAACTTACAGATTAGTACACTCACGTACTAAAGGCCCAAACTTGCTCAATTTCTGGGGGCAATTGCCATCCGTTTACCTTTGAATTAAAAACATTCACCAAAGAAATGTTGCCCATTATCTCATCTGCATGCATTTACAAGTAGCCCTTTTTAAGAAAACACATCTACATCTGAAATAGAGGGGTGGGTTAAATTTCCGATTCAATTCTTTATATTTACTTTAGTCATTATCTAAGTTGGTAAATCAATTAAGGCCGCACAAAACTAATCTAAATTTCAATAACCAAATAGTAAAATCACACAGGAAAATTATTACCTCGATATGGAGAAACTATATTTGACACCGTCGTCTGAATACAGCATAAATCAGTGCTGGTAGAGGATGTCTTGGTGATTAGATGCCCGGGACTAGTGTGTCCCGCAATGATTGGGGCTGCGGTTCTTGCTTGTTGTGATATATGTTCAGTTTAGTTTAGAGATACAGTGAGGAAACAGGCCCTTCGGCCCGCCGAGTCTGCGCTGATCAACGATCCCGGTACATCAGCACTATCCTACACACTAGGAATAATTTACAATTTTTACCGTAGCCTACAAATCTGTTCGTCTTTAGCATGTGGGAGTAAACTGGAGCTCCCAGAGAAAACCCTCGCTGTCAAGGGAAGAATGCACAAACTCCATAGAGACAGCACCTGTAGACAGGATCAAACCTGGGTCTCTGGCCTGCAAGGTAGCAATTTTACCGTTGCACCACTGTGCCACCCCAGTGATCGCCTCTACTTTCTTAGAAGGCTACCCTACAATGTTCACCAACTCCTATAGATGCACAATCAAAAGCATTTTATCAGGATGCATCACAGCTTGGTTTGGGAACAGCTCCATCCAAGAATACAAGAAATTGCAGCAAATTGTGGACGCAGACCAGAGCTTCACACAAACCAACCTCCCTTCTTTTGACTCCATTTATATCTCACACTGCCTCAGCAAGACCTGCAGCATAATCAAGAATGTCGCACCCTGGCCATTCATTGCCTCTTGTCCCCTCTCCCATCAGGCAAAAGATATAGAAGTGTGAAAATGCACAACACCAGATTCAGGGACAGTTTCTTCCCAGCTGAATCAGGCAACTGAATCATCCTACCACAAACAGAGAGCAGTGCTGAAATACTATCTACCTCTTTGGTGACCCTCGGACTATCCTTGATCGGACTTTGCTGGCTTTACTTTGCACTGAAAGTTATTCCCTTATCATGTATCTATACACTGTAAATGGCTCAATTGTAATCATGTATTACCTTTCTGCTCACTGGATAGCACGCAACAAAAGCTTTTCACTCTACCTCGATGCACATGACAATAAACTAAACTGTAACTAGACTAAGTAAACTGTAATTGTAACTATTGACAGGGGTGACAGGCCAAATGTCATTGACATGGATGTTAGAGAAATGAACGGTAGGTATGCAGATGACAAAGACTGGTAGAGTTATTGAGAATGTGGAACGTAGTCTTAGGCTGCAGGTGTGTTGGTGAAAATGGGCTGAAAAATGGCAGATGGAGTTTAATCCAAACAAATATGAGTCTGAAGAAGGGCCCCAACCTGAAACATCACCTATCCATGTTCCCAAGGAATGCAGCCTGACCTACTGAATTATTCCAACACTTTTTTTGTTAACCAGCATCTGCAGTTCCTTATTTCGACAAATGTGAGGTGATGCATTTTGAGAGCATTGATGAGGCTAGGACATAAACTATGAGTATTAGGGAGTATTGAGGAACAGAGGGACCTGTGTTGTCTCTGTCAAGTCGTGACTTGTACTATAAGTCTATCGATTCATGACAATGACAATACTCGAAGATAATGTGGTTCAGAAATGTGGTTCGAACAAAAAAATTGAGATATTGCAAAACACCATGCAAAACAAATGACATGATACCCTTGGTGAGGATGTAAAGGAAATTCACCACGAGATGCAAATGTTCAGTTATGAGGAAAAGTTACATCTATTGTCGCTGGAGCACGTGGTTCAGAGGTGACATGATTACGGGAAAAAAAAATAGGGAAATCAATAGAGAGTATTAGAAGAAAACTTTCCCCATATTAAAGGTATATAATATTAAAGGATAAAGATTATATGTCAGGAGAAGCGATTTTGCGGGGTCATGGAGGGGATTATCCACCGAGAGGGTGGGAAGTACATGGAGTCACACAGTGATACAGTGTGGAAACAGACCATTTGGCCAAACTTCCCACACGGGCCAACACCTCCCAGTTGCACTAGTCCCACCTGCCAGCATTTGATCTATATCCCTCCAAACCTGTCCTATCCATGTACTTGTCTAACTGTTTCTTAAATGTGGGATAGTCCCTGCCTCAACTACCACCTCTAACGAATTGTTCCAAACATCCACCACCATTTGGGTGAAAATGTTACCATTCAGATTCCTATTAAATCTTTTCCCCTTAAACCTATGTCCTCTGGTCCTTGATCACCTACTCTGGGCAAGAGACACTATGCATCTACCTGATTTATTCCTCTCATGATCTTATACACCTCTATAAGATTACCCCTCATCCTCCTGCGCTCCAAGGAATAGAGACCCAGCCTATCCAATTGCTGCCTAGTGCTCAGACCCTTTAGTCCTGGGAACATCCTCATGAATCTTTTTTGTACCCTTTCCAGCTTGACAACATGTTTCCTATAACACGGTGTCCAGAACTGAACACAATACTCTAAATGTGGCCTCACCAATGTCTTATACCACTGCAACATGACCTCCCAACATCTATGCTCCACACTCTGGCTAATGAAAGCCAATATGCTGAACACTTTTTTGACCACCTGATCTACCTGCAACTCCACCTTCAGGGAACTGTGCACCTGCACTCCTAGATCCCTCTGTTCTCCAACACTACCCAGAGCTCTACCATTCACTGTGTAGGTTCTGCCCATGTTAGACTTCCCAAAAAGGAACACATCACATTTTTCTGCATTCAATTCCATCAACCATTCCTCAGCCCACTTTGCCATTTGATCAAGATCCTGCTGCAATTTTTCACAACCATCTTCACTATATGCGAAACAACCCTCTTTTATATCATCTGCAAACTTGCTAATCTTACTGCGTATGTTCTCATCCAAATCATTGATATAGATGACAAACAGTAACGGGCCCAGCACTGAACCCTGAGGCACACCACTATTCACAGGCCTCCCTTCTTCAGACTATTTCCTTCGCTCCATAGATGCTGCTGCATCCGCTGAGTTTCTCCAGCATTTTTGTGTACCTTCGATTTTCCAGCATCTGCAGTACCTTCTTAAACATGATTCTCCTGCAGTTGCTGTGTACAAAATTCTTCAGCATCTTTCCAATCCCATTGAAATTTGTGAGATGACTCACTTTCCTTTTTTGAATTATGTTAGGGTAAGTTTACTTTGTCTCATATCAGGTAAAAAAAGGGGTTCATTTTAAGCCCAGTTAGACAGGTAATTTAGCCACAAACCTGATGTACCCAATATCAATGCAAGACCCTTTTGAGAAAGGACTGTGTTAATTGGGACCAACATATGATGTGATTAAGAATAAGGGGGAGGTCATTTAGGACTGAGATGAGGAAAAACGTTTTCACCTAGAGAGTTGTGAATCTGTGAAATTCTCTGCCACATACGGCAGTGGAGGCCAATTCACTGGATGTTTTCAAGAGAGAGTTAGATTTAGCTCTTAGGGCTACGGGAATCAGATATGGGGGAAAAAGCCGGGACGGGATGCTGATTTTGGATGATCAGCCATGATCATATTGAACGGCAGTGCTGGCTCGAAGGGCCAAATGGCTTATTCCTGCACCTACGTTCTATGTTTCTATGATATGCGTTGAGATAGGTGCAGGCAGTTCAGTCATCTGTTTGGGGTAGGGGTGAGGCTTCAGTGCAGCCTTGATCTGAAGCAGTGACAATGGTCCATGAATATATTGTAGAAATTAAAAAAAAATATTCTGCTACTTCTGCTCTGCAGCGAATAAATCGTCTTTGCTGACTCTAGACACCACTCTATGCCAACAGAAGTGTCATATAGTCATAGAGCCATACAGCACGAAAACAGCCCTCAGCCCACCTTGTCCATGCCAATAATTTTGGCATACTGGGCCATTCCTATTAGCCTGCATATGGACCATAGCCCCATGAACCCTTCCTATCCATATATCTGTCCAAAGGTTTTTTTTAAATGAATTGTATTTACTTCTATAACTTTCTCCGACAGCTCATTCCACACATGGACTGCCATTTGAGTGGAAAAGTTGCCCCAGGGATCACTCTTAAATCTCTCCGCTTTCACTAAGCCTATGTCCTCTGGATTTTGAAATGAACATATCGACAGAAAATTGGAAATTTACTCAGTTAAGGCATGGTTTCTGCCATCGTCTGAAAGATACTTTCTGTGAGACTAATGTTCTGCTAAATACATACACGGCACAATCAAACAATTATCAAGAAGTTACGGGATAGTAATGCTTTGTTCAATTTTAAATGGACCTTAGAATAGATATCCTTTCCATTCATTGACACTTTTTAGTTTGAATATTTTTGGAAAGAAGTTTCAAATGAGCAACTTTAGGAATGTATTAGATCATAAGTAGAGGATATATGGAATCATGCAAGTTTCATCGGAGTTTAATTATTTAAGTAGAGTTTACAGTTTGTAGAGAAAATTAAGTTAACCAAGTGAGTTGATTCGGGACAAAGGGAAGAAGGCACACAGATCAATAGCTACTTGAGTAACACCAATCACAGCCTTCATTATGCAGCCAACCATTTCAAATCTATTCAGAATCAGATTTTATTCGCCAAGTATGTTTCGCACCATACGAGGAATTTCACTGGCCTGGTCAGTCATACAATTAAAAGCAACAGACTCAAAAACACATTTAACATGAACATCCACCACAGTGACTCCTACTGCTCTGAAAACAAAACATTTCACTTCTCCGATTACATTTACCACTATTTTAAAAATATGTATAGGTCTACATTTTCGATCACCTTTAAAATATATATAGATTTATATTTATTGATTATGAAGCTGCTATTCCCCGAATATTTAATTTAAAATATTCACCCAGTATTAACGTTACAATACTTTAGAAAGTGTGATAAAAAATGTGAAAAGATTGGCTGATATGTTACATGTGTGCTGGACTAAAGCTACCAATATCACCCTCTACTGGTATTTCTCAATTGTCAAAGGAATTCACCCTGTTTTAACCCGAGGTCTTGTGTGAATGAGTTTTCATCTAAAAATGTAAACTAAAGTTTTTGTCCCTAATTTAGTGTATTTATTATTTAGAGAAATCAAATTGGATTAATTACCGAGCATAAACATCAGTTTATCAATACAACAATTTTAATGCAAGTCATCTTCTGGTCAAAACGAAACAATATGATGTATTTGAATGTTTTAATTAACACAAGAAAATATTAGCAGAAGTAAGCCACCTGACTCCGAAGCCTGCTGTACCATTCGATATGATCAATTCAGTTTAGTTTATTATCACGTGTACCGAGGTCCAATGAAAAGCTTTTGTGGCCTGCTCACCCAGTCAGTAGAGACAATAAAGCAGAAAGAGATGACCATGGCTGATCTACAGTATGTTGGCCTTAACTCCTCTTAAAGAACGGAACAGTGCAGTGTGTAGGAAGTAACTGCAGATGCTGGTTTAAACCGAAGAAAGGCATAAAATGCTGGAGTAACTCAGCGGGGCAGGCAGCATCTCTAGACAGAAGAAATGGGTCATGTTTCAGGTCGAGACTCTACTTTATACTGTGTAACATAGGAACAAACATGATGCCAAAGCAAATTAATTCCCTCTGCCTGTACATGATCTGTATCCCTTCATTCCTTACATATTCATGTACATGTCTACAAGCCTCTTAAATGCCACCATCTTCTTTGCTTCCACTTCCAATCTTGGTAGTGCCTTCCATGTACACTGTATAAATCTTGCCTGCACATCTCCTTTAAACTTTCCCCCTCTCACCTCAGAGTATTTGACATTTCTACTCTGGGGAAAACATCATGCCAACCCTATCTGTGCCTCTCAAAATTTTATAAAAATCTGTTGGGTCTCCGCAACCTAGGGTCAATATTTTTATGATCTCCACAGTAAACAAAGTAAATCCATCTAATCTCCACAGGCAGCAACCTGATGAACTTCTCCTGCACTCTCTTGAAAACCTCAAAAGTCTATCTGTAATAGTACACAATACTCCAAAATGCAGCTTAACTAAAGTCCGACTAAGGTGCAGCATGGCTTCCTCACTCTTATACTCAATTCCCTGGCCAATGAAGGCAAGCGCTTCAAATGTCTTCTTTACCAATCTATCTACTTGCGTTACTGCTTTCAGGAAGCTATGAACTTGGACTCCAAGACCTCTTTGGTATCATTTCTGCATAAACCTCAATCTTTCAACTATTTATCTAGAAACATAGAAAATAGGTGCAGGAGTAGGCCATTCGTCCCTTCAAGCCTGAACCGCCATTCAATATGATCATGGCTGATCATCCAACTCAGTATCCTGTACCTGCCTTCTCTCCATACCCCCTGATCCCTTTAGCCACAAGGGCCACATCTAACTCCGTCTTCAATATAGCCAATGAACTGGCCTCAACTACCTTCTGTGACAGAGAGTTGCAGAGATTTACCACTCTCTGTGTGAAAAATGTTTTTCTTATTTCGGTCCCAAAGGATTTCCCCTTTATCCTTAAACTGTGACCCCTTGTCCTGGACTTCCCCAACATCGGGAACAACTTCCCCAACATTGTCCTAGACTTCCCCAACATCTAATACCACCTTTAATCGTTGTAATGATCTGGCCTCCATCATCCTCTGGGGCAGAGAATTCCAGAGATTCACTAATCTTGAGAAGAAAGTTTGACTTAACTCAGTTTCAAAAATGATCAACCCTGTATTTTGTGGCCATGCCCTCTTGTTGTGACTTTCCCACTGGTGATACAGTCTGAACAATGACCCATCAAGTCCACTTCAGGTCTTAAATGTTTAAAGTGAGGAGACCATAACTGTGCAGTCAGGAAAATGATTTATAGCTATTTTTAGCAACCATCACTGTCAAAAAACAATTGTAGCACATCAAAAGGACAAATCCTTCAATAGTTTAATGTGTATTTAAATCTGAAATACAGCTGACGTTTGAATCATGTTTCTTTCTCTTTTCTCTACCCTCGTCTTGCTCCCATAATAACTATATGCTGATTGGTGAAGAAAGTCACATCATGCTTTAGTGACGGCACGGAAGAAAGGTTTATAAGAAGGGAACAAAGAACTCACATTTATAACTGTTTTCAAAGTCTATGTCCAACAACTTGAAACATTTGATGTTGAACCGACATCACAACTCAACATTCCAGTGTTTCAGTCCCATGAGACCAACGAAGGGCAGACTTATAATTTATTCAGAAGCCCTTATCCAGCAAAGGCAGTTTCAAATTAGAGCAAGTCCCGTTTGTCCATTTTTGTGTGGCCATTGTTCATTATTTCCGACTGTAAGTTCAAACTTGGAGACCTCCACCTGGCAATGAATATTATTTTAATAACAGATACAAACACATTGCATTGATAATTAGTCAAAGACTTGGGATAAAGTGTAGGAGATGCTTTGTTAAATATTCATCCTTTAAATGTTTTTCTGGTAAAATCGTCAGCATTGTGGCACGGTGGATAATGCTCCAGCCTCTCAGCTCCATGGTTACCAAACTGATTTACTGAAATCAAAATGGATGAAATGAATTCATGGTGTGGTCTAGGTTCTGAAAATTACCAAAGAGTAGTACTGCACAATATAGAATTCATCGCAATGATTAACTCTACTCCGGCTTCTTATTGTGGGATGTTTAGCTTTGACATCCATTCAATGTTTACGTTAATGCCACAGAAAATGATTTTTTTCCATCTCAGCTCCCCACAGAAGGCCTCAGTGGATAGATTGATAGTTTGAGACTCAGGGACACAATCACCATGGAGGTCTTAACTATCTGACAATATAGATTGTTATCAGAAGGTCACAACCTCGGATCTTTACGGTAAATCCCTGCATCCATCCTCCCTATAACCTATGGCTGCCATGGAGACTTCCTATGAAGTGTTGACCCACTTTCTGCGTGTTGGTGTGGGAACAGACATCAAAGGAGCACTATCCATAATTAAGCTGTTGAAAGGTAATACCTGTATTGGGTCTTCAGGACGTAGACTTCCCGATTCTAAAAAGCAAGGATATCCCAACTTTGTGCTTTTGTTCATGTAACCTCCAATTTGGCAAAGTTTTACTGCAGTAAATGTGCCTAAAGTCCAATTTCTGATCAACGGGTTACTTTCTGCATGAGTGACTGAAGCCATTTGTTTTTACTAACAACTCTCAGTTTCTACTCTTTAGTGAGCAAGTCATTTAATGCATATATTATACTGTCTTAAGGTCATGCATTTATACATGAATAGAACATTAAATGTTCATTATAATTTGCAAAGAACATTGCTGCAGTTTTTCCAGCTGTCCCACTTAAATTACCTGAGGGTGAAGGACTCTAATTTCCTCATTTGCAACTCTGGGCAACATTCACACATTGTACAACCTACTTATAGCTCCATACCACAAAACTAATGGTAGCTGTCCAGCAAAACTGCGTCCCAATTCAATATGACTTCTCAAATATGTCATCCACCTCGGAATAAAACTGGTTTCTAATATCTACTCATTCATAACAGCATGAAAACAATCAGCAGCTTACATTAAAAAAAATATATAAAGAATGCTGGGTGATTTACATACAATCAACACAACTTCAGATTTTTGAGAAATATCATAATTACATTGTTAAAATGTTACTACACTCTAGGATTTTTGTTTTTTCAGTGTCACAGTAAGGATGTAAAATTATTAGAAAATTAATCATCATGTGCTTGCTCTAAACGATCTCACGTGAATATTGATCACATTCAAAAATGTTACTTTCCCTGACCAGCACCAGACTTCTTGGAATCAGCCTTTTTTGTACCAAAATGGAAGATAAATATTTTCCAGATAATATCCAAGACCAAATGTAACCCTACAACCATCAGGCTATTAAACACTGCAACCTCTAAATAGGCTGTGAAGTACATATACTTTGCAGTAATATTGGTTGTTTATTTGTCTGTTTGGTTTTTTATTTCTATTGAACTTTTTGTTGTTTATTATGGGTTTTACAGAATACTTTGTTTATGTATCTGTTGTGCTGCTGCAAGTACGAATTTCATTGTTCTGTTTCAGGACAGGACAATAAAACACTATGTACTCTCTTCGATTAGTCTACCAGAAAATGACTAACCCTTATTTTCAGATATACAATGTGGAAACTGGCCCTTCGCCCCCACTGAGTCCACACTGACCAGCGATCGTCTGTACACTGTTACACACTAGGGACAATTTACAGAAGCCAATTAACCTACAAGCCTGCATGCCTTTAGAGTGTGGGAGGAAACGGAAGCACCCAGAGAAAATCCAAGCGGTCATAGGGAGAATGTACAAACTCTGCACGGACACCCGTAGTCAGGATTGAACTCTGGTCTCTGGCTCTGCAATACATCAGATCTACCGCTGCACCATTGTGCCACCCTAAAGTGGTGCTACACACCTCTGGTGCCCGTTCTGATATAAATTAAACCATTTGCATTACCCAAGCAACTGTTTTATTTTTACACTCAATGTATAATGATAAAATTCAAACTGCCATGGTAATATTAAGATCAATACAACTTTGCACTTTTTTTATCATAATGATCAAATAAAAAAATCAGCCAGATGACCCCCTTCATGTATCCAGGAAGCTCTAACTATAAAGTGGCCCGATATGAATGTTAAATGAGTTCAGCGTTGCTGATTTGCACTGTGGGGTAGCTCATTAGTCACCTGATGATCCTGAGGGAAGTTGAGTGTATATACAACACATACACTCACAGGCATGTACACACACAATAACAGTTGGCGATGGTTGGCGCTCATTAGTAGGCTGCTGGCGCATTACACGCTGCAAATGGCCACTCTGCTGAAGCTGGCCAGCTCAGAGCTGGAACAATATCAGGCAGCAAAAGCATGAGTTGGCAGCATGATTATTCCAGAGGCTGGGTGGCAATCACAGAGATGGAGAGCCCAGGTGACAGCAGCCCACATTATCCATGTACAGTCTAGGAGTGCAGTCCTATTTTCACAGACATCCCCCTCATCACCAGTCCAAGGCTGCCAGGTGGTGATGGCACTGTCAATGCATGTTGACAAAAATGTCAAAAACAAAACAAATACTGGTCTACAATTTTTCCGTCGTGAATTAAAAACTCTGAGCCACAATCAATATTGGTATATAATGAGCAATACAGCTGCTGCATGACTTGAGTGATTAAGAGAGAAGCTTAATTTTCAACAATTGTGGAGCTATTTATGAAAAGCATAACCTCCTTCAAAATCTCAGGATCAGCCTATCATAAACGTCGTTACGCATTTTATCTGGATATGATGCCAACATTTGAGGATTTACTCTCATTGTTGGTATATGAAATTATGCCTGACACATTTTATCTGTTAGGATTTAAGTTGGACACTGAACAGCAGCCTTTCAATCACAAGAAGCTGAATATTGCAAATTAAATGTACCTTTTGCTGGTTGCCTCAAGCATTCTGCAACATAGACTACCACTAAACATAAGTGGACTGTAGCTCCCACTCAACGATGCTATCTTTGTTGTGTACAGAATTTACATGCAATTGAAATGCCCCGTTATGCAGTTTTGAGGAAGGACATCCTTGCCATTGAGGCAGTGCAGCGTAGGTTCACGAGGTTAATCCCTGGGATGGCAGTACTGTCATAAGAGGAAAGATAGGAAAGATGATGAAATATGAGGAAAGATTGGAAAGACTGGGTGTACAGTATTTACTGGAATTTAGAAGGATGAGAGGAGATCTTATAGAAACGTGTAAAATTGATAAAAGGACTGGACAAGCTAGATGTAGGAAACATTTTCCCAATGATGGAGGAGTCCAGAACCAGCAGCCACAGTATAAAGGGCCTGTCCCATTGCGGGGACCTAATTTGCGAGTTTAGAAGAGTTTGCACTCGCCACAAACTCGCAGCATGGTCGACATGTGGTCCTATGAGGTCACTTTAACTCTCCTTCATGCTCGAGGGAAGTTCCCGCATACTCACAGCCTCAGTTTGGTCGAGGAAGAAAATTTCAGCATACTGAAAGATTTTCCGCGAGTAAAAGTTGGTCGGCATGGTTCTGTTGAACTCGTAGTGCAGTGGAGTGGGGTCGCTATGTAGTTATAGGCAGCTGACGAAGCCGGAGGCAATCTCCTTTGCTGACTGGGCATTTTAATTGGCTTATTGGAGTTTTCAGAAACAAGGAAAACCGACCAGTAATTTAAATGCCCGCTAAACTTTATTAAAAGTTGTCTGGTTTCTTAAAAGTGGTTCCACGCCTTCTCTTCTCCCCCTTCTCACCCCACGCTCTCTAAAGGATTTACCGTACACTGTACCAGCCGTCTTTAACCTTCCTGTTCATCGCAGGTGTGAATTTCAGACAGCGCTCCCCCGCTTTCCCTGTCCCCCGCCTTTGCGATGTGTGCGTGTGCATGTGCGTGTGCATGTGCGTGCTGATGATCGATCCAGCTCGAGGTTTTTCAGGTGAGTGCCCTCGAGTTTGAAGGTTGAAGACAGTTGCTGAAAAGTCGCGTTAGTGGGACAGGCCCTTAAGAAGAAAGGGGGGGGGGCATTTAAAACTAAGATGAGAAAAAAAGAATTCACCCAGAGAGTTGCAAATTTAATGAATGTTCTGCCACAGAAAGCAGTAAAGCCAATTCACTGGATGAATTTAAAAGAGAGTTCGATAGAGCTCAAGGGGCTAGCAAAATCAAGGGATACGGGGAGAAGGCAGGCACGGGTTACTGATTATTGATGACCAGCCATGATCACAATGAATGGCGTTGCAGGCTCGAAGGGCCAAATGGCCTCCTCCTGCACCTCTTTTCTATGCAATAATTAGCGCAAAATATCCATTAGCATGTACATTTTGGAGTGTGGGAGGAAACTCCCAAATTTAAAATTAATATATTGTTACTAGACTAAGTGGGACCCCTTGGGTCCCAGCATCACACAGAAGCGCTGGTCATCCAACGCAATATTCCACCTCGCCACCAATTCTAATATTGGTGGCCAGTTGGGGGGGGGGGGGGGGGCTTTCTGGAGCTCTAGTATGGGTGTTGTGGGCTGAAGGGACTGGTTTCCAGAGGGCTAGTATGCAAATTTTGCGCCAAATGGATTCTTGGGCTGGCGTCTCAGTCAATCAAGCCTGTTGTGCTGGCAACTCACTGACTCACGGCTGGTGGGCTGGTAGTTGACTCACGGCTAATCCTTGAAATTCTATTTCAAGCAGGGTATAAGGCCACCAAATTCAAGTGCAGTTTCTTACCACTTCTAGCAGGGTGCAAGGCCACCAAATTCAAGTCCAGTTTCATACCATTTGAAGTAGGGTGCAACGCCACTAAAGACAGCGAGTCGTGACCTCTCCCTCCTCCATCTTGCAGAGACTGAGCCACACCCACATTTCCGGGTTTTATAACCGCTACCCCTCCCCCACCGGAAAAGGTGTGGCTTTCATGGAGTGATTGACAGGAGAGAGATTCTCAACATTTTTTTTTAAACTAATAACACTTTTATTTTTCATTGATGGGAAGAATTATCTGCACCTGCTCAGCGGAGGGGGACGGAGTAAGATGGCCAAAAATCACAGCCGTAAGTGGTAGCGTTTTATCTAAATTCAATATACAGTGCAAACAGGAAGTAAGTGCATTTACAGTAGTGCCTTTTAACTTCAAGCCAAAGCACCCAAGCCACAATTTGCAGTAAGTGGTGCATTTCAACTTCATGCAACCATTTGCAGTAAGTGGTGCCTTTCAACTTCAAGCCAATGCACCCAAGCCACCATTTGCAGTAAGTAATGCCTTTCAACTACAAGCCAAAGCAACCAAGCCACCATTTGCAGTAATAGTGCCTTTCAACTTCATGCTACCATTAGCAGTAAATGATGCCTTTTAACTTCAAACCAATGCACCCAAGCCACCATTTGCAGTAAGTAGTGCCTGTCAACCTCATGCCACCATTTGCAGTAAGTAGTGCCTTTTCTACTTCAAGCCAAAGCTCCCAAGCCACCATTTGCAGTAAGTAGTGCCTTTCAACTTCAAGCCAAAGCAACCAAGCCGCCATTTACAGTAAGTAGTGCCTTTCAACTTCAAACCACAGCTCCCAAGCCACCACTTGCAGTGTAGTGCCTTTCAACTTCATGCCACCATTTGCAGTGCCTTTCAACAATGCCAAATCACCCAAGCTACAATTTGCAGTAAGTAGTGCCTTTCAACTTCAAGCCACACCCAAGCCATCATTTGCAGTAAGTAGTGCTTCAACTTCAACAGTGCCTTTCAACTGCAAGTCAAAGCTCCCAAGCCACCATTTGCAGTAAGTAGTGCCTTTCAACCCAAGCCAAGCCAACCAGGGGAGGGAGGGGGAGGCGCTTTCTGAGCGCTAGTATGAACCATTTTAGAACCAATAGACATTTTTTTTGCAACCTTTAGAACCAATAGAGACACCTTTTGCAAGTTTTTGAAGCAATAGACATTTTTTGCTTGCTTTAGAAGCAATAGACATTTTTTTGCTAGCTTGAGAACCAATAGACATTTTTTTGCAAGCTTTAGAACCAATAGACATTTTTTTGCAAGCTTTAGAACCAATAGACATTTTTTTACAAGCTTTAGAACCAATAGAGATATTTTTGCAAGCTTTAGAACCAATAGAGACTTTTTTGCAAGCTTTAGAACCAATAGACACTTTTTGCAAGCTTCAGAACCAATAGACATTTTTTTGCAAGTTTTAGAACCAATAGACACTTTTTCTGCAAGCTTTAGAACCAATAGACACATTCTGCAAGCATTTGATAACCACTAAGGGCACTTACATTTGAGTAGACATGTGTTCAATGTTATTCACAGCTCAGAGAAACGTGGCCCTCTGCCTTCCTCCATCTTGAAGAGACTGTGTGGCACACCACGTCCTGGTTTTATAGTCCCTCCCCCCTGCCTCCAGCGGGGGCAGCAGCGAGAATGGGGAATTTTGTAAAAACATTAATATCTCTGTCCCTCTTAATCGACGGGAAAATTCCTCGTCACACATGCGGCGGAGGGGGGCTCTGAGCAAGGTGGCCAAAAATGACGCCGTAGGTGGTGGCGTTCTCTCGGAAATTGCAGCACAGATGGCTAAAACCGGTCAAGAACAGACTTTTAGTAATATGGATAAACATAGAAACATAGAAATTAGGTGCAGGAGTAGGCCATTCGGCCCTTCGAGCCTGCACCGCCATTCAATATGATCATGGCTGATCATCCAACTCAGTATCCCGTACCTGCCTTCTCTCCATACCCCCTGATCCCCTTAGCCACAAGGGCCTCATCTAACTCCCTCTTAAATATAGCCAATGAACTGGCCTCAACTACCCTCTGTGGCAGAGAGTTCCAGAGATTCACCACTCTCTGTGTGAAAAAAGTTCTCCTCATCTCGGTTTTAAAGGATTTCCCCTTTTCCTTAAGCTGTGACCCCTTGTCCTGGACTTCCCTAACATCGGGAACAATCTTCCTGCATCTAGCCTGTCCAACCCCTTAAGAATTTTGTAAGTTTCTATAAGATCCCCTCTCAATCTTCTAAATTCTAGAGAGTATAAACCAGTCTATCCAGTCTTTCTTCATAAGACAGTCCTGACATCCCAGGAATCAGTCTGGTGAACCGTCTCTGCACTCCCTCTATGGCAATAATGTCCTTCCTCAGATTTGGTGATTTAAAAGATAGTGAATGTACAAAATATAAATGGTATACTCGACCCTAGTCTCAGCTCAGGTACACATTCTAAATGAGGCTTTCTCCGTTCTACCTACACTTTGTTTTTGTTTCCATAATTCTCAATGGTATGACGACATAGCCATTATGTCACTGGACTTGCTGCCAAAATTAGAATCAGGGTTAACGAAAGATGCAAATCGGAAACAGGCCCTTTGGCCAACCAAATCCCCACTGACAATCACTAATTTACACTAATCCGACAACAATCTTTATTAATAAATTGTCCACACATTCCCTTCAATTCCCCTTCCTCCCCTTCCCCAAACTGCAACCCACACTGCTTCAGAGTTTACTGCTGATCCAACAACCCATACATTTCTGGATTGTCGGAGAGCATAGCATCTGGAGGAAACCCACATGATCACAGGGAGACAGTCATACAGCACAGAAACCAGCCCATCAACCCCACTTGCCCATGCCGACAAAGATGCCCCATCTACACTAGTCCCACCTGCCCACTGCCCACACATCCGTCTAAACCTTTTCTATCCATGTACTTGTCCATATCTCTTTTAAATTTTGTTATGGTACCTAGCTCAACTACCTCCTCTGGCAGCTCATTTCATATACCTACCATCTTTCATGCGAAAAAGTTGACCCCCAGGTTTCCATGAAAACTTTCCCCTCTCACCTTAAGCCAATGTCCTCTGGTAGTTGATTCCCCTACTCTGGACAAAAGATTCTGTGCATTCACCCTACATAATCCCCGCATGATTTTAAATATCTAGCTTTTCCTGCTAATATCAGAAAAGCTCAGTCCTGAGACAAGGGTCTCAACCAGACACATTGCTTATTCAGAGATGTCTTCCAGAGATGTTGCCAGACCTACTGAGCTAATCCAGCACTTTGTGTTCCAACTGAAGCAAGGTCGTTCAGTTGCATACATAAACATGCATCTGGTAAATTGTTTTATTTCAAGGTTCAATAAAGACTGCATTCTGTATTTCACACCAGCAGTATTTTTTAATAACAGGGAATTATAGACCAGTTAGCCTGACATCGGTGGTGGGGAAGATGCTGGAGTCAATTATAAAAGATGAGATAGCCGAACCTTTGGTTAGCAGTAACAGGATCAGTCCGAGTCAGCATGGATTTACGAAGGGGGAAATCATGCTCGAATAATCTTCTTGAATTTTTTGAAGATGTAACTAGGAAAATGGACATGGGAGAGCCAGTGGATGGAGTGTACCTAGACTTTCAGAAAGCATTTGATAAGGTCCCACATAGGAGAATAGTGGGCAAAATTAGGGCACATGGTATTGGGGGTAGAATGCTGACATGGATAGAGAAGTGGTCGGCAGACAGAAAACAAAGAGTAGGGATTAACGGGTCCCTTTCAGACTGGCAGGCAGTGACTAGTGGGTTACCGCAAGGCTCGGTGCTGGGACAGCAGCTATTTACAATATACATCAATGATTTGGATGAAGGGATTCAAAGTAACATTAGCAAATTTGCAGATGACACAAAGCTGGGTGGCAGTGTGAACTGTGAGGAGGATGCTGTGAGAGTGCAGGGTGACTTGGACAGATTGGGGGAGTGGGCAGATGCATGGCAGATGAAGTTTAATGCGGATAAATGTGAGGTTATCCACTTTGGTAGCAAAAACAGGAAGGCAGATAACTATCCAAATGGCAACAAGTTGGGAAAAGAGGAAGTACAATGGGATCTGGGGTTCCTTGTACATCAGTCTATGAAAGTAAGCATGCAGGTACAACAGGCAGTGAAGAAAGCGAATGGCATGTTGGCCTTTATAACAAGAGGAATCGAATATAGGGGCAAAGAGGTCCTTCTGCAGTTGTACAGAGCCATAGTGAGACCACACTTGGAGTATTGTGTACAGTTTTGGTCCCCTAATTTGAGGAAGGACATTCTTGCTATTGAGGGAGTGCAGCATAGGTTTACAAGGTTAATTCCCGGGATGGCGGGACTGTCATATGCTGAGAGAATGGAGTGGCTGGGCTTGTACACTCTGGAGTTTAGAAGGATGAGAGGCGATCTCATCGAAAAATATAAAATTGTTAAGGGTTTGGACACGCTAGAAGCAGGAAACATGTTCCCGATGTTGGGGGAGTCCAGAACCAGGGGCCACAGTTTAAGAATAAGGAGTAAGCCATTTAGAACGGAGACAAGGAAACACTTTTTCTCACAGAGAGTGGTCAGTCTGTGGAATTTTCTACCTCAGAGGGCGGTGGAGGCAGGTTCTCTGGATGCTTTCAAGAAGGGGCTCTTAAAATAGTGGAGTCAGGGGATGTGGGGAGAAGGCAGGAACGGGTTACTGATTGGGGATGATCAGCCATGATCACATTGATTAGCTCGAAGGGCTGAATGGCCTACTCCTGCACATATTGTTTATTGTCTATTGTCATAGAATTAGACAATAGACAATAGGTGCAGGAGTATGCCCATCTAAGCTGGGCCCATTTGCTGAAAGGGCTGAATTGATTCACAGTTCTCCATAGCAAGAGAAGATAGAATGTGTCAACTCAAGTTTAGAATCACAGCAGAAATGGTCATAAAACACATACAAATTCATATCTAGTATTTCAAAGTTTAAAGGAATAAACAAACCAAATAGCAGTTGAAATGTCATTAGAAAAGGAGACATTATTATTCTTCCAACTTAAGGAAAAGCAGAACTTCAATTTAAAAAAAAACAATTTGGCTGGGAACATGCTGCTCGTGGTTTCTTGGTCTGTCTTCATGAAGGCTTCACAAAGATTTAGACTTCACAGTGCTTAGATGAAAGTCTACATAATTCTGTTTAAAAGGTTTCATAAAATCTCTACACTACATCTGTAATATTTTCCTTGGTGTTCCTTTCTGTTATGAGGTTTTTGGAATAGTCGAGGAAAGAATAGTTACAAAAAGACAAAATCGTAAAGTGCATTCAGGAGAATTTCCTGACGAACTATGTTAAGGAGCCAACCAAGGAGCTGTCTATCTTGGATCTGGAAATGGTTAATGAGGCAGGTTTCATGTATGACCTCAGTTATCCCCAGGACATCATGATCATGGTATGATGGAATTGTATATTCTGTTTGGGAGCGAGTAACGTTGATGGAAACAACTATCTAACTTAAATAAAGGAAAATTAAAATGGAATGAAGATAAAATTGGGTTAAGTGGACTAAGTCGGTACAGTAGACAATAAAGATAAATATTTAAGGAGGTAACACTGCACAAATGTATTCCAGAGAGAGAAAATTTTAAGCATAAAAAATAAATTTTGTTCGGCATGGACTTGTAGGGCCGAGATGGCCTGTTTCCGTGCTGTAATTGTTATATGTTATATGGTTATATAAACATGGCTAGCCAAAAAAATTTAAAAGGAAATATTTTAGCTGGAATTAAGATTTAACATTAAGGTGGAAACCCCGTAGAAAATATTCATGATATTACCAAGGCTGGAGGGCTTGAATTATAAGAAAAGGCATGATTCTCTGGGACTTTATTGCCTGGAGGGTAGGAGGCTGAGGTATGTGAAATAATGAAGGGTTCTGATAAACTTGAGGTCACAGTCTTTTTTTCAGGAATAGAGAATCTAAAGCTAGAAGCCATAGATTTCAGGTGAGAGGGGAAAGATTTACAAAAGCCCAGAGTCAGAGGGGCAACTTCCCCCACCCTTCAACACAATGGGTGGTGTGTATATTCAACAATCTGTCAAAGGAAGATGTAGGCGTGGGTACAATTACAATTTAAAAAATACATTTGGTACACAGGTACATAGAGCAAAAAGGTTGGATAAATATGAAGGCAAATGAGAAGAGATTGGATTGATTTTTTTAAAATCGGCATTGTCTAGTTGTGCCGAAAGGCCTGCCTCTATGCTGTTGCCTCTGTTCCTCCAAGACTGAGGCAGGTAGATTTCTAATAATCAATAATTGAATCAAGGTAAAGGGGAAATGTCTCATTTATCATGGTCTAAATGAATGATGGAGCAGGCATAAAGGATTGAGTAGGCTCTGCATTCCTTTGTCTTGTGGCACCACAATGGCTCTGTTGGTGTTATTTCTGCCTATTGTTTCAGCATTATAATTTATTTGGAATTATTTTTTTATGTTACATCACTTAAAATAACAAACACCTTATGGAAGCAGAAACTGAAAGAGGTTATAGAGGTACTGATAAGTGATGTAATGCAATATGACAGACAGATGTGTGTGGGCACATACCTCTCACATGTAAAGGTGTAAATGCATTGAGCTGGGTCGAGGTTGACCGTTCCTGTTGTTGGGTTGTTACTGAAACTTAATCCCAGTCATTCAACATTGACCTCCTCTGGTGACTGTGAGTAAATCTTTTTCAGTACGAGCAAGGTTTGAATTTTACAATTGCTAAGTACTAATGTTTAAAAGTATAAATGGAGTTTACTCGGGCTACTGTTCTACTCTGGGTAAAACACTGACTATGAAATGCTGCACCATGCGTTTCCTCTACTGGATTGGCTGTCTGGCGATTTTTCAGTTGAGATAGAAACATAGAAATTAGGTGCAGGAGTAGGCCATTCGGCCCTTCGAGCCTGCACCGCCATTCAATATGATCATGGCTGATCATCCAACTCAGTATCCCGTACCTGCCTTCTCTTCATACCCCCTGATTCCCTTAGCCAGAAGGGCCACATCTAACTCCCTCTTAAATATAGCCAATGAACTGGCCTCAACTACCCTCTGTGGCAGAGAGTTCCAGAGATTCACCACTCTCTGTGTGAAAAGCCTATTAAGAGCCTATGGATTTCTATCAAAGAGATATAAGGGTGCCCACCAGGTAAGAAGGTCTAGCTGCTGATAACAGATTAAATATCTGGTGCACAAATCTCACATATACACAGCAATTTTAAAAACATTTTTTTTCTGGGGACATGGGCATTATTGATCATCCCTAATTGATTCTGTGAAGGCAGTGGTAAACTAGAGGAGGGTACAATGGTGCAGCTGTTAGAGCTGCTGCTTCACAGCGCCAGAGACCGGATTTGATCCTGACCTCAAGTGCTCTCTGGGTGGAGGTTGCACCTTCTCCCTGTGACTGCATGCGTTTCCTCCCAGTGCTCCGGTTTCCTCCCAAATCACAGACAAAGCTTGTGTGGGAGGGTGGTCGACGATCAGCATGGACTCATTGGGCAGAAGGGCCTGTTCCCATGCTGTATCTTTGAATCAATCAAGTGCTGTAGACCGTCTGGTGAAGGTACCCCCACAGTGTTCATGGGTCAGGGATTCGAGAATTTGCACCTAAAATGATGATGTCCCCTTTCCCTGTTAGGAACGTGTGCGTGGCTTGGAAGACAACTAGCTCGATTGAGATTTTTGAAGAGGTGATGAAGGTGATCTAAGGCTGATTCAGAAAATTAAGACGCATGGGATTAATAGTGACGGCTGTATAGATTTGGAATTGGCTTACTGGTAGAAAATAGAGAGTTGTGGTGGACACTAATCTTTCTTGCCTTATGAACCCATGCCCGAATATCTCTAGATTCCCTCTCCCATAACTCTCAGTCTGAAGAAGGCCTCGACCCAAAACATCACCTATTCCTTTCCTCCAGAGATGCCGCTTGACCCGCTGAGTTGTTCCACTATTTTGTATCCATCATGAAAATAATCGGCAACATTATCTACTGAGTAGCAACAAATGGAATTGAATATTGTGTGGTCATCATGAACAAATCCACTTCTAACTTCACAATGAAAGGAAGATGTCTGATACAGTTCTGAAGGAGGATCTTGGGGCATTATTCTACAGCTAGAATAATTGACATCCAAAAACCACCAACATCTTGACCAGTGCAAGATTTGCCTTCAACCACATAATGAAAAATGAGCTGCCACAAATGTTAATAACTAACACATCAAAAAAGTAGTAGTCCCACCACTTATACCTGAGGAATGTCACCGTTTACCACCCTCAATTTGAATTAAAACATGCTGTTACCATGAATGTGCTATCTGACTTGAAGTTAATTTTCATCCTATGCTGATCATTTATTCCCCCGAGTCTCACTCAGGTTTGTTAATCAGCCATTTGTTTTGGACTTTAAGAAACAACTTCAAAAATCTCTGTAGGGAGCATCTCGAACATTCCCATCATTGACATTCATGATACCTCATCATCTACATCTTTGAATGCAATTGAAGATCCATTCAATGAATTTGATCAGTGAAAAGGTCACTGACCTTTTTGCCAATCTGTACTCAAGTTCCTTATCTTTTCTTCTGACAATCCATCTCCATAGTTTTTAGCTCCATTTTGATTGCATCTCCTGGTTTCTGCAGACAATGGACACCTTTCCTACTTTCCACCTCATCCAACAAGGCCTTCAATGCTGCACATGATGCTGCTCAGTTCTATTTAGTGCCATGCTCATACTTCCTGTCTGACCCCTAGCAATACAATGCCCCTTTGCTTTAGGTGTTGGAGGTCAGCTTGAACTGAACTAGCTACTCGAGATATCAGCTCCTTGATGCTGCATTTAACTAATCATTAGCATTGCTATTCCTTTCTGCACACTGACATCATTTAAATGAACACAGAGAATGAACTTGGAATACTGCCTGAATAGTAACCAGAGTGGTGGTTAACTGTGATCCTTGTGCCTGTTGCCAGAGGAGGTGAAGTTAACCCCCAGGCCAAAACCACTGTATGCTGCTGCACTCTTACAATATTTTTCAAAGAAAAATTTAAACTCCAAGAAAAAATGCAGAAGTTTAATTCCCAATCATGTTGGTGAGGTTGTATCTGATGAGGCGAGATTGATTTCCTCTCAGATAACCTTTTGTATCTCATATTGTTGTCACTGGAAGCAGCTCAGCTTTGAATGTAGGGCAGAAAAGAGGTGACTGCAAGTGCCAAAATAAAGCTGACACGTTCATTGTAATGCATCGAGGGCACAAGGTGAGCAGCTGAAAATTCACTGAATTACATAATTTAAAACGGAACTCATTTGTTCATTTTTTCCATCGTACAAATAAAATTCTTGAGTATTAGAGGACAGTTATTTATCTTAGAAAAGAATGCATCCTTTTGTGGCTAAAAACAGTGCAATTAAAATACGTTCATCGTTAATGCCCCCAAAATGGATACAATCATGCCTCAAGGTCTGAGCCAATTACCATCTACTTTGACATTTCTCTGCACTGTTACTGTCACTTGTGTACTGCAGGAAAATAGGTGCAGGAAGAGGCCATTTGGCCCTTCGAGCCTGCACAGTCATTCATTGTGATCAAGATTCAAGAGATTCAAGATTCAAGAGTTTATTGTCATGTGTCCCTGATAGGACAATGAAATTCTTGCTTTGCTTCAGCACAACAGAACAATGCAGGCATGACTACAGAACAGATCAGTGTGTCCATATACCTGTATAAATATATTGTAGCGGCGCCTGCTAGCGCATGCAGATATCGAACCCGGCTTTCGGAAGCCGCGGTCACGTGACTTGGGAGGGGCTGCTTGTTTCGCGCGGTTTTTCACTTGCGTTCGTTAGTTCAGCGCTGACCACCGTTGTGGGCAGACGTGTCTGTAGAACCTGTATACTGGATATCGAACTTTTGAATAAAGATCCGTTGAAAACTCCAGTAGTCGTTTCTCAGACCACTAGAATATACACAGATGAATAAATAAACTGATCAAGTGCAAATAACAGATAATGGGTTATTAATAATCAGAGTTTTGTCCGAGCCAAGTTTAATAGCCTGATGGCTGTGGGGAAGTAGCTATTCCTGAACTTGGTCGTTGCAGTCTTCAGGCTCCTGTACCTTCTACCTGAAGGTGGCAGGCAGATTAGTGTGTGGCCAGGATGGCGTGGGTCCATGATGATACTGCCAGCCTTTTTGAGGCAGCGACTGCGATAAATCCCCTCGATGGAAGGGAGGTCAGAGCCGATGATGGACTGGGCAGTGTTTACTACTTTTTGTAGTCTTTTCCTCTCCAGGGTGCTCAAGTTGCCGAACCAAGCCATGTTGCAACCGGTCAGCATGCTCTCTACTGTGCACCTGTAGAAGTTAGAGAGAGTCCTCCTTGACAAACCGACTCTCCGTAATCTTCTCAGGAAGTAGAGGCGCTGATGTGCTTTCTTAATAATTGCATCAGTGTTCTCGGACCAGGAAAGATCTTCAGAGATATGCACGCCCAGGAATTTGAAGCTCTTGACCCTTTCAACCATCGACCTGTTGATATAAACGGGACTGTGGGTCCCCATCCTACTCCTTCCAAAGTCCACAATCAGTTCCTTGGTTTTGCTGGTGTTGAGGGCCAGGTTATTGTGCTGGCATATGGACAGTTGCTCGATTTCTCTTCTATACTCCGACTCATCCCATCAATGATACGTTCAACCACAGTGGTGTCGTCAGCGAACTTGATGATGGAGTTCGCACTATGACCGGCTACGCAGTCATGAGTATAGAGTGAGTACAGCAGGGGGCTGAGTACGCAGCCTTGAGGCGCTCCCATGCTGATTGTTATCGAGGCTGACACATTTCCACCAACACGAACAGACTGTGGTCTGTGAATGAGGAAGTCGAGGATCCAATTGCAGAGGGATGCGCAGAGACCCAGTTCTGCAAGTTTGGTAACCAGCTTGGAGGGGATGATTGTATTAAATGCCGAGCTGTAATCAATGAATAACAGCCTGACATATGAGTTTTTGTTGTCCAAGTGGTCCAGAGCAGAGTGGAGGGCCAGCAAGATCGCATCCACCATTGATCTGTTGTGGCGGTAAGCGAACTGCAGAGGGTCCAGGTTTTTGTCGAGGTGGGAGTAGATTTGCGCCATGATGTAAAAAGAAAGGTATAGTAAAGGTTTATATCTTGTAACATTTTTCAAGAACAAATGAGTGTAACTGCTTGAAATGGAAAGCAATGTTAGGTCAACTTCTGTCCAACATTCCTAGCAACCCATCACCCTATTTGTTCAATGTAAGCATGATTCTGAAGCTGTGAACTTGTCACTTTAATTCTGTCACATTCCCATCCCAACCTCTCAAAGCACTTCATCACCACAGGTGTTAGTGCCACTGGTCATTGAGGCACGTCACCTTGCTCTTCTTGGGCACCAGTATAATTGATGCCCTTTTAAAGCAGGTGGGGACCTCAGACCTCAGATGTGAGAGGTTGAAAATGTCCGTAAAAACTCCAGCCAGTTGGTCCGCACAGGTCTTTAGAACACGACCGGGTATACCATCAGGTCCAGGCGCTTTTCGAGGGCTTACCCCTTCGAAGGATTTCCTGACGTCGGCCTCTGTGACTGAGACTGAAATACCATCACAGCGAATGGGGGCTCGGGAAGGCACATCAGTATTCTCCCTATCAAAGCGTGCGTAAAACGCATTGAGCTCGTCAGGGAGTGATTTTTCGCCGACATTCGAGCTGCCCCCTGGTTTCGCCTTGTCGGAGGTGATTGCATTCAGGCCCCTCCACAGCTGCCGAACATCTGTCTCATCCTCCAGTTTGGAGCAGAAGTCCCTTTTGGCCAATTTGATGGCCTTACCAAGGTCGTATCTGGACTTCTTGTAAACCACTGTATCATCAGACATGAATGCCCGGTGTCTGGTCTTCAGAAGAGTGCGGATCTCAAAGTTCATCCAAGGTTTCTAATTGGGAAACACTCGTAAGGTCTTTGTAGGGATGCAGTCCTCCACACATTTCTTTATGAAGTCTATAACGACTGTGGCGTATTCGTTCAAGTCCGTTGCCGAGTCCATGAACATTGCCCAGTCGTCAGACTCTAAGCAGTCCTGGAGTTGTTCCTCTGCCCCCCCCTCCCCCCCCCCCCCCCCCCCCCCGACCAGCTCTGTACTGTCCTCACCTCTGGGGGTGCGCTCTTCAATTGCTGCACGTAGGCAGGAAGAACCAGCACCATGGTATGGTCGGATTTACCATGGCTGATCATCCACAATTAGTAACCCGTGCCTGCCTTCTCCCCATATCCCTTGATTCAACTAGCCACTAGAGCTGCTCTATCTAACTCTCTTTTACATTCATCCAGTGAATTGGCCTCTACTGCCTTCTGTGGCTGAGAATTCCACAAATACAAGAACTTTCTGGGTGAAAAAGTTTTTTCTCATCTCAGTTTTAAATGGCCTACCCTTTATTCTTAGACGATGGCCCCTGGATCTAGACTCCCACAACATTGGGAATATTTTTTCCTGCATCTAGCTTGTCCAGTCCTTTTATAACTTTATACATTTTACCCCATCTCATTCTTCTAATTTCCAGTGAATACAAACCGAGACTTTCCAATCTTTCCTCATATGACAGTCCCGCCATCCCGAGAATTAACATTGTGAACCTACGCTGCACTGCCTCAATAGCAAGGATGTCCTTCCTCAAATTAGGAGACCAAAACTACACACAATACTCCAGATGTGGTCTCACCAGGGCCCTGTGCAACTGCAGAAGGACCTCTTTACTCCTATACTCAAATCCTATCATTATGAGGGTCAACACGCCATTCACTTTCTTCACTGCCTGCTGTACCTGCATGTTTACTTTCAGTGACTGATGTACAAGGATACCCAGGTCTCGTTGCACTTCCTTTTTTCCTAATCTGACACCATTGAGAAAATAATCTGCCTCCTTGTTCTTGCTGCCAAAGTGGATAACCTCACATTTATCTACATTATACTGCATCTGCCATGCACCTGCCCACTCACTCAACCTGTCCAGGTCACCCTGCAACCTCCTAGCATCCTCTTTGCAGTTCACACTGTCTCCCAGCTTTGTGTCATCTGCACATTTGCTAGTGTTACTTTTAATCCCATCATCTAAATCAATAATATATATTGTAAGTAGTTGCGGCCCCAGCACCAAGCCTTGCAGCACTCCACTCGCCACTGCCTGCCATTCTGACAGGGACCCGTTTATTCCTACTCTTTGTTTCCTGTCTGCCAACCAATTTTCTATCCATGTCAATAACCTATGCCCAAACCATGTCCTCTCATTTTACCCACTAATATGTGTGGGACTTTATCAAAGGCCTTCTCAAAGTCCAGATAAACTACATCCTTCATCCATTTTACTTGTCACATCCTCAGAAAATTCCAGTAGATTAGTCAAGCTGGATTTCCCTTTCATAAATCCATGCTGACTTGGACCCATCCTTTCACTGCTATCCAGTTCACATGGATTCCTCTGCATTCCCATCCACCACTCCCCTGTCGTCACCACACCACTTAGAAATCTGTGATGCTTTAAATTCTTAATGAATAGCGATCAAAGCAAGCACTGTGTGCACAGATATGAGGGTTTCAATTTCTTGATGACAATCAAAAATCCACCAAGGCATGGAAAAGAGCAAGAATTTTCAATATTCAATAACATTTTTCATGTTTTCCTTCTACTAGTTGTCCCTGCTGAGCAAAGGCTGCACTGAGCACAGAACTGACAGGACGACAGCCCTGTGTCTCTCTTCATTTCGTACGGCTTCCAAGGATAACGCAACACAGTGACTGGATCTTCAGAGATCACAGTCAGATAATGGAATAACATTTCTGCTCCATCCAAGGAGTAAGCTTCGAGATACAAAGATGCATTTTTGCATTGTCTAAATCAATCATGGAATCATATCACACACAAGGTGATTGAGCACACCAGTTTGATTACTGGCTCTTTGAAACCAATTAGACTCATATGCCCTACCATTTCATTGTAGCTCTGCAGAATATTTATCTCTATATATTTATCCAATTAGCTTTTCAAGTTATTCATGTATCGACTTCCATTATCATTTTGTGCAGCCCCTTTCAGACCACAACACTAATTAGCCACTGGTTCTTTTCCATATCACCTTAAACCTACTGGTTGATTTCACTGCCGTCAGTACAAACACTGTTCATTATTTATCTTACTGATATATTTTGGGATTATGAACACCTCTATTAAATCTCCACTTAACCTTCCCTGCTCCAAGGACAACAATCATGTGTTGCTATGTTTCTCAATAACTCCTTTATACTTGGTACCATTCTAATAAATAAACAAGGCGGCTGATGGACTTGTACCACTATATCAAATAGTGGTCAGAATTCCAAGCAGAATCTGATTGTGCCCTATTTGACTTGCCTTGTAAAGTAAAGGGCCTGTCCCACTTGGGTGTTATTTGCATGTCACGCTGATGGCGCACGAAGATTTTGTACATCCCAAAATCCCGGGGAGTCGCGCGCAGCCGCGCGTCACTGCCTACATCACCACGCACTGTGCGCGCGTAAATTATGTTGCATAAATGATGCGCAAATGACGCCCAAGTGGGACAGGCCCTTAGCATTATAGGGGTAGTTGGGGAAACAGGTGCATCCTCGACCCATTCCAGGTCTCTCTCAGGGACCTCTCATTTTAAAAGAGATGCTCCCATCATCCATTCCCATCGGTCAAATACAAATGCGAGTGGAAAATAGGAAGGGGTGCTCAGATACCCCGACTTGATTATCTTGCCGCTCACATATATCAATCTGCAGTTTTACAGCTAATTGTCCTAAAAAAAATTGCGATGATAAAATGGTGGGATGAGGTGTAAAAAGAAAGGTATAGTAAAGGTTTATATCTTGTAACATTTTTTAAGTGCAAATGAGTGTAACTGCTTGAAATGGAAAGCAATGTTAGGTCAACTTCTGTCCAACATTCCTAGCAACCCATCACCCTTTTTGTTCAATGTAAGCATGATTCTGAAGCTGTGAACATGTCACTTTAATTCTGTCACATTCCCACCCCGACCTCTCCATCGTTGGCCTCCAAGATCGCTCCAATGATCTTAGATAGGCACAAAAAGCTGGAGTAACTTAGCGGGACAGGCAGCATCTCTGGAAAGAAGGAATGGGTGATGTTTCGGGTCGAGAGCCTTCTTCAGACTAGTCAGTGGAAGGAAATGAGAGATATAGGCGATGATGTAGGGAGATGAAGAATAATGAATGAAAGATATGCAAAAAGTAACGTTTATAAAGGAAACAGGCCATTGTTAGCCGTTTGATGGGTGAAAACGAGAAGCTGGTGCATCTTGGGTGGGGGAGGTATGGAGAGAGAGGGAATGCCAGGATTACTTGGCTAAATACATCAATATTCATACCACTGGGCAGTAAGCTGCCTAAGCGAAATATGAAATGCTGTTCCTCCAATTTGCGTTTAGTCTCACTCGGACAATGGCGGAGACCGAGGACAGAAAGGTCAGTGGGAATGGGAAGGAGAATTAAAGTGTTTAGCAACTGGGAGATCAGGTAGGTTCAGGTGGACTGAGCAAATTATCTTAATGAGCAGCACCTTTCTTCCTGCTTAGCGCATAACAGCCGTCTGGAGTTAACACTGAATTTAAAAGATTGATATAGTCAATATTCTAGCACTTCATTTAGAACATGAGGGTTCCCTTCCAAATTCCACTGTTAATTTCACATTTCGCATTTTGACCTCGACAATGTATTTGTTATCTTGCACCAACATCCTTTTTGGCGTGTAATTTATTCTGCACTACAACCACACATAGATTTTGTCGAAACAAGCAAATGCAGATGTTGGTTCCGATCAGCAGCATCTCTGGAAAATATGGATAGGCAACGTTTCAAGTCGGGTCCCTTCTTCAGACTAAACATTCAGGCTGATGGCCTTTCATCAAAATTGTGTGTGAACAGTCTGAAGAAGGGTCTTGACATGAAACGTCACTTGTCTATGTTTTCCAGAGATGCTGCCTGACCCGTTAATTTACCCAGCACTTTGTGTTCTCACATTGGCTTTGCCTTTTGTTTTTGCTACCCCACGTAGTTTCTCTTCTTAAAACCTGTTTATCTTCAATCAAACCCAGTTTTAATGAAAGGTCATGTACATGAAAGGTTAACTGTTCTCCTCTCCTCACATATGCTATCTGACCTGCTGAATATTCTCATATTCTGTTTTGACTAGGAGTTCTAACATCCACAGCACTTTCCTCTAACTCTTCCATTTCATATTTAAGAATCTTCAGAACAAGCCACAAAAGAAACATAAACTAAATCTGAATACATGCACTCTTCTCATAAGGACACATCACATTTACCTTGTGCCAGATAGTGTATGGGGTAAATGCAGTAAACTACAACTCACATTTAACCTCATTGCTTTCCAATTTGCTTTTACTGTGTTTATCCAAGACTGCAAGGTAGACTGGAGTCAGTACGAACAATGATGAATTAATAATGTTTTAGTAATTAATGTGTAGCTTTATAATTTGAAGCTTTCTTCAGAAGAAAGTAATGTTCATGCTTCAAAGTATCATCATATTTGTTAAATTAATAAGAGATGTTATCCTCTATTATTAGTTATTTGTTCAGATGTAATAGTTTAAGATTTTGTATAGAATGATTGCCTAAGCTAACAATTGTTAATATTAAAAATACAATTGTACCCTGGATGATTTTTTTTTGTTGGTGTTCAAGGAGATGCATTCCAAATCCTCAATGCATCTGATTTTAACAAAAAAAAGATACTTTCAAATGTTTTAAGTGCAAACCAGTAATCTGTGGCTTATCTGGTTCCCTGTGGTGCAAACATTTGTTTTAAAAAGGATATTTATAACAAGTTAATCTCCTGTTGTGTTTTCTGATGGTATGCTGTAACACAAATTGGAAACAACTTTTGTGATCAATGTGCAATGAGCATATGTTACTCTATCATGTATAGGCAAAAAAACTATACTCTCGGTGTCCAAAATCAAGTAGAAGAAAGGTGAGCAAAGAGTACAAAAGGAAGGCAGAGAAGAAAAATGAAAAGTAGTGTCATAACATGTGGGAATTGAAATGTGGATAATATTTTGATGCTTTTTACAATACCTCATATAAGGTTAAATGCTAATTTCTGGAGCGGTGCACAACTGCCCCCACTTCTTGTCACAATTTATTCCCCCACTGTGCCGAGCTCATCATGCAACTCGATCTAATGATGCCCCCTGCTTGATCAACTTCCCCCAGTATCTGAGCACTTCCTCCTCCTCCCCCACCACTAACTATCTGAACACTCACCTCACCGTCGCGGAGCTGGCCGAGACCGGAGCAGGTGGAGCGGTGGAGGAGCGCTGCTGCTGCTGCTGCCGCTGATGCTGCTGCTGCTGCTGCTGCCGATGCCGCTGCTGCTGCCGATTCGGAGGCTGCTACTGCGGGTCTGCGGACGGCGGCACCGGGAGCCCGCGGATTGAGGGAGACGCTTTTTCGGGCTCCTGCAACGGCGAATTCTCCCCGCCCGTGTTGGGGGTTGAAGAGCTCCTGGAGTGTGGCTTCAATGGCCGCGGGACAATCGCCATCGCCAGCCGGGGGCTTTGACTTTGACTCTGACATTGGGGGGGGGGGGGAGAGTGCAGTGGAGAGATAGTTTTTTTGGCCTTCCATCACAGCTGAACAATCCAACTCAAGGACTATCTTTATCAACCCATTTCCACAGCCCCAAAAGCAAGTCTCCTGCTGAGTGATCCCTGCCCTACAATATGTTTCCAAGATTGAGATCACCTACAGCAGGCACTCTAAGGCACTTTAAGGTGTCCTGAAAATCTTCCAAATTCACTAGAATGATAAGCAAGCCAACATCAGTTTCCACTTCCAGGCCAACATCCCCATAATTCAGGCCACAATTACTCTCAGCTGGCTACATGGGACAGACCATGTTATTTGCAAGCCTAACATCAGACTCCAAGAAACGGTACTTTATGATGAAGCTTGTCATCGGAAGCAATTATTACCAGGTGAAGAGAGGAAAAGATTCAAGGATGTTCTCAAAACTTCAGATAACATAATATCCCCACTACTAATTGAGAATCCCTGGTCCAGGACTGCTCAGTAATTAATGAGCTGGGATTCTGTCCCTATAAGCTAGGGCACTGCCCAATACACCTCTGCCCCATAGTGGACATTGGACTTTGGCTATTAAGTGCTGTGACACAATGATGAGGAATGTTTTCTGCATTCTGTACCTTCCTTTCACTATTGTAGTTCATTTTGACGATTCTATTTATGTATAATATTATCTAATCTGATTGGATAGCATGCAAAACAAAGCTTTTCCCTGTACTTCAGTACATGTGACAATCATAAACCTAAACATTGTAAATGTGGTTGAGAACCGTGAGCAAATTGGGGCCTCGCATAAGTGGCAGAAGGAGCATCCCACTTCACAAAGTACCCATTCAGATAAGTCAGATCATGAGGGCTATGGGCCAAACGCAGGCAAATGGGACTAGGGTAGATGGGACACGTTGGTTGGTGTGGGCTAATCAGCCTGATGCGCCTGGTTCCACTCCGTGAGACTCTATGACCCATCAGGCATCTGTTGAAGAGTCTGCCCTTTCCACATTGACCTCAAATCATCTCAGAACTCTCGACAACAAAATTGAAGGTTGTTACCCTCGATCCTGAAGGAGTATGTAACTCTATGGTTTAATCTTCAGCAGACATTTACTGAACATTGAGCACCTGTGATGTATGCCATTAATGATGTCTGAGGCCATATTAAAATAATTGAAGCTTACCCAAGAAACTTTTGCATGATGGAACCCTCCTTTAAAAATCAGGAGGTTATCATTATTGGTGGGAGATTCAAATGCTATAGGACAGGAAGCCATTCTGGGGAGGGGAGTAAATAAGCAAGTTCGGTATTCTGACTGCGCCTGCTCAAGTCATAGGTCACTCGCTAGAAACATTGACGGGAGCTGAGCTGCTGTGTGTGTGTACAGACATTCGTTCCATCCGTATTTTTCAGCTTTGATTCTTCTTGGTAAGAAAATACTGCTGTCAAACATAAGAATGAGTTGTATTTATTGGTCCTCTGTAAAAAGATCTGATGATTTTGTCGTTTATTTGTTTTTATGCTTCAGTGAGTGAGCAAGATCATGCTGCTGCGTGGGTGCAGACCTGCGTTTTGTCTGTGGTCGGGGTTGGGCCTGGGTCTCTGGGTTGCGGGCGCTGTTGAGTTACTGCTGAGCCGTCCCCATCCCATTCCGGGTGTCCCGTCCCTGTTGGGGGGTGACCGTAGCTGTCCGGGGTGGCACTGGGCTGCCGGGGCGTTGGCCCAGGAATGCAGCCGGCGCAGAGGGAAATGCACTGGCTCTGGCTCGGCTCTGGCTCCTGGTGGGGGGGGGGGTTGTTCCCCGGCAAGCCTCTCCCCTTGTCCAGTGGCTGTCGGTCGGGCCCCTCGGTGCCGACGGGGTGCTGCGGTGGCTCGGCGGGTCAGGCAACATCCCTGGAGAAGGGTCTCGACCCGAAACATCACCCATTCCTTTTCCCCGGAATGCTGCCTGACCCACTGAGTTGCTGCAGCGTTTTGTGTGTATCCCTGTTGATGGCTGGTGCTCAGCTTTCGCTGGCCAGTGGCGGTTCGGCAGCACTTAAAAATAATCATAATTCTCAGCCAGGAAAAAGCCATTGTTTTCCCAGAGGACATTGAGGTTGAATTACTAGAGACATCTGGTGGACAGAGGGAGGAAATTCAGAGATTTTGGCCCGATTTATAAATAGGCACAGTTAAAACATAGAACATAGAACGAACAGTCCCACATACGAACAGGCCCTTCAGCCAACAATGTCTGTGCTGAACATGATGCCAAGATCTCATCTGCCTGCACGTGGCCACTCCCTTTTCTCCCCCCTCTCATCGGGCAAAAGATACAGAGGTGTGAAAATGCACATCTCCAGATTCAGGGATAGTTTCTTCTCAGCTGTTATCAGGCAACTGAACCATCCTATCAACAAAGAGAACAGTCTTTATCCACCTCATTGGAGACCCTCGGACTATCTTCGATCAGACTTTACTAGCTTAATCTTGCACTAAATGTTATTCTCTTTATCACCTATAAATACACTGTGGATAGCTCGATTATAATCATATATTGTCTTTCTGCTGACTGGTTAGTATGCAACAAAAGTTTTTCACTGTACCTTGGTATACTTGACAATGAACTAAACTCAAAACGTATGATGCACATCCCTTCATTCCCAGCATATCTATATCCCTATCCAAACACCACAATCGTACCTGCCACCACCACCACCCTGGAAAGCATGTTCAAGACACCCACCACTCTGTAAGAAAAACCTGCCCTGCACATCTCCTTTAAACTTTGCCCATCTTAGCTTAAGGTTGGCAAATTAAAATTGCAACTGTTCCAGGAAACTTGCCATTTAACAGTGGCACCCAAGACCAGCAGCAGTGGTGTCGTAAGCACATACTTAGAGGGATCAGACCATGTGGGCAGTTTCATTGTACAGGACCTACCCAGCTTACAAATGCCGGACAAGTACAGCCTGAACATACGATTGAGCATTTGGGAAAACAGTGGGATGGATTTGCCAGCTGCTGCGAGGCTGCAGGCATCTCCTGCCAAGCAAGAACAATCGTAATAAGATGCGAGAACTCGGTTTGAGCTACACTTCTGATTTGTGAACTGTGCAAGTTATACACACAGTTCACTCAGGAATGGATCCTAGTCATAACCCGGGGAGGACCAATAACCATGGACACGTAAATAACATACCACTAGACTAAGTGGGATCCGTTGGGTCCCATGTTCACACGGGAGGGCTGGTCCCCTAACGCAATATTCCACCTCTCCACTAATTCCAATATTGGGGGCCAGTGGAGGGGGGGAGGGGGGCGCACTTTCTGGAGCGCTAGTATGGGTGTTGTGGGCTGAAGGGACTGGTTTCCAGAGGGCTAGTATGAACATTGTGGGCCGAATGGATTCTTGGGCTGGCAGCTCAGTCACGCAAGCCTGGTGTGCTGGCAGCTCACTCACTCACGGCTGGTGGGCTGGCAGTTGACACGGCTATTCCTTGAAATTCCATTTCAAGCTGAGTGCAGGCCACCAAATTCAAAAGAAGTTTCCTACTATTTCAAGCAGGGTGCAAGACCACCAAATTCAAAAGCAGTTTCCTACCATTTCAAGCAGGGTGCAAGACCACCAAATTCAAAAGCAGTTTCCTACCATTTCAAGCAGGGTGCACCATTTCAAGTAGGGTGCAAGGCCACCAAATTCAAAAGCAGTTTCCTACCATTTCAAGTAGGGTGCAAGGCCACCAAATTCAAAAGCAGTTTCATACCATTTCAAGTAGGGTGCAAGGCCACCAAATTGAAAAGCAGTTTCCTACCATTTCAAGCAGGGTTCAAGGCCACCAAGGTGATCTCTCCCTCCCCCATCTTGCAGAGACTGAGTGCAGGCAGATGGGACTAAGGGAAAAAAGTTGTTCGGCACGGACTTGTAGGGCCGAGATGGCCTGTTTAACAACAACAATAACAACAATTGTTTCCGTGCTGTAATTGTTATATGGTTGTTATATGGTTATATTAAACACCTATGCGCACATCAAACTCCTACAATATTTTTTTAAATCATGGCAACAGTGTATACATTGATCTGAATGAATAAACATCTATGATAATCCTACCAGATGGATATTAAAAAATGATAATTTGTTTCAACATTAACCTTTGTTTATGGGCTAAAATAGAAGGAAAATTTAAGCCTTCTTGCTCAGAGCTCATTACTCCCAGACTTATTTGACAAAACTCTTCTTCTTCTTCTGAACTGTAATCTCCAGACAAATCCTTGAAACCCAAATGATCTTGAGAAACCTATCCTTTGGGCTCTGCTGGGAAAGCAGAATCAGCATCCAAGTACTTTAAAAATAAAGGAATGCAACTTTCCACTTTCAATGATTGTACCTGGTACAAAATGACTGTGGTCGATCAGTTAAGCATCTCCTTTCCAAATCCCAGTGCAGTAATTCATCATGGCAGTATCTTAGGTTCAATCTTTTTAAACTGCTTCAACACTGACATTCTCTCCATCGTAAGGTCAGAAGTGGGAATATTGGCTGCTGATGCAGTGTTTAGTTGCATTGGCAACACATTGAATGATAAAGCAGCTCTTAGCTACATCAGACAAAACAAGGACAATGTTCGACCATGGACTCATTAAAAGGTAAGTAAGGTGCATATTACTAAATGACCATCTATCTATACTATCACTAAAACTCTCATCTTGACCACTTCCAGTTTGCATTTTTTTTAAATATTTGCGCAAAAACGGTACCCTTTATCGCTAGGATTTTTTCACCACCTTACTCCTCTTGTTCTCCTCTCCACCAAGCGCACCAAGTTATGTTCTGATCTGTGGAAGATTACAAAAGTTTTGAAGGTTTAAAAAATAGTGCGATCAGCAGATTGGTCTCCTCGCCTGTCAGTCACCATGAAGGTAATGCCCCTTCCAGCACCCGCTGGAGAATGAAGCTCGGAGGCGGGGCTGAATCCACAAGTGCTGATTGATTCCGCAAGATTGGAGTCAGGAAAGTCGCTGTGTGGTGCCGTGGCTGGTGGCCGCTGACTGGAGTCCCTCCCCTCCACACAACCTCCCCTCTCGCCCCATCCACCCTTCCCGTCTCCACATCCTCCCCACACACGCACCCCCTTACCCCACACTGCCCCACCATCCCACACCAACACACCCCTCAAATCTCATTTACATAAAAGATTGCTCTTTTCAAAAACATTCTGTTGCAATGTTAACAAAGACAGGACTCCCAGTTCAATGAGAGATTTGTTACATTGTTATAAGGAGAGGGAGGGAATGGTGAGGGGAGGAGGAGAAGGCGAGGATTGTGGTTTAATGTTATTTAAACATTGTGTTTCGTGGGGGAGTTGGATAGGGGAGGTGAGGAGTAGGGGAGCAGGGAGATAGAGAGAGAGGAGGGGGATAGTGTGGGGAGAGAGGTTATGGAGGGAGGGAAGGAGAGAGTGACTGACGGTAGGAGAAAGGAGAGGGAGAGATGAGGGTGGGAGTGGGGGAGGGGAGGAGGTGGGGGAAAGTGGAGGGAGGACGGAGTGCTGGGGGATGAAGGGAATTGAGCTGCGACTGGGCAGTTGGGGGCTATGAATGAGTGGTGGAATATTGCGTTGGGGAACAGTTGCATTGGGGGAACGGGTGAGTGGTGGAATTTTGCGCTGGAGGAACGGTACACATCAGGGCCCACTTGGTCAAGTATATATTACTAAAACTCTCATCTTGTTTGTGTGTAGGCGTGTGATCTGTTAGTGGATACCTGAAATTAAGCCAAAACGGTACTCAATTATACTACAATTTCTGGCCCAGCTTATTCACAATTGACCTGTGGTGTGTTGTATCAAGTTTCGTTCAGATTGATGGTATATTTTACAAGGTATTCACATTTTATACCACTATATTTTATCCCACTTTAAACGCATTTCCTCTGGTTCTCGATTCCCCTACTCTGGGTAAGAGACTGTGCATCTACCCGATCTATTCCTCTCATGATTTTGTAAACCTCTATAAGATCACCCCTCATCCTCCTGCACTCCAAGGAATAGAGTCCTAGCCTGCTTAACCTCTCCCTATAGCTCAGGTCCTAGAGTCCTGGCAACATCCTCATAAATTTTCTCTGAACGCTTTCCAGCTTGACATCTTTTCTGTAACATGGTGCCCAGAACTGAACATAATACTCTAAATGCGGCTTTACCAATGTCTTATATAACTGCAACATGACCTACCAACTTCTATACTCAATGCTCTGCCTGATGAAAACCAATGTGCCGAAAGCTTTTTTGACCACCCTATCTATCTGTGATGCCACTTTCAATGAACTATATACATACACTCCCAGGTCCCACTGCCCTCCAAAATTCCCCAAAGCCTTCCCATTCACCATGTAGGTTCTGCCTATGTTAGAGCTCCCAAAATGCAACAACTCCCATTTCTCTGTATTAAATTCCATCAACCATTCCTCAGCCCACCTGCCCAACTGATCAAGATCCTGTTTTAATTTTTCACAACCATCTTCACTATCTACAATACCATCCACTTTTGTGTCATCTGCGAACTTGCTGATCATGCTATGTCCGTTCTCATCCAAATCATTGACAGAGATGACAAACAGCAATGAGCTCAGCACTGAACCCTGAGGCACACCACTAGTCACAGGCCTCCAGTCCGAGAAACAACTTTCCACCATCACCCTGTTTCCTCCATGAAGTCAATTTTCTATCCATTCTGCTATCTCTCCTTGGATCTCATACACTCAAACCTTCAGAACATCGTATCATGTGAACGTGTGTCGAATGCTTTGCTGAATTCCATATATACAATGTCTACAGCTCTGCCCTCATCAATCTTTTACGTCACATCCTCAAAAAACTCAGATTCATGAGACATGACCTCCCACGTGCAAAACCATGCTGACACTCCCTAATCATCCCTTGTTCATTTAAATATGAATATCCTATCTTTCAGATTACTCTCTAGTAACTTTCTGACCACCCTCCCATGGGTCAGGCTTGTTGCAGTGAGCGACTCACCTCCTGAATGCGCACAACTGGTCCAAGTCTGAAGAAGTGTGCAGTTGTCCTCCATTTGCCTGAGGGAATGCTGCTTGATAAGTGTGCCAGGCAAGACCACGTGAATACTCGACAATGACCAATTCCGTTAAGGGTTCACATAAACATGGAATTAAATGACCATCAGTATTTGTGACCATCAATGCCCTCCTCACACTTGACGAGAACAGTAGCCCAGTCACACAAATACAAAATAGGCCAGAGAGTGGACATTGTGGAGCAAGTAACTCACCCCGATTTCCTATGCTCAAGGCCGTTTCAGAGTCAATTTAATTGTCATTTGGACCCCTGGAGGTCCAAACGAAATGCCGTTTCTGCAGCCATACATTACACACAAATAGACCCCAGACACAACATAATTACATTTTACATAAACATCCATCACATAGCTGTGATGGAAGGCCAAATAAACTTATCTCTCCACTGCACTCTCCCCCCCCCGATGTCAGAGTCAAAGTCATAGCCCCCGTTTGGCGATGGCGATTGTCCCGCGGCCATTAAAGCCACGCCGGGTTGTGCGAGGTCGCACACCGGGTCTTGCTGTTAGAGCCCCCGGCGGGCGCTCACAGAGTCCGCGGCCATTCCAGCCGCGCGGGGCAGTGATGTAGGCCCCGCTCCAGGAGCTCTTCAACCCCGCAACTCGGGCGGGAGAATTCGCCGTTGCAGGAGCCCCGAAAAGCGGTCTCTCTCCAGGGAGCCGCGGGCTCCCGGTGCCGCCGTCCACAGACCTGTCGTTGGAGCCTCCGACTCTCCGGCAGCGGCGGCAGCAGCAGCAGCAGCAGCAGCAGCAGCAGCAGCAGCAGCAGCAGCAGCGCTCCTCCACCGCTCCACCCGCTCCGGACTCGGCCAGCTCCGCGACGGCAACGGTGAGTCGGCACCAGAGTCCCCGGCTTCTTCCCGTTGGAGGCCGCTCCTCGTTGCGGCCTCAACGACACCTGAGACCCGACGAGAAAAGGTCGGGTCTCCAGTGCAGGGAGAGATTTAAAAAGTTTCCCCCCCCCCCACCCCCGCCCCCCCACACACACACCCCAACATAAAATAACAAAAACTACATAAAAACACAGACAAAAAATAATAAAAACGCGGACAGGCTGCAGAGGCCGCTGCTGGCCAGAGCCGCGCCGCCTACCGCCAACACAGGTCAGAATGCTTTATAACTCTATGACTCAGACAAATTGTCAGACACAATTTGCATTCAAACAATCATGCTGACTAATTTATTAACTCATTTTCTGACCGATACTGTTGATATGGGTTATAATCTCAAATTTCCCGCAAACCAGCATTTGATTAACGGACTAATTTGATTAACAACTGCTGAATTCACCCCTCTTTTTCTTTGAAGAATGCTGTGAATCTTTGCAATCTTCCAATCTTTTTACTCCGAAAGAAAATCACGGCCAAGCTTTGACTACTTCAATTACAGGATGTAACTGATGTCCTCTGTTGTACTTGAGAGGAATGAAGATGAGTTTTATATATATCCAGTCACTGGGTATTATCCACATAATCTAACCAAAATGAAATGTTCAGTTCTCCTAACTAAAGAGTGTTTACAGTAAAGGAAGCTTCTACAATACAGTGAAGCACCTGTTTTGGCAAAGGAGATTAACAATACCTGCTGCTTGAGGCAGAAAATGACATCAGGTCTTTCATCCAGCTTTTATGTAAATCAAACATAAATGAAAGGCACAAATTACAAATCAAATTAAATTAAGCGCTCCAACACATTAAACAGTAACTACCCTGCAAACCTTTCCATTATTCTACTTACTCAGAAATTATTGGTTTCAATTCAACCAAAAGCATTTACTGTTAATAGCTCCAATTATCACAACCACTTACATGATAGTTTAGAAATAAATCTATTGTACTTTTTACTTTGAACATCTTTTGAATAGAAATCTGTGACAAACCAGATATGATTAAAACAGCAACATCAACAATTGTTGAGATTCTCAGTACTTCTGTCAGTAAAAAAAGTTCAAAAATCCCTTACATTACCGTGTAACACAAGTGATGGAAGCATTTAGAATGAAACCAGATGATTCTGAATCAGTTTTTCATTTACATCAGTTTTCCACAAACAGGATGCCTCTTGACAGATTGGGCTTTCGGTGAAGTAGCATACCTGTACTTAGCTCCGTAGGCAACCACAGACAAAAACAGAAATGGGACAGTGTATAGCTCCTACTGTGCTTAATTTTTCTGCAAATAAAATGGTGTGACTACTGTGCAGTTATCCACTCTTATTTTTGAAGAGTTTATGATGTTGCCATGCCATCAGCACAATACAAACTGCAAGGCCCTTTAACAATCTTCTAATAGGAAAAGGAACTCTTATCATTATATTTTCCTTGCATTTATTCTCTCAGCTGGTAGCTTCTAATTATGAAATCTAATTAAAAATATACATGAAAGAAAACGTGTTGCACTGCAATTCCTCTGTTGCTGCAGTTCAAGCACAGAATATGTAATAACATGATTGAATTTTACATTCAGTTTGAGGGAGAGAAGAATGAGTCCAACACTAATGTTTTCAACTTAAATGAGGGCAATTATAAGGGCATAAAAGCAGATCTAGTGAACTGGAAAATTACATTAAGGGATCAAGTAACAGTAACAGACATTTAAGGGGATCTTTCAAAGTACACCAAATAGAAATATTCTAACATGAATAAAATATTATAATGGCATGACCAAATTTGAAAAAGAAAACAATTGAACAAATATGTGTGGCAGGCTGGAATATTAGATTGCTTTAATATCAGCAAAGATTGTGCCAAATATGAACATGGAAGATATAAAAGTAGATTACATGATAAAGCTAGCTAGAAGTATAAAAAACAGATTGTAACAACTATTGTAGATGTTTCAAAAATGACAAACAGGAGAGTACAGCACAGGAACAGACCATTGGCAAATTTCCATTATATAAAAATAACAAATCTAGCTCCTATATTAAAAAAAAAGGGATATTAGAAAGCAGGAAACTACAGGTCAGTTTGCATAACATCTGTCATTAGGAAAATGTTAGAAGCTCTTATCAAAACATTTTTGAAAGGCACTTGCAAAGTGAAATTAATTAGGCAAAACCAACATTAATTTGGAAAGAGAAACAAAAATTGATGAAATACCTTGCTCCACCCCAATAAAGAAGAAACAGCACATGCCCTACAATTAGAGTTCCAAAAAGCATTTTGATAAGGTGCTGCATCATTGCAGAAGATTAAAGTTTGCCATGTAGATGTATGCATTTTGGCATGGATAAAAGTAATGTGCCACAAGAATCTGGGGCGGGGCCTCATCTTGTTATGTGCGACTTCGATGAAGACACTAAAGAAATAGCTGCTAAATTTGCTAAAGCAAGTTATGAAGAGACTATAAAGTAATAAAGAGAAATATAAATTAGTTAACTGAGTCAGGAAACATCTGACAAATGAAATCCTATGTGGGAAAAGGTGAAATTGTCCATTTGTCTGGAAAATAAAATTACAATTTCTCGCCATTTAAACAATGTGCAATGTTCTGAGATGCAAGATATCCTATTTTCGTGATTTGTGAAAAGATTTTTTTTGGTCCTAAATTTGGAAAATTAACAGAATGTTATCATTTATTGCCAGGAAAATCAAATACAAAAATGGAGGGGTATGCATCAGGTGAGTTCATTGGACAAAGTCAGCATGGATTTATGAAACGTAAATCATGTCTGACGAATCTTATAGAATTTTTCGAGGATGTAACTAGTAAAGTGGATAAGGGAGAACCAATCGATGTGTTATATCTGGACTTTCAGAAGGCTTTCGACAAGGTCCCACATAAGAGATTAGCATACAAACTTAAAGCACATGGTATTGGGGGTTCAGTATTGATGTGGATAGAGAACTGGCTGGCAGACAGGAATCAAAGAGTAGGAGTAAACGGGTCCTTTTCAGAATGGCAGGCAGTGACTAGTGGGGTACCGCAAGGCTCGGTGCTGGGACCCCAGCTATTTGCAATATATATTAATGATCTGGATTAGGGAATTGAAGGCAATATCTCCAAGTTTGCGGATGACATGAAGCTGGGGGGCAGCGTTAGCTGTGAGGAGGATGCTAGGAGGCTGCAAGGTGACTTGGATAGGTTGGGTGAGTGGGCAAATGCATGGCAGATGCAGTATAATGTGGATAAATGTGAGGTTATCCACTTTGGTGGCAAAAACAGGAAAGTAGACTATTATCTGAATGGTGGCCGATTAGGAAAAGGGGAGATGCAACAAGACCTGGGTGTCACGGTACACCAGTCATTGAAAGTAGGCATGCAGGTGCAGCAGGCAGTGAAGAAAGCAAATGGTATGTTAGCATTCATAGCAAAAGGATTTGAGTATAGGAGCAGGGAGGTTCTACTGCAGTTGTACAGGGTCTTGGTGAGACCACACCTGGAGTATTGCGTACAGTTTTGGTCTCCTAATCTGAGGAAATACATTCTTGCCATAGAGGGAGTACAGAGAAGGTTCACCAGACTGATTCCTGGGATGGCAGGAGTTTCATATGAAGAAAGACTGGATAGACTCGGCTTGTACACGTTGGAATTCAGAAGACTGAGGGGGAATCTTATAGAAACTTACACAATTCTTAAGGGGTTGGACAGGCTAGATGCAGGAAGATTATTCCCGATGTTGGGGAAGTCCAGAACTAGGGGTCACAGTTTAAGGATAAGAGGGAAGACTTTTAGGACCGAGATGAGGAAATCATTTTTTACACAGAGAGTGGTGAATCTGTGGAATTCTCTGCCACAGAAGGTAGTTGAGGCCAGTTCATTGGCTATATTTAAGAGGGAGTTTGATGTGGCCCTTGTGACTAAAGGGATCAGGGGGTATGGAGAGATGGCCGGGATGGGATACTGAGTTGGATGATCAGCCATGATCATATCAAATGGCGGTGCAGGCTCGAAGGGCCGAATGGCCTACTCCTGCACCTATTTGCTATGTTTCTATGTTATGTCGGCATTTGAGAGTCTGTATCTTGGGTATTGTTTCTATAATATTGGTTTCCTTATTTGAAGAACATTATTAGTGCATTCAAAGCAATTCGGAGAAGTTTACAAGAGTCACTGAAAATGAAAAAAAATGCATATGCTGTAAATTCTGAAATAAATACAGAAAATGCTGTAAATGCTGAGCTGATCAGGCAACATATGAAATAACCAAAATTAACTTTTCAGGATACTGGCACTTCACCAGAACTCTTCATTACCGATCTGAAGGTGGTTGAACCAGTCTGTGAATGAAGTGAGAAGAATTTGAAGTTGAAGCTACAAAGTGAATCAGCCCAGAGTGGATTAAATGATGAAGCAGGCAGATCAGCCAAGTGACTTACACCTGCCTTCAAATGATCAGATGTTGAAGTATATGGCTGGCAACACAGTACAAATCCAAAGAAAAGGCCACATGAACCACAGAAGATAAAACAGAAGTAGTTCATTCGCAGACCTGCCATGCTGTGGTCTCTTCCACATCAGTGATTGCTTCCAAAACTTAAAAAAAACTTTAAACTGTGATTTAAACCTTTCATCGAGTAGACGTGAGGGAGGCTAAAGGCATGCACTTCTGGTCCTACCTGCTGTGCTTTTGACTCAACTCCATTAACTTCACCTGCTGGACTGTCACAATTATCCAAAATGGGATTTCAGACAGGCCAAGTGTCATGGACCAATCCTGTAAATCAACCTCATACAACCTATAATCCACCTTTTCCTCATTACTATCTGGTTAACTGAGAGCGTCCCAAGGATTGGAAAATAAATCCACACTTCATTTACTGCTGAAAAACACCAGGCCGACTCCTCTGGTTTCAGAAAATTGGACAGAGAAGCACCTTCGGAACACTTTAAAAAAGTGAATGAAGGGTTTACAATTTCCACAGAGAGAACAATTATGGTAAACAATGAATACTCATCAGTCTAACTCCCTAAATTACACCTTTCATACCATGGCTGATTCAAATTTTTAAAGCGCTTTCTTAAACATATTGCAGTTAGATATTGGATACATCTGAGAGAGCATCGTTAAAGCATCATAGCACACTTAATGCACAATGATTATATTGCCATATTCAGTTGGCAGAATTAAAAAAAATCATGTTGTTGTGTTTGAAATGGTAAACCCTTCCTTCTACGGCTCAGCAAAACGACTAACACTCCCGTATTGAAGGCCTGCCAAACTCTGGCCGAGCATTCAAACAGCATGTGTTACAGCCTCTTGGGGCCACTCCAGCAGCGGCAGCAAGTTGCAGTTTAGTTTATTTCAGTTTTTATTGTCACGTGTGTTTGACCGTGAAAGGGCAGGAAACCAAAGGATGATCCCCAAGGTTTTGGGACGGAGATGTGCAAGCTCTTCAAGAAAGAATTGCTGAAAGAAGAGGTTTCCTTTGTGTAAAGGGAGGCAATCGACGTACTCGGGGCATCTCCAGAAGGTCCTGAGATATCATGGAAAGGGAATGACAGCATGTTCTGCGAAAAGTATATAATAGGGCTGAAAAATAATTAATCATGACATGATCAATTACGTGAAGGTCAAATCTCGTGTTGAAACTACTCTGCTCTTCATGAATTGGTTCTTAATTTCCACATTCAACCTCCACACACATAATGACAATGGGATATTATGCACAATGCTGGCACGAATAGAGTCTATGCACAGATCAAATCCTAAACTCCACCATGATCATAAATAAATATACTTAGAGGCAGCGCCTCAGAATAAAGGATAACTTTCTTCATTCAGGTTTGAGCCAATATGGCAAGAATAAACTCTTCCACAAATGGTGGTGTTTCGAGTGCCATGAGATGCCTGCTGCAGGTAGACCGATGACTGGCAAAGGCCCTTTTCCTCAGTTATGCTGGAGTATTGAAAGTAGTGGTGAATGGAATAAGGGAGGTGGTCTCTCCAGGATCTTGCTGTGAACATTTGTCAGAGGATAGCGTGGTACGGGTAAATCGGGGAAAGTTGGTAAAAGGCAACGTTCAGTGTTAGCCCATCTTCCCATAAGCTGCAGTGAAAATGTTAATGATGATTTAAGGCTCAGCCTAGGAGCATGCACTATTGCAAGCATCATCTGAGTTTGACCACCAAGGTTTCAGTAACCTTGGTTCTGATGTGTCTGCTGGCTGAACAGCTGCCCATTAGTTTTGAAGATCTACTGCATTCTTGGGGAAAGTTGGTTGAAGGTGAAGTGCAAAATTGCAGCAAGATTGATAAAAGTATTAAGGCAAGACAGAGCCTTCACTGAATACAATGACAGCAAGACACGCTTGATGTATTTCCCTCATGCAAATACTTACAGCAAAACTGACTTTTCTTTTGCAGACTAAAGTTGTGAGGAAGTGCCGTTTGACCCTTAAAACTGATGGGAGATCACTCACGACACAAATGTTGACTCCCGCAGGAAAATGAGTGAGTACTCCATCATAGATTACAGTATATTGAAAGTAGATGCTCTTGGAGTTGCTGAGTGTGCCAGGATTAGGTTTGTTTTTGTAAAATGTTTGGTTAACTATTATACCTATCATTAGCTTTTCCTTAGCCGACAGTATATCTGCTCCTTTTTTTTGGTAATAACCTTCACACACACACCACACGAAAATGGGGAATATGTTGCCTTCTCTCAAAATGCTGCCCTTTTTCCTGACTGCACAGATTCTCACATTTTGTTCTTTCACATAACCACCAGCTTGCACCTCCAGAATACTTCCAGTCCTGGTGGAATAGAGGGATAGCGGATTTAAGGGATATGGGGAGAAGGCAGGAATGGGGTACTAATTGTGGATGATCAGCCATGATTAAATTGAATGGTGGTGCTGGCTCGAAGGGCTGAATGGCCTACTCCTGCACCTATTGTCCATCATAGAATTTACCTGGCAGGAAATGATCGATTCATGGACATTCAACGTGAACACCTGATTCTCGGCAAGCAGAGTGAGGGCATTATATCAGAGTTTGAAACACATTAAAACACACATGGAAGGATCCGAGTAAGAAGGAAGCAGTATATTTTCTTTTGCACGTATCTTATTATTACATTTTGCCAATGTAAGTAATAAATTGGGTTTAAATGGAAAATTGATTCTCTCAGCAAGCTTCCAGTGAATTGTGCTAGAAAACTTTGAATGCATCTTAGAATCTGACATGTCAACCTTCAGTCACCTTGGTGAAATGTTAAACTATTGAGTGCATTATTTTGAAAGACGTGCAGGAGGTAACAAAAGCATTACATTGCCAACACAGAGACTAATACCAGACACACTTTTGATTGCTGTGGAGCCACAAAAATCGTGCTGGATCTAATGGCCCGATCATGCTTTCATGCTTTCTCAATTACTTTGGCGATGTTTTAACTTATTTAAACTCCACTTTATTGAACCACCTGAATGGTAACAATACATCTCTGTGGGTTTCACTTCTAAAAGGGAAGCACTCTAGACCTAAGTTTCAGTCTGCAACCTTCATGAAAGCTACTTTGCTGAATCTGAGCCAGTGTGCACATGGATCTGGGTATGAATGTGCTTGCCTGTTAATTTTTCTGCATCAGATCTTGGGAAGTATGTGTGTGAAGTTCACTTTCTTTGAAGCTTTGTGCACACTTTCACTGCTGTCTTCTATGTCCATTTTCTCAACAGCAAACTCATCTAGGTTGTCAGGTACGAGTGTTATTTTATACTAGTCGTGCTAATCCCATTTTATTCCCGCCACCTTCCCATCAATTCCACCACCATACCTCCCAAGCCTGAGATCCTAACACTCTCCAAAACACAAGGGACCATATTCAGCAGTCAATAATCTACCAACTCAGACAAATTGATGGTCTGATCAGAAAGAAGGAAGCCTATGTGAGATGTAGGAAATTCATAGTTGTCGAGGCATTCAGCATGACAACGGGCCCTTCGGCCCAACTAGCCCACACCGACCAACATGTCCCATCTGCACTAGTCCCACTTGCTTGCATCTGGCCCACATCCCTCCAAACCTGTCCTATCCAGGTAGCTGTTGAATTGTTTGTCAAACATTGGAATAGTTCCTCTACCTCCTCTGGAAGCTCAACACACACACACACGCACGCACGCACGCACACACACACTCTTTGTGTGAAAAATTGTTATTCAATTAGTCTTACCCAAACAAGATGTTTGAGGTTTAGAACGGACAGTGCAGAGATCTAAAGAAATCTGCAAGGAGGACAAATAAGAAAGATGAAATGATTATGGCCAAACAAATTCCAAAGGCATTTATAAAAATATTATAGTAAGAGTCATAGATTTCTACGGGATAGAAATACACCCTTTGGCCCAACATCCATGCCCAACACGTTGCCTAACTAAGCCAGTCCCATTTGCCTACATATGACCCATATCCTCCAAACATTTCCTATCCATGAACCTTGCCAAGTGTTTTTTTAATGTTATAACTGTATCCACCTCTACAACTTCCTCTGGTAGTTCATTCCATATTCACACCACCTTCTGTGTAAATGAAATGTCCCCAAGGTGTCTTTTAAATCTTTCCCCTCTCACTTTAAACCTTTACCCTCCAGTTTTTGAGGCACCCAGTCTTCAGAAAAACCATGGCTATTTATCTTATTTATGCCCATTATGATTTTATATGCCACTAGAACCTCAATCCTCAGCCTCCGACATTCCAGGAGAAAAAAGACCCAACCTATTCTGCATATATATTTACTCATATTACACACCCTCTAGTCCTAGTAACGTCCTCGTGAATCATTTTTGTTCCCTTTCCAATTAAATGACAACCTTCCTATAGCCAGGGAACTGGAACGAGAGACAGAACTCCAAACGTGTCCTTACCAGAATCTTGTACAGCCTAGCTCCTGTACTATTATAACTAGAAAGTAGTCCTAGAAGCTAGAGGGTAGCTGAAGAAATAGTAGGTCCCCTCAGAGACCGAAAGATGAGTTTTGCATAAAGTCAAGGAATATGTGAGAGCCCATATTGAATGGTCCGAGTCTGTATTAACTAGGGGGAAGGATGGGAGAGAATGGAAAGTTAGGGAAGGTATACAATCAGTCTGAAAAGTGTATGTATCAGAAAAGATTACTAAGAAAATTGGTGCAGTACCAATTTACACATAGTAATACAGAGACTTTAGCAAGGCTTTTGTAAAGATTGTCTAGAAAACTAAGACATATGGGGTCCAAGGTATTTGACAAAATGAATCCAAAATCGGCTTGCTGATCGAAGGCAGAGGATAGTGGTGATGAATTGTTTTTTCTGACTGGGTCTGTAACTAGTTGTCCACCAGGGGGATTGGGGCGAGGACCTTTGTTTGTTGTCATTTATAAATGGTTTGGATAAGAATGACTGTGATCTAATAAGCAAGTTTGCTTATGAGGATAGTGAGGGTGGTTGTTTTAGTATACAGAGGGATATAGTTTAGTTTAATTCATTATTGTCACCTGCACTAACCGAGGTACAATGAAAAGTTTTTGTTTGAATGCTACCTAGTCAAAGAAAACATTATATATGAATACAATCAAGCCATCCACAGTGCATAGATAAAGAATAAGCGGTACAAAATTTAGTGCTAGATCGATCAGGAAGGCACTGCAGAGGGTGGTGAAAATTGCCCAACGCATCACCGGTTCCACGCTCCCCTCCATTGAGTCTGTCCAAAGCAAGCGCTGTCTGCGGAGGGCGCTCAGCATCGCCAAGGACTGCTCTCACCCCAACCATGGACTGTTTACCCTCCTACCATCCGGGAGGCGCTACAGGTCTCTCCGTTGCCGAACCAGCAGGTCGAGGAACAGCTTCTTTCTGGCGGCTGTCACTCTACTAAACAGTGCCAATCACCCCCCCCCCCCCCGGACACTTACAGAAATCGTTTGCTATGTCGCTCTTCAAGGGAGATGCTAAATGCATTTCGTTGTCTCTGTACTGTACACTGACAATGACAATTAAAATTGAATCTGAATCTGAATCTGAACTTGGATGGAGTGATGGCAGAGGGAATTTATTGTGGACATATCTGAAGTAATGAATGTTGGGTCATCTAATACTGACTGGACAAATACAATTAATGGCAGAGACCTCATGGGTGTTGATTTTTTAAAGAGACCTTTAAAGAGGCAACAAGTTCATAGCTCCCTGAATGAAAATAGTAACATGGGTGGATCGGGTAGGGGAAAAAGCATTAGCATGCTGGCCTTTTCAGGTAGTGATATTGAAGATACATGGACATTATTTTGCAGCACTAGAAGACACTGATTAGACCACACTTGGAATTATGTTCTTGTCACACTATGGAAATGATGTTGTAGCATTGGAAAGAATGCCAAAGAAACTCAACAAGATGTGGCCTGGAATGGAGAGTTACCAGGAGAGAATTCATAGGCTTAGATTGCTTTCACTGGAGTGCATGAGGCTGAGGGGTAATCTTACAGAGATCTATAAAACTATAAGAGGCATAGATAGGATAGATAATCACGGTCTTTTCCCTTGGGTAGGGGAGTGTTAAACTCAAGAACATAGGTTTAAAGTCAGAAGTCAATTATTTACAGATAAACAGAGGTGCATGTTTTTCCACAGAGGGCCGTATATGGAACAAACTGCCACACAAGTCAATAGAACAATTATAACATTTATAAAGCATTTGGACAGATAAATAGAAAAGGAAAAGCAGGACAAGGCCCTATGGGAAAATGGGATTTGTGTAGATAGACATCTCAGTTGGCATCAATGATGGGCCTGTTTCTGTGCTATGTGTCTCTATAAAACTCTGCAAACCAATGCTTGGTCGAGCAGAACCTTGCAGCTGAATCCCAAATCTGAGAATCTAAAAATTAGTCACTGCTAATTCAGAAAATGCAATGTTAAGAAAAATGAATAATTTACTGAAGAATCACAAAATAGGCAGTTGCAATTAATTGTGATGGTAATGAACATGTAGTTTATCTGCTATATGAAATTTATATTTTGATTACATTGCAAGGCTGTTGAAAATGGGCACAGGGTTCATAATTCACAATAAGTCCATGACCAGTGACTACAGCTGGTGCGCAATATTGTGCTGGCTGCTTGTTTAATAGTTTTCAGCATTAAACCAGTGCTTACGGTGCGATTCAGATGGAGGTATCAACAAGTTGCCAATATGATGAATCAATAGTACTCATTAATATTTGTCACTACCTACATCCAGAGGCTAGAACATATGCAGGCAGTTCTGCAAGTGAATAAAATACAACAGAATAAATAATCAAACTCTTCGGCTTTTAGATGCTGTACGGGAGAGACATTGGTGAAAGAACTGGAAAGGAGGAGAAATATCAAGTATCCACAGAAGGTACGTGAGGCCCTCCAGACATGAATTCAGGAGAACTGCAAACAATACTTGAGGTCCAGAGAACTCCAGTGACTAGATTTTAAAGGTGAAGACACTTCATCATTCCTATTTCATACACAAGTACATCAACTCTGACAGATTTATGGGCATAATTTAGAGGGTACAACTCTAAGTGTGATCTGCTCAGAGCGAGGCATTGTGTAAGAACGAGCTCTGCTCTTGCCGGAGAAAACATTTCGGTTTTCCAAGGGCACTTAATCGACACAAAACAAAACAGGCGCTAATAATTCCAAGTTTTCTTCTTGAGTAAAACAACCAAAAAATATGAACTATGAAACTGCAAGGCCACGCTTTACATTAACTTTGTATGCAATCATGTGCAATCAACAGTAGCAATGGAAAATGATGGTTGATTGATTGGGTCTGACAGCCTTCAAAGCAACCTTCCTGCTGCTCCAAACGCATAATACTGTCAACTTCAATTACAGTGAACAAACAAAACAGAACTGTAAAGCACTGACATGCTGACACGCGGGTTTGATGTCCTCGCTATCAGTTTAAGAACTTGATGGTTGTTCTGTATAAAATGTATCCAACCTTATCCTGTGATAAAACAGACCTACTCTTGCTGAAGCTTTAAGGGCCTGTCCCACTTGGGCGTCAGGCAGGTGGCACACGAGGATTTTGAGAATCCCAAAATCCTGGGGCGCTGTGCGCTACCGCGCGTCACTGACTACGCCACCACGCTTCACCATGCATGCGTCATGACGCGCAAATGAAGTTGCGCAAATGACGCCCAAGTGGGACAGGGCCTTAACTTTGTTCCGACTGACGGACTCATTCATGTTGGTGTCACATTTTTCCTCACCTATTGACTGAAACTTCACTCTCTGATTCTCCTTCTCGCAAAACATTTTTGTTTGCTTATGAAAATCAAACTTCTAATAGACGTGTCCTTACGAGATTTAGTGTGGTATTATCAAAACAAAGGTCTCACAGAATATTCATCTCCAGTTGAAATTGCTAACTCAGAATAAAGGGTAGGTTAATGCTGATTTGGTCTGGGGAATAACAAATAACACGACGATGTTCAGATTTGCAAAGACAATGTTGTATAATTTTCTAGCAACTTGGGAAGAATATATTTGCACACCAGCTGAGATCTAGGACATGATCTCACTATCGACAGACTTTCAGGGCTAAGTTGGGGCCAGGAGTTCTAAAACCAAGGAATCTAGGATACAGTTGACCAGGCAACATTTATTTGGAACAAAAACACTCCTAGTGCAGGTGCAAGGAAAAGATCTTACCTTTTATTTATCTCCACATGTTCAATAGCTTTTTTTCCGAGGAAGCCATAAGGGATTGACTCATTTTAGAAAATAATTATTTTGAAATTCTCTGCTCATATTGCACCGGCTCCAATTTGTCCATCACCCAGTTTACCTTGGTCTCTTACAGTCATTGTTTAAAATTTGGCATACCTTCTAATTCAACTTTAAAATCAATTCCAGTAGTCTTTTCTCAGCTCAAAGCGTTATGCAATTAATAATGATAGAATAATCATGAGCAATCTCAACATGAACCTTTCCTACCTATGTTCCGATGCATTCCCTGTCAATATGATATGCTGGACATTAAAAGACCATCAAGTTTATCCTCAACCACCCTATATGATATATTGATACTGGGGCTGTGGACTAATAATAGGAATCAATCAACTAGTTTATTACAGACTCAAAAATAACATCAGAAAAATCCAAATGGTGGTAACATTGATCCACAGCAAAAATTTTCCTCCAGGCATGCTAAACTTATCACATTACACTTGTCTTGTATCTCCAATTGTTACTTTCTGACAGAAATCTATCTATTCTGCATTTATCTTATTTCTCTATGCCATTATCTCTATCATTAGATTTTACATGATACAATATCAAATTCATTTTTGAAAATCCACTTAGCCCACATAATACAGAGGACAATTCCACAGGACAAACTGGAAAATGTGCTAATCTTTTTGTGCAGTTTACTATTTATGCCACGGGGATAATGTTGTAATCTCTCTATATCTATATATTTATATCTATATATTTATATTTATATATTGCTAAAACTTTCATCTTGTTTGTTTGTGAGTCCGTCTGTCTGTGTGTTTGCATGCGTAGTCACGCCTTGAATTATGCCAAAACGATACACGATAGCGTTACAATTTTTGGCACACCTCACTCACCATTGTCTGTGTGTGTAGTGTGTCAAGTTTTGTTCACATTGATGTTATATTTAACAAGTTATTATTTATATTTTTAACTTATCAAAATCCCACTTTGAGAAACATTTAGCAGCTATGACATCACAATGGGATCTCATTTACATAAACTGCCCGTTAACAATGTTCCACCCAGTGCAATGAGAGATTTGTTACATTGTCGTAAGGAGAGGGAGATGGAGGGAGAGGAGGGGACAGGGAGAGGAGGGGGCATTTAAAGGATTGTGTTTCGTGGGGGGGTGGGATAGGGGAGAGGGGAGGAGCGGGTTAGAAGGGCGATAGAGGGAGAGGAGGGGGGTAGGGAGGGAGGAGGGGGTAGGGGAGGGGAGGGGTTATGTAGAGGAGGAGGGGAGGGTAGGGAGGGGAGGGAGAGGGGTTATGGAGGGAGGGAGGGAGGGAGGGAATGACTGAGGGTAGGGGAGAGGCGAGGGAGGGAGTGGAGGAGGAGAGGGGGGAGAAGAGGGAGGGTGAAGAAGACGAGGGGGAGGGAATGTTGGGGATGAGGGGAAATGAGCTACGCCTGCGCAGTTGGGGGCTATGGGAGTGGTTTGGGACGAGTTGCGTTGGGGAACGGGTGAGTGGTGGAATATTGCGTTGAGGAAATTCTAAAACTCTCATCTTGACCACTTCTGGCCTGCGTTGTTTTTAAATTTGAGCAAAAATGATACCCTATATCGCTGGGATTACTCGCCACATTACTCAGCGTTCTCCTCTGCTTCAAGCCACCAAATTTTGTTCCAATCGGTGGAAGATTACAAAAGTTATGAAGGTTTAAAATATCATGAGATCAGCAGTCTTCTCGCCTGTCAGTCACCATGAAGGTAACGCTCCTTCCGGCACCTGCTGGAGAATACAGCCACAGAGGCGGGGCTGAGTCTGTGAGCACGTCCACAAGCCATCCGTCCACAAGCCGCCTGTCCACAAGCCGCCCGTGCACAAGCCGCCCAGAATAAAGCTGAAGCAGCGGAGTGTGGGCTGTGTTCCACAGGCTGAGGCAGGCTGTGTTCCGTGGGTGGGGGCTGACACTGCGGGCGGAGACTGTGCTCTGCGGCCAGGAGCTGTGTTCCGCGGCCGGGAGCTATGTTCCGCGGGCGGGGGCTGTGTTCGCGGGCGGGGGTGGGCTGTGTTTGCAGGTGGGAGTGAGCGCAACAGGCGCTGGGGACAGGAGCAGCTGAGTGAGTCCGGAGCTGGGTCCTGGAGCCAGTGCGGTCGGAGCCAGGGCCGGGAACCGGTGAGCCCACACATCCTCCTTCCCTACAACCCTCCCTCCCTTACAAACCCCCCCCCCCACCCCCCCCCCCCCCCCCCCCCCCCCCAGCCCCCTCCCCTACCTCCCTCCCTCCCCCACACCCCCCCTACCCCCCTTGGCCATCATCAGTCAGAGTATTGAGTACAGAAGTTGGGAGGTCATGTTGCAGTTGTATAAGCTGTTGGTGAGACCGCATTTAGAATATTGTGTTCGGTTCTGGGCACCATGTTATAGGAAAGATATTGTCAAGTTTGAAAGGGTTCAGAAAAGATTTACGAGGATGTTGCCAGTACTAGAGGGTGTGGGCTATAGGGAAAGGTTGAGTAGGCTGGGTCATTATTTCATGGAGCGCAGGAGGATAAGGGGTGATCTTATTGAGGTGTATAATCTCCCAACTCCTGTACTCAATAATCTGACTGATGAAGGCTAAAGTGCCAAAAGCCTTTTTGACCACCTTATGTACCTGCGACTTGGCCTTCGAGGAACCATGCACCTGTACATCTAAATTCCTCTGCTCTATAACACTACCCAGAGGCCTACCATTTACTGTGTCGGTCCTGTACTTGTTCAACATCCCAAAATGCAACAGCTCACACTTCCCTGTATTAAATTCCATCAACCATTACTCCGCCCACCTGGCCAATCGATCCAGACCCTGCTGCAATCGTTCACAACCTTCGTCACTCTCTGCAAAACCACTAGCTTTTGTATCAACAGCAAACCTGCTAATCTTGCTCTGTATGTTCTCATCCAAATCATTCATCTAGATTAAAAACAGTAACGGTCCAGCACCGAACCCTGAGGCACACCACTGTCACAGGCATCCAGTCTGAGAAGCAACCTTCCACCATTACCCTCTGCTTCCTTCCATGGAGCCAATTTGCTATCCATTCAGCCCTCTCTCCTTGGATCCCATGCGATCTAACCTTCCAGAGCAGCTTACCATGTGGAACCTTGTTGAACGCCTTACTGAAGTCCATGTACACAATATCTACAGCTCTGCCTTCATCAAAATTTTTGGTCACGTCTTCAAAAAAAGATCAATCAGATTTATGAGACATGACCTCCCACATACAAAACCATGCTGACTATCCCTAATCAACCCTTGCCCATCCAAATGCCTGTATATCCTATCCCTCAGAATACTCTCCAGTATCTTATCAACTACAGATGTTAAGCTCACCGGCCGATAGTTCCCAGCATTTTCCCTGCAACTCTTCTTGAAAAGAGGTACAACATTTGCCACCCTCCAGTCTTTTGGCACCTCACCTGTGTTGAAGGACAACTCGTAAATTTCAACCAGGGCTCCCGCAATTTCTTCTCTAGTTTTCCACAATGTCCTTGGATATATCCACATTAATTGGCGACAAAACATAACAATAATGTTAAGTCTGGCAAGAAAGAGACTTTATACCTTTTGATGTTTGCTAATCAAATTTTATACAGAAAACATGCAAAAACAAATCTAGCTGAATTAGCCAGACCAATGATGGTCTACTCAAACAAAATTACGACTATGATTTAATTTGTTTTCTCTTGGTTTCATTTGGAAGGTAAAATTCAATATTCTTTTGCTTTCAGCCAATAGCAACACGAACTGAACTTGATTATTCCCATAGAAAAATCAGAAAATTTAAGAAATTAAGTATTGTCCTCCTCTGCCAATATATGGAACATTAAAATATATGAATGCTAATTAGTCCTAAAATATGCTCAATAATATGTAATGCAAATGGTATAAATAAATAATAATCTTTCCTGACCCAGTGATTTGTGCAATATTATGTTTAGAGCCTTCCTAGAGCAATCACTCTATGGAAACCAACCAAATAATTTACCAACTTGAGAAGCAAATGTTACATTGAAATATGTGGGTCAATGGGCGAGTTTTGGAAGATTTTACAAGAGCATATTATTTTTTGCACATCCTCAAGGAGAGTTAATAAAATGAAACACACCAATGACAATGCAATTGTAATGAGTAAACATTGCCAATGTTTTCCCATATTCTTTAAGGACCTTGAAATGTGTAACATTGCTGACGTGTTTCTTGCTTCTCAAGAAACATGTCAGCAATTTTACACATTCCAAGGTCCTACAAGTGCAAATATAATAAGAATCAGATAATGTATGTATATTGGCCATGGACAAGAATTTCAGATTCAGATTCAGATTCAATTTTAATTGTAATTGTCAGTGTACAGTACAGAGACAACGAAATGCATTTAGCATCTCCCTTGAAGAGCGACATAGCAAACGATTTGAATAAAAAAATAAATAATAAGTGTCCGGGGGGGGGGGGGGGGTGATTGGCAGTCACCGAGGTACGTTGTTTAGTAGAGTGACAGCCGCCGGAAAGAAGCTGTTCCTCGACCTGCTGGTTCGGCAACGGAGAGACCTGTAGCGCCTCCCGGATGGTAGGAGGGTAAACAGTCCATGGTTGGGGTGAGAGCAGTCCTTGGCGATGCTGAGCACCCTCCGCAGACAGCGCTTGCTTTGGACAGACTCAATGGAGGGGAGCGTGGAACCGGTGATGCGTTGGGCAATTTTCACCACCCTCTGCAGTGCCTTCCGGTCGGAGACAGAGCAGTTGCCATACCATACTGTGATGCAGTTGGTAAGGATGCTCTCGATGGTGCAGCGGTAGAAGTTCACCAGGATCTGAGGAGACAGATGGACCTTCTTCAGTCTCCTCAGGAAGAAGAGACGCTGATGAGCCTTCTTGATCAGAGTAGAGGTATTGTGGGTCCAAGAGAGGTCATCGGAGATGTTGACTCCCAGGAACCTGAAGCTAGAAACACGTTCCACCTCCGTCCCGTTAATGTGGATGGGGGTGTGCGTGCCACCTCTGGACTTCCTGAAGTCTACAATGAAGGGCCAGGTTGTTGTCAGCGCACCATGCTGCTAAGTGCTGGACCTCCTCCCTGTAGGCCAGCTCATCGTTGTTGCTGATGAGGCCAATCACCGTTGTATCATCTGCATACTTGATGATGGTGTTAGTACCATGTACAGGTGTGCAGTCCTGCTCTTCATCAAGCTGTACCATGGACCTTCCAAGTTAGAAACATAGAAACATAGAAAATAGGTGCAGGAGTTGGCCATTCGGCCCTTTGAGCCAGCACCACCATTTAATATGATCATGGCTGATCATCCAAAATCAGTACCCTGCTCCGACGTTTTCCCCATATCCCTTGATTCCCTTAGCTCTGAGTGCTAAATCTAACTCTATTGAAAACTTTTGAGTTAACCTTTGATGCAAGGCATATAATCAGTTAATTTTGCATGAAGTATTCAATTATCCATCCGTATTATAAAACACAAAATGTTTTATGACAAATCAAGCAAATTTATGTTACCATTTTATAACCATTAAAAAAATAAAATAAAATCAGTAACTTTTCCCCAAATTTAATTGAATTGAATGTAATTTGCAAATAATTATTTATATTTTCAGATTTCTTATGCAATTTCTGATGCAGATTACTTACTGTACTTACTTACTTACTCTTCCTGTAGTCATATTAAAACTGAGAATTATTGAAAAAGTTTCAAGTTAAATCTAAATTCATAATCAAATAATTTGATCAATGTACCATAAACTGTGCTTCAGTGTAAATAAATGCAGTGCTGCTTTCACTATTGTTTACTGTTTCACAATTCCAGGTAGCTAAATTTGCCTTCATCTCCTCATCATCTGAAGACAATTAAACGCTATTGAGAATTGTAAGTCATTTGAACACTCTGGCCTGGCTTAATGGGTATTCAGTGCTGGAAATTTGAAATAATGAACAGTTGGCAGGAGAATGATAATGTATGAGTGAATACTCCACCTTGGCCAACTCATTCAGAATTCTGATATGAATTAATTTCAAGCTTGCATGCAACCATTTCAATTCCATTACAAACCCTTTCTCTAAGAATGATGGCAGGAATTTGTAACTCAGATGATGCATTGCATTCATGTGCTCATACAATTTCACTCATTTTCTTTAATAGGATCTATTTGCATGATCCCTCTCACCTTCTGTATCCTGTTAAAATAATCCTTGACATTTTTCATTGGAAATAACGATAGTTTATACATATTTTCTTCATACTGTCAAAAGATTAAAGTTTTTATCCCGTTTGGCAACTATTAAAAAACAATCTTAAGAATTCAGTTTGTAAAAAGATAATTAAGTTGTTATGTGACATGAATTTAACCACAGTATATTTAAAAAAAAGTAGAAAAAGTAATAAATAGTTATATGATTATATTAAATAGGGAAAATATATTTAAGAATAATGTTTCTTCCAAATTTAATGTTTCTTTTTATTTTGATAAATTGCATTAGATATGGAGAGCTTCTACAGCATTCCATAAAGTTGCTATGCATAATAAATGACTCTTCTATAATTAAACCCAGCTTGCTGCACCACGATAAAGTATGATAATAGTCACAAAGGAATGGCAGAACATTAAAAAAAAAACTAAAAATGATAGGCTGAAGTTAAGCCCATTAAACTCCATCCAGTTTCTTCCAATTTCATATTCTGAAACAGATACAAATCTTTTTGTTGTATTTGTTCGGAATCAAGTATTGATCTAATTCCAATTCAATTCACCAATCTAGATGTTCGCTTTTGCTGTGTGGCTTTCTTTCTCGAACAATTGCTACCTCAGATCAATATGTTGTTTTATTCGGTGTACTCAGTGTATTACGTCTGTTTAGAATCCAAATGTCCTTGACCGTTACATCAGCTGCTTTTCAACCCAAAACAGCAACATGAATGGAGCAGAAAAAGTAATTTTCTCCTAAAGGCAAACATGGAAGTCAGGGTTAACGCGGTTAAGAATGATGCCAATGAAATAGTAAAAAATATTACTGAACAAACTCTCTGACCTGAAAAGAATACATTTTAAAGACTTGGTCTTGTCGCCTCAGAAGAAAGTTAATGTGGTATTGTTAATAGATGAAAAATTCTTGTTGCTTGCCATGGTGGATTTGTCAAAGACTTTGTTAATATCCAAGCACTACATCCATGTCAGCTCAAGACATACATTTGGCCTGAACCATCTTCATTATATTAGAAATAATTTTAGGTTCAATGCGTATGTGACAGAAAAACAAATTCCATGCTAAACCAAATTAATATGAAAGATGAGCTAATATGCCATGCAATTCTGTTTAGATAGATCTTCATGATTGCAATTCATAGGTACTAGTTTAATTTTGCAGTCTGAAAACATAATGTGGATCAGTCAAAAAAGTCCTTAAATGTAATTTTATGCTCAAATCTTTAAGTTAACAATTGTAATTAATTTTAATATGTTTTAATAACCTGAAAAAGTGTTCCGACCCAAAACGTGGCCTATCATAGAAACATAGAAAATAGGTGCAGGAGTAGGCCATTCGGCCCTTCGAGCCTGCACCGCCATTCAATATGATCATGGCTGATCATCTAACTCAGTATCCCATCCCTGCCTTCTCTCCATACCCCCTGACCCCTTTAGCCACAGGGGCCACATCTAACTCCTTCTTAAATATAGCCAATGAACTGGCCTCAACTACCTTCTGTGGCAGAGAATTCCACAGATTCACCACTCTCTGTGTAAAAAATGATTTTCTCAACTCGGTCCAAAAAGACTTCCCTCTTATCCTTAAACTGTGACCCCTAGTTCTGGACTTCCCCAACATCGGGGAATGTCCATATTCTCCAGGGATGCTGCCTGACACTCTGAGTTAATTTGTGTCTATCTTTGGTATAAACCAGCATATGCAGTTGCTCATTATCATCATTTTAAAATTGCACTTTCTCAGTAATATTATTTTCTTTTAAAGATAATCATCTTTCATTCAATTCTGATCTACTCTGTTCCATCAAAGGATGATAAACAGCTCCAGTCCCTGTAAAGTGGGTTGTCAAATAACAGGCTGAAGACAGTCCAGTACCACCAGGGCTGCCAACATTCGGTGAGAGTTGGGAGTGAGAAATTGCGAGCAACCAAGCCCGAGGGAGCCTAGCTTTTGGTACGGAGCTTTCGCAATTTTCAGTTTGAAATTGTGCAATCTGGTGCATACTGTAGCGAGTCTTTTGACAGACACTTGAATGCAAGATTTATGCTTTAAATTGGGTTAGCTATAAGGTTAGGCTAAATTACATTCCTAATTACATTCCACTGTAGAGCCAGGCTCTGATCAATAGGTGCAGCACATGAATGATCTTAGTGTATTAATTTATGGAAATCAGATTATAATCAAGCACTTGGCCAACCTGGGTCTCACTGCACACCTGGTACTATTCCTGACCCTGACTCCAGTTACATATCTTCTCTCATTCATGACCCCGAGTCCAGCCTTACACCTGGCCACCTATTCTTCCCTGATCATAGCTGCTTACCAGCTTAGGTTCCCAGTGCTGAACACTCCCATTGTCCCAGCTTTGACTGCACACCTAGTACTATTCTGGACCTTGACTCTGGATGCACACTTGGCCTTGCTCCTAACCCCTCTGCACTGACAATATATCTGGCCCACACATAAAGCCCCATATCCGATCCCCTGGACTTAACCTATTACGTTCAAGTCCACAGGTGCTTATCTAATGTGGTAATCTTTTATGGGGCACTTCACAGACCAAATTTTGTATAACAAAATTTGCTACATCCATTGGCTTCCTTGTTATCTAACATGCTAGTTACTTTATCAACTAAGTCATCAATTGGTTGAACACAATTTCTCATCCATAAAATTATACTCTCTCAACTGTATAAGTATTCTATCATTTTCCTGACAAACTGCCCTGAAGTCATTTTCACCCCTAATATTTTCAGTATTTTGCTGTCTTCCTCTCAGCTGGGACATTTCCGAAATGCAAAGTCCAATAACTATATATTTAAGCAATATTATTCTATTAAATGTGATCTTGAGGGTACATAATATTTTCTGTGGTATTCACAACACAACAATGATAAAAAAGATCTTTGCTTTGATTGCACCTACCAACGCATACATTATTATATTACATGTACCGAGGGCAAATTTTTGTTCCAATGCTCCCCATTCCCAATTACTTTTGCATTGAAGTGATTGAAATCCAAGTGAAGTTTAAATGGCATCAGAAAAATAAAACCTCTGGAATGGATGATATTCATTCACTCATGTTGGAGTCAGTATCAGCACAATTACTATATTAAACTTTGAATCTTGTCTTGTCAAGATGTCCTGGTTCAAGCTAAAACTAAAGACAAATAATAACCTCTGCACATATTTCCCTGCAAGTATCTCTGTCACTCCTTTAAAATATTCCTCTTCTTAGAACAAGCTCTTAAACATCGCATCTGAATCAGTTTCCATCTGATTACACTCCTTGAGGATGTTCATCTACGTGTTCAATTAATAAAACAATGAGATTGGGGACATTTCTATTCAACCTGTCAAAGGAATTTGGGGGGGAGGGTTAGAAATAGTCAGCGAGGTAAACCTTGGACATCCGGTGGCGCTGTTGCTAGCTGACTCCGCCTTCAGTCCGGTATCTTTTTGTTTTTTTGTTATGTTTGAAGTGTGTTTTTGTGTTTGTTTTAATGTCTTTATGTGGGGGAAAGAGGGTACGATAAGGGAGATACCGTCCTTCAGTCGCTTCCTGGAGAGGATGTGAGTCGCGTGTCGTCCCCCCCCCGCGGCCTACCTACTGGATTGGCACGGCCTTTCTTACCGGGATCGACCAGAGCTCCAGCAGCAGCGGCGGCGCAGCGTTGGATACATCACAGGGCGGGCGATGCCTTACCGGGGATCGCCATTTGGAGCCCCAGAGTGCCAGGCCTGCTGCATTGACATCGCGGAGCTGTGGTTCGCGGAGCTCCCAATGCTGGGGCGGCGCTGATCAACATTGTGGAGTCCTGCGACTCCGCTCGGCTCGGCCTGTGGACTCGGGAGCCGCGGACTCCGGTGGAAGGTGGCTGATCTGGAGGTCCGGGCCGCTGAGGATGTTCTCCATCGGGGTCCCATCGTTCCCGGCGAGAGGGCCTGAGCATCGGGCCGCCCGTGGCGGCGACAGCGGGTGCTCGGGAGGCCCTGACGACGGGTGAACATCTGGGAAGATCGGCGGGGAGGCTGGCCGGTACCTTCCTCAACTTAGGTGCCACTGTGGGGTTATGTTGTGTCACGGGCCTGTGTTTCTGCTTTTTTTTATTAAATATGTATTTATTTAGTTATTATTTATTTTTATGTTACTTGACTATAAGGAAAATCCATTTTGTTGTCTCTTATGAGATAATGTCAATAAATTGAATACAATACAATACAAAAACATAATAGTTGAGTGGCAAATGACAATAGTGCTACCTTCCCAACATCTAACTGAAGGAAATAATGGGTTATCGGGGTTGTATGTTGTGACAGTCAGCCTGACACCTTGCATTTCATTTTAATATTACACGAATCCCATCCCCCTGGATATTTTGGATTAATAAATTAAGATTTTGTCAACTAATTACAAATCAGGCTAATTACAAATCAATAACATTAGCCAACTCATAAACACGAAGCACTGAACATTGGGATCCAGACATCACGGACAACTGGCTTCAGTTCCCTGCTCACATCTGGCAGTGCTCTCCATCTGAACCAGGGGCCGCGGAGCGTTTTTGAAAGTGGGGGGGGGGGGGGGGGGGCTGAACAATCACTGATCACTGGCCTTGGGGGTACCCGGTGAGGGAGTGGAGCAACCGAGTGGGGAGCGAGTAGGACTTTTTGAAATTTGGTATTAAAATAATGTTTTAGTGCACTGTAGAAGTATGATTTCAATGTTTTTTGTTTGAAGTATTTTTAAGAGGTAACTTTTTAAGGGGTAACTTTTTCCACACAAAGGGTGGTGGGTGTATGGAACAAGCTGCCAGAGGAGGTAGTTGAGGCAGGGACGATCCCAACATTTAAGAAACAGTTAGACTGATACATGGATAGGACAGGTTTGGAGGGATGTGGACCAAAAGCAGGTAGTGTAGCTCGGACATGTTGGCGGGTGTGGGCAAGTTGGGCCGAAGGGCCTGTTTTCACACTGTATCACTCTATGACTACATTATACCTCCTCCACCATGCATGAATGCTTCAAAATCAAGTGGTCGAGTTTTATTGCCATATACTCAAGCATAGAAACATAGAAAATAGGTGCAAGAATAGGCCATTCGGCCCTTCGAGCCAGCACTGCCATTCAATATGATCATGGCTGTTCATCTAAATTCAGTACCTCTTTCCTGTTTTTTCCCCATATCCCTTGAATTCGTTAGCCCCAAGAACTAAATGTAACTCACTCTTGAAAACATCCAGTGAATTGGCCTGCACTGCCTCTGTGGCAGAGAATACCACAGATTCACAACTCTCTGGGTGAGAAAACTTTGTCCTCATCTCAGTCCTAACTGGCCTACCCCTTATTCTTAAACTGTGACCTCTGGTTCTGAAATCCCCCAACATCGGGAACATTTTTCCTGCAGTTGCAGTAAGTGAAAATCTAGCAGGGAAGCAAGATGCTTTCTCCAACCACCCCTATTTGAAGGCCATTATCTTCCACCGGTTCTACCCAGTGCTTGGTACATACTTCCAGCAGCCACTGGTTGTCCTCCAGGATGTACCGAGCCACAGCCTGGTGCATGCCAGTCACCAGGGCGAATGAAGCACAGAGAATCTCACGGCTGCGGCACAATGCTTCCGACGCCTCTGATGACCCGGGACTCTTGCACTGAGGCTGCTCCATGGCCGGAGCTGCAGCAAGCGACTCGCCAGCCCAGCAATCACTCGCCAGCCCCGGCTCCCCAACTGCATCTGCCCCCGCCAATGCTTCTGCTTCCATCCCTCCCTCCGCCCCGGCTCTCCAACAACTGCAGCCCATGCAGTTGATATTAGTTTTGAAATTCTCATTGATCACGGAATTTCTCATGACAGAGCGAGAGAAATTCCGTGATCAGTGCGAGAATTGGGCGAAATGCGTGAGTCTCACGCTCAATGCGTGAGAGATGGCAGTTCTGGTACCACACAGCAAGCCTGTTTTCCTCATGGTAGAGTCAGACTAATAGCCCACACAGATGACAAGCAACTGGGACACAACCCAGTGCACAATATAGAATAGGCAATTTATGAAATAATCTGGATATCAACTACTGTTCAGCTGGAAAGAGGATGAGATTGATGGTGAAGCAGCATTTCAGTGGAGAGAAGAGGAGAAAGAACAGTGTTATGGCAATTTGAAAATTAGGGCCTCAATGGAATTTGCACCAGCTTTCAACTAGAGAGAATGGCACCAAAGATTTAGATATGATGACATACGCAGGTTTCTTATGGTGACTTGTAAACTTCTTAAACCACTGCTTTTTAATGTGGGGAAAGATATATGTGGGGGGGGGGGGGGGGGGGGGGTGGAGAGACAGAGATGTATTGGAAAGAGACATTAAAAAAATGTAATGCCAATGTAATGGGTGCGACTCAGCCTCACTCTCAACAAGTGATTTGATGCTCTCAAACTTGATGCCCAATTAGAATTTCAGGTCCGAACTCTAAATAAACTTGGGCATATAGTATCCGTTTGAAATTATGACTATATTAAGTAAGACTGATTTAACATAGTAAATATGGTGAGTGTCTATTTTAATAGATTACACAAACCATTAATGACATTGTAAGTAGCTGACAACCAATTTAGTCTTTGCCGGAAAAAAAAATTGCTCGCGAACATTTTTTTTTCTCTGTTGGCAAGCTCAAGAACAAAACACGGACTTTAGTTTAGTTTTCAAGTTATGTTTCTTGTAAAATATTGCAAACAGGAATTGTACGTCATAGTTTTTGGTAAAGAGTATGACATACGTTTTAAGCTAAATGCACTTTCTATACAAATCTAACTTTAGCCAATTTTAGAGATTTTAGAGTCATCCCTGGATTAAAAGATTAATATTAGTTTTCAAAAAGAGATATCTATCGTTTCATGTAATCAAGTCTTTCAACATATTTGCAAGCTTTTTCTCTGCTCTAGTACTTGTGAGGGGAGCAGGATGTGATTGGGATTTTGTAAGAGTGAAAATCACAGTTTTATAAAAACATCAAATGGTGTTTCCAATTGTACGGTGAAAAGTGTTATTTAATGTTCCAGTTCTACAGCAAGTACCTTATCCAATTTAATTACTACTAGACTAAGCGCAGAAAGTTGGGTCTGCTCTCCCAACACAATATTCCACCAGTTACCGGTTCCCCCAACGTAACCCGTTCTCCCAACGCAATATTCCACCACTCACGCATAGCCCCCAACTGCGCAGGTGCGGCTCATTTCCCCTCATCCCCCAGCATTCCCTCCCCCGCCTCTATCCCCTCCTCTCCTCCTCCTCCCTTCCCCCAATCCCTTCCTCACCTCTCCCTCCCTCTCCTTTCAACTACCCTCAGTCACTCTCTCCTCTCTACATCCCCCTCCTATCCCCCCACCTCCTCTACTCCTCATCTCCCCTCCCCTACCCCCCCCAGTATCCCTCCTCCTCTCCCACTGTTCCCCCCTCCCTACCTCCCCTACTCCCCCCTCCTCCCCCTCTATTCCCCCTCCTCCTCCACCAGACATGAAACAGGAAAAACTGAAAAAATAGGAAGATAGTTTTCACCACGAATTTTGAAATTCTGCAAGGCCCCACTGCCGCCACGAGGTTCCACCACCGCGAGGCCTCACGGCCGACACAGCAGCATCATCACGAGGCCTCACCACCGTGGTCTTGATGCCTCATGGATTGCTGCGTAGAACCTCAGCCGGGCCCTCGTGGGTAGAAGCCTGGGTCGGACGAAGCAGCCGACGGCACCCGCGACAGGGCACCACGAAGTCCGTGAAGTGGGCTCAGCTGCTCGCTTGCCACCACAGAGGCAGATGCAGCTCCAGCCAGCGGAGCGTTAGTGATGCTCACTCCGCTCCTTCAGCTTTATATTCTCCTCTCTGACGGGACCTGTGACTGACGGCGGACCCAGCCAATCAGTGCAGTGAAGGTATAAGAAGGGGCGTCACCATCCCGGCGACTGACAGGAGAGGAGACCAATCTGTGTGACGGCGACAGACAGAAGAGGAGACCAATATGCGCATGTGCGGTTTTTCAGATTTTTAAACCTTAATAACTTTCAAAATATACCATCGATTGGAACAAAACTTTTTGCCCTTGTAGCACAGGGAAATGGAGAGTAAGGTGGCAAAAAATTGTAGCGCTATCATGTACTGTTTTTGCGCAAAAAAACACAAAACCGGAAGAGCACAAGATCGGAGTTTTAGTTATGTATTTAATTCATGGATATAGATGGTTCTGTGATTGAGGCAATGTCATTAACATTATGCCTTCATCAACTACTCTAACATCACAAATGCAAAAATCTAAAGCAAGCATGAATCTCCACACATTTGATTTGACAATTTTAAGGCTACAAAAAGATCTGCAACATTTCTTGAGATTCTTCATAGGTTATACACAGACAGTAATCACCAATGTGTCTGCATATCAGCACATGGTGATCTTTTCCTGATTATTGGTGTACTTTGTTGTTGGTCATGATAAAGAGTGGGGAGAACAGCACTTGGTTTGCTTTGAGAACTCTGATGTTGCAAGCTGATTACAAGCTCCACTGTAAATGCTGAACAATAAAATTCCCCTTGCTAACACCCATGTCACCTACTTCACGCTCAACAACAAACTTCCCCCTCATTTGTCAGAGAAGGTAACACCATCAGCAAGGGTTAAAGTCAATTGTATGTCATTCTTCAGAGGAAAGAATGCTGGCCATTATTGGAGCTAATGATTCCAGTCAGCAGTGGGAACTCAGTCCACTGAAGATGATATGTTTATACCATATTATCCTGGTTACTTTTAATTTCTGCTCCCTCGATAAGTTGCAGACGTATCACATTCACATCCCATCTCATCAATTCCCCTTGTACTTTCGTCCTTTCAGATATCAAAGCACTCAAACTTGAGCTGCCGATACTTGAAAAGCAAAACAAAAATACATACAATTCATCTTCTATCACTTGTTCTTCACTAACAGATATAGATCTGCTTCCACTTCCAGGAATCAGCTCCACTAATCTTAGCCATATCTTGCAATGACATATACACATTCAGCAAAGAGCAGCACATTTCTAACCCTCTATCTGTCGTCTGTAGCTAACGGTTCAGATACAGACACACTGTGTACCATAAGGATAACTATCAGAGCACCACCAACCTTTGGTGCAGGACTGATGATCCTCTTGTTAAATTAAGGAGACTCTTAGTAAAAATCAAAGTTTGCGAAAACCTCTACAGGGATTTCCCCTTTGCTGATGTCTACGCACTAAATGCAAGTTCAGAAGCTGAGATGCAGGAAAGTTTAGTACCTGTGGCAACTATGGCCTGAATATTAGCACAAAGAAAACAAATTATGCACCAAATTGCACCAAACATCATGTGAACAGAAACAAACATACTTGTGAATGGTCAGAAGCCTTCGGTAATTGACCAAGTTCACATATCTTGGTAGTACTCTCTCAAGATCAGTGAACATTGATAACAAATTCAAAAAGAATAGCAAATGACAGCTCTGCTTTGGAAGATCGAGAAGTAAAGTGTGGGAATGAAGGAACTAGCCGAAAGCACAATCTGAAGGAGTATCGTGCTGTTGTCCATACACACTTTACTCCCTCTATCCTTTTGATGCATGCACAGTGCACAGCAGATAGTTTAACCACTTCCATGTGAATCATCTGCGCATAATACTTCACAAGAAGTGGTCACACAAGAACGCAGATAATGCGGATTCTGTCCCAGACAAACCTCTCTGGCATCTGCACATTGTTGAAAGAATCACAGGTCAGGTGGACAAGACATGTCTGACGTCAAAATACCCAAGCAGCTCCTTAAGAAGACCTAATTGAGGGCAAAGGATCATATGGTGGACAGAAAGTGATTCAGAGTTTCTCTATAAATCTCCGTGACGAGTTTTAACATTGACACATGCCACTGGGACAAACAAGCATTGGTTTGTTTTGTTTGGCATAACAACAGGCATTTGTCACATGAGGAAGGCACAATGGGGAAAGCAATGAGGAAAAGGGAATCTCAAAAACCAAGAACCACTGACACGCCAGCATTTCTCACCTGTCACCTGTGTGAAATAAACTTTCAAACGCTGATTGTTCTAATCAACCACCTCTGAATATTTTGCAACACTATCAACCAGGTGTAATGGAATTAGGTCAGAACAGGTGACAAGCAACACCCATAACTTTTAGCTTTGAGGTGCTGGAGGGGACCTGGCACTCTGCACAAAGTTACCCTTGGGTCCTGTGGTCCTGCAGCCAGGATAGGGGAAAGGGGAAAAGGTTACTCAAATGCCACTTCCTGGAAGTCAAAGCTTGAAAGTACACACCACCAGACTCAGGAATGGCTTCTTCCTCTCTGTTATCAGTCTTCTGAATTTCCTGTGTCCTTCCATAGCTAGGGTACTGTTTGATTCACCTCTTCCCCATTGCAGACATTGGACTTTGTCTATGGAACTGACCTAAACCTAAATCTAAAGTCAGACATGAGTGCAGTTCCAGGAGTCTCAAATGAGTACCTTGAAAAAGTATTCTACAGAAGATATGAACAAAGGACTTCAAGAAACAATGGAAAGCACAGCTCCAAACTTGCACAGAGCTTTAAAAAAATTATAATTACAAAAAAAACAACTTTGAGTCTATTTTATCCAGATGGAAGTTACAACCAGCTTCACTTTAACATCTCCAGATGCAACCTTCCTGAAGCATCTACTGGACAATGTCTTGCTTGGCTTTCTTTGGAGCCCAAATATGAACACAAGTAGAAACACTCCAAATAAGTCTGAAGAAGGGTCTCGACCCGAAACGTCTCCCATTCCTTCTCTCCAGAGATGCTGTCTGTCCTGCTGAGTTACTCCAGCATTTTGTGTCTACCTTCAATTTAAACCAGCATCTGCAGTTCTTTCCTGCACGAATGAGTGTTGCAGTGGGATGCAGACTTCTGCCAAGCATACTCAGATGCTGCCATAATATGGTACACTCAAGATCAAATTATTCATATCTATCTATCTATTATTATATAAAGGTCTGTGGCTGCCGCCTGCCGTCTGTCCGTCTGGCTGCCTTTCTTCCTTTTGATTCGCTGCTCCTTCCTATCAGCTTCCAACACACTTCAAAACAAAGTTGCAAGACAGGAACACTCTGAACTTTTCACCTCAATGGGATATCACAGCAAGTGCTTCAACAGGAGGGGGAGGGCCAATTGGTATTGCAATTGGAACTGCTACAGCAGGCAGGGTAGGTGAAACTGGATTTTTTTTTAAATCCACTGCTGAGGGAGGCAGGGTAGTGCTGGAATCTTACATTTGGGAACGGCTTCAGTTCCGTTGGAGGAGACGGGTGCATGGTGGAATATTGGGTTGGGGGATCACACCATTGGGGGAGCAGACCTAATGGGTCTGCACTTGGTCTAGTGTATCAATAAAAGCAGTTCCCATTCATTGTGCATCTGTCACGTGGTACAGTAGCAAACATACATGATCTACCACTTCCAAAAATCAGCTTGAAGCTTACTCCATTCATCCAGCATCAATTACATATTTAACACAACAGGAAACACATTTTAACTTTTTCACTTTCTCAGCATTATGCCCCAAAGAGAATTTTACATCAATGCTGCCACTGTGTTTTCTGTTCCTTTAGTGTTCATTTTGCTAACAAGCCTGTTGTGCAGCAGACTCAAATGCCTTTTGAAATTTAAAGCTAGATCAACCTCAGCAGTTTTCACTGCGACCTCAACAAAGGTTTAATCAAGAATTACCTTCAACAAATCCATGTGAAGTTTCCTTTATTGATCCCCACTTATCCAAGTGACTTAACTTTATTGTAATTACCGTTCGCCACCACCACCGCAAGGTTATGTTGACTGGCCTTATCCTTGTGTCCTTTCTCAAAACTGGTTAGCATTTCGAATCCTCCAGACCTCAGCGGGAGCTGCTGAATCATATTTTGCCGACTTTCAGTTTGACAGCAAAATCTTTTTTGAGGTGGTAACTAAGAAGATGGATGAAGGAATCATTGTCTTCATGGACTTTGTCTTCATGGACTATGACACGGCTGAAGGTGGGATGGGATCCAAAGTGACATGGGATCCAAAGCGAGCTGGCTAATTGGATCCAAAAATTGGCTTGGTGATAAGAGGAAGCAGAGGGCAGTGGAGGTTGCATTTCTGATTGGAAGTCTGTGACCACAGATGCACTGCAGAGATCAGTGCTGGGACCTTTACCATGTGTATTATACATTGCCTTGCATGTAAATGTAGGAGAAATAATTAGTACGTTTGTGGATGCCACAATTTAAGATACATGAGCAGCAATGTGGGCATCAGTATGTAGCTGTTGAAGAGAGGAAAACAAAGGAGCAGGCATAGCAAGTATCACTAGACTGGGAATAACTAAATGAGATACAAGAAGAATATATCATCCTGTACAAATGCATAATGTGTGATGAACAAGCTTGATGAGCTACAGGCCCTTTGGTCTAATGTGTACATGCCAGCAGAATTGCCCCCTAGAGCTCGGCTCATTTATATGGCACCCTCAGCTTCCAACACTGCATGAAAAACAAGCCACATAAGAGAAGAGAGGTGGAGGGCATGAAAAGCCTGGATGGAGAGTGATAGGCAGATGTAGCTGAGCAGGTGGGGGGGGAGGGAATTGTTGGTTGGGCAAAGAGCAGACAAAATTACAAAAGGCACAAGATATGGGTAGAAGAGGTACAAAAAAAAAGCATTTATGGTCCCTTTCCGGGGACCAAACCAATGGGCAAATTCTTGGGGTAGAGGCATTGCTTGGGTGATAATTACAGGCATAGTTTGGAGGGGAAAGAGGTCGACCAAGGAAAATGACAATTGGAGGAGGAATAATTTCACTGTAATTAGAAGGCATCTAACAAGAAGAAAAGTATCGTAGAGGTACAATGGGTAAGCATTAAACAGGAGGGGATAGAAATTGCTGCCCTTTAATTGTGTTAAAACAGCATTGTGGCTTGCCATCACATTGTTTAAGAAAGTTATAATGACAACAACTTTAATTGCAAGGTTCACAGAACCGCATTATCAAGCTTCTCTGCATAATGCCACACTGAAACTTACACCTTCAGTTTCAGCACAGTGCTCTCCTTCAACCTCCCAGCAAGTTCTCACAGCTGCTGACATTTAGCCGAGTTGGTGTTATCTTTGTTTTCAGCTGTTAATGACAAACTTGATAATAGAAGCAGCACACTTCCAGCCATAACTAGAGCCATAGAATGAATTATACAGTAATGAAGGAGACCGAAAGAAGAGTGATTTCAGGGGGGGTGGTGGTCAAAGGAACGTGGGGTGCTGATAAATAGAGCCAGGATGTTTAGGCACTAAAAAAGCACTGAAATAGGCAGGCTTGATGAAATGACAGAAAAAGCACAAAAAAGGCATTTACTGACAAAAAGGGCATAAAAAGACATGTATTTTCACCATCAAAATATGGTTTAAAATGATAAAAATAAAGGTATACTACATTAAATAACCAAAGTTGTCTGATTGCACATAATTGCTAGCAATTTTTTCAAATTATCTGGTGTTAAACTATGCCGTCTGTCAGTCAGAATGTGCTTCAGTTGTGAAAAACTTCTGTCTAGCTCAGCTGAGGTCACTGGTGCATTACCGAAACAAGCTACCAACTATATTCATATTGATATCTTGTGCATTACAACTTTCCTTGTATGTCTTTTCCTACATCGCCAGGAACTTTACGAATATCATCAGTTACTTGGTTGAAAACCTGCAAGTTATTCACTAATGTTTTGCCAATTTCCTTAAGGTAAGATGATAGCTTGAGGGAATTTTGCAAAATTGGAAGCAATAAACTCAAGATCGTGGTGGAGGGACTTTTTCTGCATGATTTCACTGACGATCCTGATTGCAGCAGATTCTTCTTCTTCAAAACAGTTGACGATTTATTTTATCTTTTCAAAATTTGCAGCATAGTAGAGTACAGCTGAGATTCATGAACCCCACCTAGTCAAAATGGGCTGAGGAGGGTGCGGAATCTCGGGTGCCATTTCCTTGAACACGTGACGGTGCTTTGAGGAAGATTTTCTTGACATTGGAAACTAGACGATCGACATTTGGAAACAAGCTACGTATGTGTTTGGCAATTCTACGAAGTCCTTGAGCTCAGCAGGTCAAATGCACCATTTTGGGGAATAAAACTTTAAGCCACAAACAGAAGAACATTCTCGTGTTTTATACCTTCTGGCCAAAGTACAGCAAGTGAAGATGTAAACAACTGAGCAATAGTTCAGCTGGTTGACCCCCAACACTTCCGATGTCAACAAATACTGCTTTGATGGTTGACCTGCCTCCAGTGTACCGATCATCACATTGGCAACATATCACTCCACAGCATCGGTTGTCTCGTCTATTGAGATCCATATTTTGTTGCATGTAACTTCATCTCTAATTTTCTGCATAATAATGTTGATGTTGCTGTCAAAATAATGTTTCCGTAATGATGACTCGCTTGGTATATGTTCCTCTGTGTATTTCTCTAAAAAACCTCCACTGTGGAGATTTGTTTTCCAATTTCCACCGTGGAATTCCAGCATCAATGAATGCCTTGCACAGATCACTCAGAAACTCAGATTTGCGACTGGAGCCAACAGTAAATGTAGTGAGGAGACAAGCTTGAGTATTTCGCTTGGGTAGTCTACACCCCAGCAGCATCAACATTGACCTCTAATTTTAGATAGCCCTTGTCTTCTCCCTTCCCAGCTCTCCTTCTAGTCCTACTGTCTCTGCCTCTTCCTTTATTTTTCCAGCCCCCCCCACATCAGTCTGAAGGGTCTCGACCCGAAACTTCGCATATTCCTTCTCTCCATTGATGCTGCCTCACCCGCTGAGTTTCTCCTGCATTTTTTGTCTACCTTTGATTTTTCCAGCATCTGCAGTTCTTTCTTAAATAGATCTTGGAGAAGACTGAACCAGCGGCCAGCGGCACAAACGAATGAATGACCGATGGTGGCGCCCCCGGGATCGCCCCAGTGGTGGAAGTTTTCTTGTAAGTTATACTATGTTAACACGTTAATAATAACATTAATATTAACATGTTAGCATAGAAAATGTCATTGTAATCATGGTACAACTAGGGAAATTAGTACGACCTTTTAGCAAAATGGCAAAAAAAGGCTGATTTAGGCACCCGATCGTGAAAAAGGCATTATCCTGGTGTAATCATCAAAATAGGCATGAAAAGGCACATGGCATTTATGGCAAGATCCTGGCTCTACTGATTAAGAATAGTGCTGATGGGGAAGTATATACATTGTGAATGGGGAAGAGGTAGGCTCATCGAGGGCTATAGGCAGCTATTCCTGATAGGAGGATGCCAATGACCAGTGCGACTGCGGAGGGTTCAAAGGCCCCGACCACGGGTGAACAAAGAGGAAGATGACTGAACTTTATTGCCTTCGATCACAATGGGAAATGTTGATTCCGCTGTGGTGGATGTTTATGTTAAACTCTATCAGGTATTGTTTTATTTTTATTTGTATGGCTGTATGGTAACTCAAATCTCACCGCACCAATTGGTGCATGTGACAATAAATGTGAACTTGAACTTGATATATCCGTGGAGAAACTGCGTGAGAATGTCTGCAGATTGGGAAGATTGCAATACAGATGTGCTTTTGCTAGCATTGGCTGCTCCAATAGACAGAAGCACACACCAGTGAAGTTGAGAAAAACATTTGAGTGACCCTCGCCCTCTTCCTCCATGTAACCTTATAACAATTACAACACGGAAACAGGCCATCTCGGCCCTACAAGTCAGTGCCGAACAACTTTTTTCCCTTAGTCCCACCTGCCTGCACTCATACCATAACCCTCCATTCCCTTCTCATCCATATGCCTATTCAATTTATTTTTAAATGATACCAACAAATCAGCCTCCACCACTTCCACTGGAAGCTCATTCCACACTGCTACCACTCTCTGAGGAAAGAAGTTCCCCCTCATGTTACCCCTAAACTTCTGTCCCTTAATTCTCAAGTCATGTCCTCTTGTTTGAATCTTCCCTATTCTCAAAGGGAAAAGCTGATCCACATCAACTCTGTCTATCCCTCTCATCATTTTAAAGACCTCTATCAAGTCCCCCCTTAAACTTCTGCGCTCCAGAGAATAAAGACCTAACTTATTCAACCTTTCTCTGTAACTTAGTTGTTGAAACCCAGGCAACATTCTAGTAAATCTCCTCTGTACTCTCTCTATTTTGTTGACATCCTTCCTATAATTGGGCGACCAAAATTGTACACCATACTCCAGATTTGGTCTCACCAATGCCTTGTACAATTTTAACATTACATCCCAGCTTTTATACTCAATGCTCTGATTTATAAAGGCTAGCATACCAAAAGCTTTCTTTACCACCCTATCTATATGAGATTCCACCTTCAAGGAACTATGCACGGTTATTCCCAGATCCCTCTGTTCAACTGTATTCTTCAATCCCCTACCATTTACCATGTACGTCCTATTTTGATTTTTCCTGCCAAGGTGTAGCACCTCACATTTATCAGCATTAAACTCCATCTGCCATCTTTCAGCCCATTCTTCCAAATGGCCTAAATCACTCTGTAGACTTTGGAAATCCTCTTCATTATCCACAACACCCCCTATCTTGGTATCATCTGCATACTTACTAATCCAATTTACCACACCTTCATCCAGATCATTGATGTACATGACAAACAACAAAGGACCCAACACCGATTCCTGAGGCACCCTACTAGTCACCTGCCTCCAACCCGACAAACAGCCATCCACCATTACCCTCTGGCTTCTCCCATTCAGCAACTGTTGAATCCATCCTGCATTTATACCCAACAGTTGAACCTTCTTAACCAACCTTCCATGAGGAACCTTGTCAAAGTCCTTACTGAAGTCCATATACACAACATCCACTGCTTTACCCTCATCAATTTCCCGAGTAACATCTTCAAAAAATTCAAGAAGATTAGTCAAACATGACCTTCGAGGCATAAATCCATGCTGACTGTTCCTAATCAGACCCTGTTTATCCAGATGCTTATATATATTATCTCTAAGTGTCTTTTCCATTAATTTTCCCACCACTGAAGTCAAATTAACAGGCCTATAATTGCTAGGTTTACTCTTAGAACCCTTTTTAAACAATGGAACAACATGCGCAGTACGCCAATCCTCGGGGACTATTCCCGTTTCTAATGACATTTGAAATATTTCTGTCATAGCCCCGGCTATTTCTACACTAACTTCCATCAATGTCCTAGGGAATATCCTGTCAGGACCTGGAGACTTTTATATTTTTCAAAAGTGTCAGTACTTCTTTTACTTTGAAACTCATAGTATCCATAGCTACTCTACTAGTTTCCCTTACCTCACATAATTCAATATCCTTCTCCTTGGTGAATACCGAAGAAAAGAAATTGTTCAATATCTCCCCCATCTCTTTGGCTCTGCAGATAGTTGTCCACTCTGTCTCTCCAATGGACCAATTTTATCCCTCATTATCTTTTTGCTATTAATATAGCTGTAGAAACCCTTTGGATTTACTTTCACCTTACTTGCCAAAGCAACCTGATGTCTTCTTTTAGCTTTTCTAATTTCTTTCTTAAGATTCTTTTTACATTCCTTATACTCCTCAAGCACCTCATTTACTTCATGCTGCCTATAATAATTGTGGATCTCCCTCTTTTTCCGAACAAGATGTCCAATTTCCCTTGAAAACCAGGGCTCTTTCCAATTTTTACTGTTTCCTTTCAACCTAACAGGAACATAAAGATTCTGTACTCTTAAAATTTCCCCTTTAAATGTCCTCCATTTCTCTTCTACATCCTTCCCATAAAACAAAATGTCCCAGTTCACTCCTTCAACAGTAAGCAGCAAAGTCTGAGAAGCGACCGAGATCAACAAAAGCTGCTTGGAATGATCCCGAGGCTATTTTCCTGGATGACAAAGCACTGACAGAATATGATGGAAATAAAGATGGGGAGGTGAACGATCCATATTAGGTGCAAAAATCAACTGAGAACAGGGCTGAATATAGTAAGCTGAGCCTATAGTGGCTGTGCCTAATGAAAACAGGTACGCCCTCTTGGGAACTGTCCGGGGAGAAAATATTTCCAGTCCGAGCGGTGAACACGTCAGTGGCTCCAATCCTGGAGAAGGGACTCAACCGGCGAGACCGACGTCGGGCAGATCCCTAGTGGTGGGTCATTGGCTATGCACATTGAATGTTAAAATTTGCACGTTTGGAGCCACAGTAAGCAATGAGTGACAGATTTCAAGTGCATCGATAGACTGAAATATGAACAGATTAGTTGAACAGATAAAGCAAAGTATAAAGTTTGGAAGAATGAAAAGGGCATGGCAGTCCCAGGTAAATAGTACAGTTCTGAAGGATCTACAGGAACTAAGGAACCTGGATGTATGTGTGTATAATTTTTTGAAAGTGGCAAAGTACAAAGACTGCTTGTTGAAGTGTACCTGATCCTGGATGTTACATACAGAGATACAAAATTAAAGAAACAACAAATCTTTCAAAAATAGTGGTATACAACACAATTGGAAATTTGCATCGCTTTCTGATCATTACTGATACGAAGGTCTGAGAGAGGTTGCAAAAAAGATAAGCTAAAGTGGTTCCAGGGATGAGGGATTTCAGCTATTAGGTTAGACAGGAGAAGCAGGCAATGTTCTCCTCAGACCAAAGAAGGTTGTGAGAAAAAGTGACAGGAACAGAAAAATAGATATCGATAGATTTAACAGAAAGGCAAATAGAGGAAAGCAGTTCCCATTAACCAATGATTCATGGAAAGTGAGAAACAAATTTAGAGTGAAGGCAAAAAGATAAAAGTGGAATACAAGACAAAGCATAGAAATGTGCAGAGGGATCATGATGTGGCAATCTCTGCGTGTGAGGGTGATGGAATCATGTTCATAAGTTCGAGAAGCAGAATTAGGCCATTGGACCCATCAAGTCTATTTCAATATTCTAGCATGGCTGATCGATTTTTCCCTCTCAACACCATTCTCTTGCCTTCTCCCCATAACCACTAACACAACTTACCAATCAAGAATGTCAATCTCCACCTTAAAAATGTCCATTGACGGCTTCCATAGTCATCTGTGGCAATTAATTTCTTAGATTCACAACCCTCTAACTAAATAAATAAAGTAATTGAATTAAAAAAAATCACCCATACAGGCAGTGAATTAGGCTAAATCAACTCAGGAATAAGTACAATAGATTAGCAAAGGAATGAGAAATACATGAGAAAAATATAAATGAAAGGGCAAAGGTGAGAAAGCACTGGAATGAAACAAAACAGACTAAAGGGAGCAGGGATGACCTTGATAAGCTGATTATAACATAAAAACATAGAAAATAGGTGCAGGAGTAGGCCATTCAGCCCTTCGAGTGAGCACCACTATTCAATATGATCATGGCTGATCATCCAAAATCAGTACCCTGTTCTGGCCTTTTCTGCATATCCCTTACTGATTGGGGATGATCAGCCATGATCACATTGAATGGCGGTGCTGGCTCGAAGGGCCAAATGGCCTACTCCTGCACCTATTGTCTATTGTCTAATTCCCTCTTGAAAACATCAGTGAATTGGCCTCCACTGCCTTCTGTAGCAGAGAATTCCACAGATTCACAACTCTCTGGGAAAAAACGTTTTTCCTCATCTCAGTCCTAAATGGCCTACCCCTTATTCTTATACTGTGACTCCTAGTTCTGGACTCCCTCAACATCAGGAACATTTTTCCTGCATCTACCCTGTCCAATCCTATAAGAATTGTATATGTTTCTATAAGACATCCTCTCATCCTTCTAAATTCCAGCAAATACAAGCCCAGTCGACCCATTCTTTCATCATATGTCAGTCACACCATCCGGGGAATTAACCTGCCGAACCTATGCTGCACTCCCTCAATAGCAATAATAATCTTCCTCAAATTAGACGACCAAAATTGTACACAATACTCCAGGTGCGGTCTCACCAGGGCCCTGAACAAGGTCACTAACTAATCCTTCCTCATTACAAATTTCTGCTCACCAGATGACTAATGTAGCAATCAGGGTCAGTGGAGACATCTTCATGAAAATTATTCCATGAATGTCTTTATTGATTAGACACTTCAGATAAACCAAAAGAAGGAGCTGTCAAGATAATTGTGTGGACTCACAGAGCCCATTGGAGAATTAATTCGGGCACTTCAACAAAGTTGACAGAATCAACACAACAGCCAATATTCTTTCAGTCGGCGGTGGAGAGATGGTGTTGATTTTCAGGAAACCTACCCATGAATTTCCAGCAACCTCTCCAGTGGAGCATAGAAAATGTAGGGCCGAGATATCAGCAAGCATGGACCCCAATCTTGGAGTGGGAGACGGCAAGAGATTTGAACAGGAGGAACACCAGCATCTTAATTGGCTAGAGAAAATTGCTACTGAGGGACAGGGCCAAAAAGGATGGTTGGTTCAATGCCTCATTCAGGGGAACATCTCGTTGTATGTGAAGAACTCCCTCAATATTATTTTGTGGTGTTAACCTAGAATTTATGCTGACGTTTCTGCATTAAGTCGTGAACATTGAGACCAAAAGCATAGATTTCCTAATCACAAATGCTAGCTGCAACAGCTTCTGCAACAGAGTTGTATTGATCTACCACCTTAAGCATTGTACAACAGCCCACACTACAAGCTAAATTTTTACACAGGTGACCAAAGCTTTGTCAAAGAGAAGATAGACACAAAAGGCTGGAGTAACTCAGCGGGTCAGGCAGCACCTCTGGAGAAAAGGAATAGGTGACGTTTCGGGTCGAAACCCTTCTTCAGACTGAGACTCATGGGAATGGGGAACTAGAGATATGGATGGTACTAGGGAGAAATGAATGGAACGATAATTAAGGAAATGTGGGATATGTAATAACGAGTATACAGACAGAGGAACTCAACAGGATGACAATAAAACTAGGACGACGACTTGGTGTGGGGGAGAGACGGAAAGAGAGGGATTGCAAAGGTAATTTGAAGTTGGAGAAATCAAATCTGCTCCACTTTATCAAAGAGGCAGGATTTAAACTATCGTAATGGAGGATGGGGAGGCAGAACAGTGGGGAAGTTTAGGCACAGAGGGTTGCAGAGTTTGTTGGCTCAGCTACTAATTGTTGCTCAATGATTGTTTGGGAGGCTGAAGGGATCAGAATTGGAGCAGAGCCAATGCTCCGAATATAATACGGCTGGAGGGGACAAGAGAGACAGTGAGGTGACAATCATATGGAAAGATGTAAAATCAAGGACAAATATATAAAAATTAAGGCAGTGATTGATTAGGCGTAGAGGGTGATTGGGAACTGGTGGTAGTTAGGACACAGTCAGCAACATTTTGGATTACCTCAATTTCATGTGGTAGAGGTGAGCATTTTTTTAGTTAATATGTTGCAAAAAGTAACATATGAATTGCTAAAAATTAGTCTCACACTCAATGGCCAGAGTTGAGTTAAACTCCTGAATGCTTCAAAAACTACAGGCGAGAACACCAATCCAAGAACTCAGCAATGGATTAGTCTGTAGCAATTTATTCTCCCAATCAATGAGAAATAATCTATTGATATTTGCATTGCATTTACTGCCAGTGCTATAAACGTAACTTCAAATGACAACACTTCAAAGTAAGTTCAATATCTGTTGAGGCAGAACTAGAATCAATATATAATCATAGGTTTGGGCTCTATTTAACTCTGAAAGTATTTCTTCCCTAGTTCTCACAGTCATTGACAGTTCTATTGTTCATTACGTATTGCAATCTGAAGGAAAATTAATGTATCTCTACTAACTGAAGTCCAACATCATTAAGATGGATGGACTTGTAATCTGCATATTAACCATTCATCACACTGAATTTAAGATTCTTCAGTTCTTTATGACACAACTACAATATAATTAAAAATACAGGCAAGGCGAACATTTGTAGCGGCTCGTACGAGTAACGGTAGGTACTCGGGAAACCCGGTAAACTTGTGACGTTTTTTTCAACACTGTGAAAAATGTCCATGAGTAAAAAAGTACTCGTGATGAAAAAAATGTTTACTTTTTACGTGTACATGCCGCTACGAGACATCCACAAACTCCTATGGACCCGCTACGGACATTCTCCGAGTTCGAATCAGGGGAAAACTCGGGAGAACTCTTGAATTACATTGTACAGTGGGGCAGGCCCTTAAATCTTCTTTGCATTTATTCTAGCTTCCTGATATCTTTCTAAAACAAGGTGAAAAATTGGGCCAAAGGGCCTGTTTCCAAGCTGTACATCTAAGTTCCTCTCTGATATCATTGCCCAAATTTTGAGCGCATGTTATTGATTTGCTGGTTGAAATGTTGAATACATATTGAAGTTCAATATTTGTTTTAATGTTTTGGCATTCTTTCTTGCAGCCTCACATCAAGGCATGACAAATAATCCAATACTTTAATCATCAAGATCCAATAATAAAAATGCAGCTAGTAGTTGAACAAGCACAGGATATGAATGGAAATATGTGTTAGAATTTGTTTTTATTACCAGATACTTCTTATTCATGCTCACTGCAAGTTAGCATTCATGCATGACAAACAGTTTTTGTGAACCAAAACATGTCATTGTGTGCAAAGCTAATGATAAGCAAAGCTAAGCAGGTAGCTGTGCAAAAGAACGTCATTCCATAGTTAATATCTTCCAGGTGATAAGCACACGTTATGAGCCAAAAGAAAAACTAATAATATGTGTGCAAACCATTGTTGCCCATGTCCCTTTGTGAGAAGCTGTACATTAAAGATAATTTCCCACCAGAATCCTTTAGGACACCATTAATTGTACTTTAGCAAACCGTGTTGAGCTAAGTTCATTAGTCATTCGGCCAATCAAGTCCACTCCACTATTCAATCATGGCTGATCTATCTTTCGCTCTCTATCCCATTCTCCTGCCTTCTCTACATAGCCCATGACACCTTTACTAATCAAGAACGTTAATCTCCGCCTTAATAATACCCAATGACGACCTTCACAGCCATCTGTGCCAATGAATTCCACAGATTCACCACCCTCTGACTAAAGAAGTTCCTCCTCACCCCCATTATAAAGGTAGGGTTTTTTTTATTCTGAGGCTATACCCTCTGGTTCTGGACTCTCCCACACTCCCACTCGCGGAAACATCCTCTCCACATCCACTCACTACAGGCCTTTCATTATTCAGTAAGTTTCATCCTTTTAAACTTCAGCGAGTACAGAACCAGAGCCATTGAACATCATCATGTTAACCCAGTCATCCCTAGAATAATTCTGGTAAACCTGCTCTGGACCCTCTCCAATGGCAGCACATCCTTCCTCACAGATGGGGCACAAAACTGTTCACAATACTCCAAATGCAGTCTGATCGATGCCTTATAAAACCTCAGCATTATATCCCTGTTTGTATATTCTATTATCTCGAAATAAATGGCAACATTGCATTTGGCTTCATTACTGATTCAACTTGCAAACAATTTTTTGGGGAATCCTGCAAAGCACTCCCAAGTCCCTTTGTGGTTCCAATTTCGGAAAGCTCTTCACATTTTTGAAAATAGTCTATGCTTTTATTCTTACCACCAAAGTGTCTGACTGCAAACTTTGCTATGCTGTATTCCATCTGCCACTTCTTTGCCCACTCCCCAAATCTGTGCAAGTACTTCTGCAGGGTCTCTGTTTCCTCTACACCTCCTGCTCCTCCTACACCTATCTTTGTTTCATCCACAAACCAGGCCACAAAACCATCAATTCCACCATCCAAATCATTAATATAAAACGTAAAGAGCAGTGGATCCAACTCTGACTTCTGCGGAAGATCATTAAAGTCACCTGCAGCCAACCAGAAAAAGCCCACTTTATTCCCACTCTGCTTTCTGCCATTCACACAACCTTTTATCCAAGCTAGTATCTCCCCCCTAATACTGTGGGTTCTCACCTTCTTTAGCAGCCTCAAGTGCAGCACTTTATCAAAGGCCTTCTGACAATCCAAGTAAACAACATCTGCTGACTCTCCTTTGTCTTGTCTGCTATTTAATTCCTCAAAGAATTCCAACAGATTTGTAAGGCAAGATTTCCCCTTCACAAAATGACGCTGACTTCGGCCTATTTTATCATGTACTTGGAAACCTCATCCTTAATAATGGACTAAAATCTCACAAAACGCTAATAGTGGACTAATTGCCTAAGGTTTACCCTCTTTTGCCTCGTTCGTTTCTTGAATAGTGGAGTAACATTTGCGATTTTCCAGTCCTCTGGGACCATTCCCGAGTCTAGCGATTCTTGAAAGATCACAACTAGTGTCTCCACAATCTCCAAGGCTACATCTTTCAGATCTTGCAGAAAGACCTTGCTCACAATAAAACAGAAACCCACCACCCCGACCTCATCTTCCTTTCAGAAGAAACTGGTTTAATCATAGCAGGTCAGTAATTTGCTGGTCAATGCAACAAGACAGCTTTTAAAATAAAAAAATGCACTGCCGTTCCTCGCACTAAAGTAAACCGGCTTGCTGCTGGAGGAATTCAGACCACAACTCTTTAATAAAATACAATCACTAAAATTTGAAATGCCTTACTTTTTAGCAGGCATTTGTCATGATGGATGGGTGTGATGGCATCTAGTCTTCAACTTCAGATTGAAACGAGAAGTAGCAGAAAGTTTTCCCCCCCCCCCTCGAGGATATTGTGTGGAAACATGTTTGAGTTGTTAAAATACTGCAAAGCCATGTTCCAATATAAATGTCTCATTAAGCAAATCTAAGGCTGGTCATCAGGGATTTTGGAAAGGTATTGTCATAATGTAGAAAATAGATGAAGTAGGTCAGACATTACCCTCTCCTCTCCTTGATATTGGTGTCTCATCCAACATGCAAATCCTTATTCCATTTTCTCCCTGCTCCTTTATCTTCCTTTTTTCACCTTCATAAGAGATAATAAGTGTATGCATTGAACTGTTGATGCATCACAGCACCATTCAATTTTACATTTGTGAAGTTTCTGTTTTTAATGGAGTGATAATAAAAAGGAACCCAAAGAAAGCATTCAGAAACATGACAACACTTTGACATCTTTGATAGACATTTGCTGGAATGGAGAAACAAAGAACTGCAGATGCTAGTTTATGAAAAATAATGTTTTTTGTTTGCTGTCAAGAATTTCCAGCACAGTTCTGAGCATGTAACGTAATCAGGCCCTGCCACATTGCTCCATTACATCATTCGAGGCCACAACAACCTTTGGACTCTACCACTTAGTTCCAGGAGTGTCCAGGCCTTCCGGGTTCAGGAAAGATTGGTTTAGGGAATAAGGATGGGGGAAGCAAATGCAAGTGGAAGCATCCATTTAGAAAGATGGTTTATGGTAATCTTAATGTACTATCTTTTTACCATTAATGTGGATTGATGTGGAAATATAACAATTATATTTCAACGTTGCATATGATTATTTTCCACTTTAACTATGCACAGGCAGTGGGCTGTGAGCCAAGAGCAGGCAAATGAGATTTGCTCAATATGCCAACTTGGCCAGCATTGACAAGGCAGGTCGAAGGGCCTATACAGCTCAATGATTCTATGACTCCATACCTGGATTTAAAGTTGTCAGAGTAGGAATAGTGGAGGCAAGGAAAACTGGGAAAATATTTGATCTAGAGGAAGACACATGGGGAGAGAGATTTAGATGATGGGATGGAACTTTGATTGCTCTTGAATGGGGTCAATGTAATAATAATAATAATAATCTTTATTTATATAGCACTTTTCAACAAAACCAGTATCTGAACCAAAGTGCTTTACAGAGTTTGATTAAATTAATAGAACAGACCAAATGTCAATATATCCATACAAAAACAAAAAAGAGAAAAAAGAAAAAAGACACAGAACGGTACACTATAGAAATCAACATGAAACGTCCCCCCACAGCAGAATTCACTGTGAGGGAAGGCACTAAAAATATCCAGTTCTCCCCCTCATAGTCCACCCGAGGTCGGGGTCTATATGTGGCCTCCTTAGCCAACTCGATGTTCTCAGGCCCTCTGCCGCGAAGCTGGATCATCGGCGTCGGGTGAACATTCTTCAGCGGCCAGGACTGAAGCAGCTGCCTCCTCCCTGAAGACTGCAATGTCCAAAGTTCTCAGGCCGAATGTAGACCAAATAACCTGTTGCATGCTATGAATTTCCATGGTTCAATGCGTCTGATGGCTATTTAAGAAATTAATTCAGACAGTGACGATTTTTTCAATTCTGGTTTGGTGATAAGATACAGGTGGAGATCAGTAAAGTCACCAATATGGTAATTAGTACTGTATAGGAAGGGACTGCAGATGCAGGTTTACACCGTAGTACGAAAAAATGTTGGAGTAACTCAGTGGGTCAGCCATGATCCCTGGAGAAAAGTAAAAGGTGATGTTTCAGGTTGAGACCTTCCTTCAGACCGAGGGAAGAGTCTCAACCCAAAATGTCACCTATTCCTTTTCTCCAGAGCTGCTGCCTGGCCCGCTGAGTTACTCCAGCATTTTGTGGCAATTAGTAATCTTGTTCCCAGCTATGAATTGGGAATTTGAAGCCTAGCCGAGTTGAACATGTTATCAAGATTACATGAGAAGATTGAACTTGACTGAACAATCAAAGACGGAGATGGTATCTGACAGCAAAGATGAACTAATGGAGATCAGACAAAGTCAAAGAGACCCCATTGGCACAGAAGAAAACCCTATCCCATAACTGTAACATATTTCACTCAGATTTACTGCCTTTTCAAGTCAAGTTTATTTGTCACATACGCATACGAGATGTATAGTGAAAGCAACAATGGGATACACACCCCCAATGGAGATTATTGGAACAAATCATCATTGTAGCATCTAAGCTGGCTCCTGAACCACTTTCCCACGGTAACATTGCAAACATTTTCTCAAGGCCGTTGTCCAATCATCTTTTGAAAGCCCTGATTCAAACCATAGCCTCAGGAAGTGACTGACAAAAATGTGCTAGATGTACCACTATGTGGTATAAGGAAACATGGGGAGATTTTATCATGGGGAGACTGACATTACACTGTGTGCACAGGAAGTTGAAGTGAGGTTTAGTCACAGGGCTGTGACTGGGATGGACTTCAATGTGAAAACAACAGCAGATCAGAAAATTACAAGTTGCTCAAGCACTCAAGGATCTTCCAATTGTTGCCTCACCAGAGACCCCTGTTGTTCTTAATTTTGGGTGCTGTCTGTGTAAAATTTGCATGGCTCTCTTTGTGATCATGTGGGCTTCCATGGCATACTCTGCTTATCTCCCACATCCCAAAGACATGAGTGTTGGCAAATTAGCACATTAACTAGCCACTGTAAATTGTCGATACAGTGTAGGTGAATTGCAGAATCTGGGAAGAACTGGAAAGAATGACTCAATGACAAGTAGGGATTGAAGGCAGGGCCATTATTCAGGAGGGCTTTGGGTGGGAATTCTGAAGGTGAAAGCAAAGGTGGCATTTTGAAAGGTTCAAGGACAGAGCTTGATCAGAAGGAAGTATTTGAGAGAATTATGCATTATGAACATGTGGATAAATGTGGACATGTTGGAAAACTTTCACTAGATCAGGAAGGGGGGGGGGGGAATAAAGCTCAGGGCAGAATATAAGATGGTGATTGAACTCGTGGTGAGAGATGTTTCTGTTTCAGAGATAAACATGTCCATGAATCTTTGACTGTGGACGATGTAATATTGTAGTGACCTTCCACTCTAATTGTATTAACCTATGCAAGTTACGCTTTCAAAAATCTCAAAAAGAAATCAGAAGAAAAATTCCATTTTATAATACTATTAGACAGTAGACGATCATAAGTAATTGCCTATTAGATTGCATCAGAAGAATGGTATAACACAGAAGAACAAAAATATGGTGCTAGTGGCAGTTTGACATTGCAAAAAGGAAAAATGACACAGAAAAAACATTAAAAACTGTTTTAGGTCAAAGAAATAAAAACAATTGCTTTGTTATCAAAATTATGTCCTTTCATAAGATAATGGGATTTAATGGGAAACCAATCAGAGGCAGTCAAAATGGTCACAAGAGGAAAAGGAACCAAATAAAATGTATAATGATAGAAGCAGTAAATGAGATGAGAGGCAACAAAGATAGTAAAAAGGAAGGAGAGAGCACAAAATCATATTCATGTTTTTTTAACATATAATTATAGTAGCTTTGCATCGTGTTGTGCGTGAGGAATGACAAAACAAATTTAGTCCAACAGCTTGAGCAAGTTTAGAGAGAAAGCACAGAGGGATAAAGAAGTGAAGGCAGTTGGAGAAGAGAAAAGAGAAGGTACATGGCTAGAAGGGGGCAGGAGAATGAGGGGCAGGAGAATGAGTGAAAGGGGCAGGAGAAGAGGGCAGGAGAATGAGGGAAATATATTGAGGCACATTAAGGTTGTACCAGGAAACCTGTGTATAGGTTTGGTCCACCAAGTATTCTTTTTTCCCATTAAATCTACACAAATTTCATTTCAGATTCATGATCAAAGAGTCATACAAAAAACAGTTTTTTTCAGTCCAGCATGTCCATGCCAACCATCACGTAGTTCTCCATATTAATCCCGTACACCAACACATCATCCACAGACCTTTGTGCATTAGCAATTCAGGTGTTATCTCGATACTTCTCATATATTGTGAAAGTACACAATTCCATCACCCACTCAGGCATTTTATTCCACCCATATTCCCATCAACCTCCGACTACTGATTCTACTACTCATGAACACAGTAGGTACAACTTGGTGACGATTTAACTTAGCAACTTGTATGTCTTTGGGGTGGTGGAGGAAATCAGAGCACCCAAATAAACGCTGTGATTATACAGAGAGAATAACTAATGTCCAGCAGACAGCCACAGACAGGTTAGGATTGAACCTGAATAGAGCTTTGAGGAAGCAGCTCTACTGCTCTCCACTTTCATTTGTATGTACACAGGAGCAATTCCATACAAAATTCAAGGGTGAAATTGGATAGCCCATAAAAGGAGAATCATGATTCATGATTAATCTTAGCCTGTTCAGCCAATACAGACATCATATAGAAGCAATTGAATCATAAAACATTATATATATCTATGATACTGTAGTTTCTGATTATATAGGTTAAGTGGGAGTCAGCTGGGTTGTTGTACAGCTTTCAGCTTATTTCTGGCATGGAATTGTTGCCCCACCACAGATGGTCATTCACAATATTCCATGATCTAACTATAGCAACAATCCTTCTATTCGTGACACTTAATATAATTAATGGCACATAATGGCTCAGATTAGGGGCATATTTAGCAACTGAAAATTAAGCAGCCAGAAGGGACCGAGTATTGCAATGTGCCACAGTCGAAAAAAGGCACCATAGCTCAGAAAAGAAAAATTGTCCTTGGTGGGAAAACAATGATTCATCAGAATTATAATAGAATATGAGAATGGTATGCATAAACATAGCTCTTTTTTCCCCTTGAGTTTAGAAGTATGCGGGGGAGGGTGTGAGATAGTCGACAGGTTCCACTTGAGGTGTTTAAAATGACAAATTTGCCAACAAACATAGAGTAAACTGAACTGAAGAAATCTAATAAAACATATTCATAATATTTATTAGATGATTCAAAAATAAAATTTTGTATCATAAAAAGTAAAGGGCATCTTGAAACCTCTGACTATCCCAAAACTCCGTGGATTCTGGCTCAATTGGAAACTTCAGGTAAAGTTTGATAGATTTGGATTGAGTAAGATTTCAATAGACAACACACAAAAATGATTAAAAGGAATTTGGGTAAAGACCAGATATTATCTAACTTAAATGTTATACTTAAAGGGTTGACAGTGGAGATGCAATGGCGAAGATTTAAAGACCGCATGGATGAACTCCAGAAATTGTTCATCCCTGTCTGGCAAAAAATTAAAACTGGGAATGCGGCTCAACCGTGGCTGATGAGGGAAGTCAAGGATAGTGTTAAAACCAAGGAAGAGGCACATAAGTTGGCCAGAAGTGGCAAACCAGAGGATTGGGTAAAATTTAGAACTCAACAGAGGAGGACAAAGCAGTTAATTAAGAGGAGGAAAAAAAGAACATTAAAGAAAGCTTGCGGGAAATATAAAAACTGACTGTAAAAGTTTCTATAGGTATGTAAAAAGGAAAAGAATAAAGAAGACGAATGTTGGTCCCTTACAGTCGGAGACAGGTGAATTCATAATGGGAAACAAGGAAATGGCAGAACAGTTAAACGAGTACTTTAGTTCTGTCTTCATCAATGATGATTCAAACAATTTCCCCGAAATACGTGGGGACTGAGGATCTGGTGGGAGAGAGGAACTGAAGGGAATCCACATTTGTCACAAAATGGTGTTAGGGAAACTGTCAGGATTGAAAGCAGATAAATCCCCAGGGCCTGATGGTATTCATCCTAGAGTACACAAGAAGGTGGCCCTAGAAATAGTGGATGCATTGGTGGTCATTTTCCAATGTTCTCTCGACTCTGGATCAGTTCCTGCGGACTGGAGGGTAGCAAATTTAGCTCCAATTTTTAAGAAAGGAGGGGGAGAGAAAACGGGGATTTAGAGACAAGTTAACCTTACATTGGTAGTGGGGAAGATGCTCGAATCAATTATTAAAGCGATTATAGCAGTGCATTTGGAAAGCAGTGACGGGATTGGTTAAAGTCAGCATAGATTTATGAAGGGGGAATCATGCTTGACTAATCTTTTGGAATTTTTTGCTTATGTAACAAGTAGAATGGATATGGGAGAGCCAGTGGATGTGGTGTATCTGGACTTTTGAAAAGCCTTTGACAAGGTCCCACGCAAGAGATCAGTGTGCAGAATTTGAGCACAAGGTATTGGGGGTAGGGTACTGACATGGATAGCGAACTGGTTGGCAGACAGGACGCAAAGAGTAGGAATTAATGGGCCCTTCTCAGAATGGCATGCAGTGACTAGTGGTGTGCCGCAAGGTTCGGTGCTGGGACCCCAGTTGTTTACAATATATATAAACGATTTAGACGAGGGAATTAAATGTAACATCTCTAAGTTTGCGGATGACCCAAAGCTGGGTGGCAATGTGAGCTGCTAGGCTGATGCTATGAGGCTGCAGGATGACTTGGATAGGTTAGTGAGTGGGCAAAAGCATGGCAGGTGCAGTATAATATGGATAAATGTGAAGTTATCCACTTTAGTGGCAATAACAGGAAGGCTGATTATTATCTGAATGGCATCAGATTAGGAAAAGGGGAGGTGCAACGAGACCTGGATGTCCTTGTACATCAGTCACTGAAAGTAAGCATGCAAGTACAGCAGTGGAGTCCAAAACCAGGAGTCACAGTTTAAGAATAAGGGGTAGGCCATTTAGGACTGAGATGTGGAAAATCTTTTTCACCCAGAAAGTTGTGAAACTGAGGAATTCTCTGCCACAGAAGACAGTGGAGATCCATTCACTCGATGCTTTCAAGCTCTTAGATTTAGCTCTTAGGGCTACTGGAATCAGATATGGGGAAAAAAGCCGGAACGGGATGCTGATTTTGGATGATCAGCCATGATCATATTGAATGGCGGCTCTGGTACGAAGGGCTGAAAGGCCTATTCCTGCACCTATCTTCTATCTATCCAGCTGAATGGCAGAGCAACCAAGAGAGCTGCGTATTCATTTCTGGTGTAGCCTTTTGGCTCAACATATAATGGCCTCCGACTTCACCACTGAACTGGGAACTTTGTTTGAAATGAGGCACAAGTGGCTGTCTCAGTGATGTGCAGAATGTAGTGCATCAACTCATTAAACATACTTTGACAGCAGCTTCAGAGCATAAGAGACAAGAGGAACAGAAAGTTAGACAGCGCCTTGAGACTCCAATACCTTCCAGTAAAATTACAGCTAATTCTCCATCTCAACACTTTTCCAAACATCTTCATGTCGAGTTTATTGTCAATATGCATAACTACGGCGAGGTGAATGTACAAATGGAAATCTTGCTTGCAGCAGCACCACATGCACATAGATTCAGACAACGGACAAAAACATATATTGTTCATAAATTACACAAATTCTACAAGACACTTGTATGAAACAAGCACTACAAGAACAAGTAACAAGACATTCAGCGTGTCTAGATACAATAATCTATGGATTTGTATACAGTCAGCATCCAAAATCCAAGAGGTGGAACATTTCAAATATTATATCAGTCCTTAGGGTTTTGGTCATCAAGCCATAGAAAATGCAATGAACTTGAGAGGGTGCAAAGGAGATTCACAAGAATATTGGCAAGGATGCAGCATTTCAGTTATGAGGAGAGACTAAGTAAGTTTTAGAGTCACCCAAAGCCATCTTCTTGATAGGTTTATTCTCTCAGTAAGCTCTGGAAAAAAGGTGTATCAAATTAGGAGCATAAATAGTGTATATGGCAGGTAACTTTTTCCCCATAGCAGAGATATTTAAAATTCAAGGACATAGTATTAGACTGAGGGGTAAAAGGTTTAAAGAGAAGCTGGGAAAGATTTTTTTTCTGCGTAGGGAAGATTGAAATCTGGATTACACTGCCCAACTGTGAGGAAGAGGCAGGTATCTCACAACTTGTAAAAAGTCTCACCTTGCACAATTTAATTATTACAGCATGAACGGCTACAGACCAGGTGCTGGTAGATAGTATTAGTCTAGATAGGTTTAAAGTACAGAATACAGACACCTTAAATAAATCCATCATTTTCAGGTTGGGTTACTCCAACTATTGGTGTATCACAGGGATCAACAATAGGAGTCTCAGACATTTAAATCAGTGATTTGGATGCTGGAGCCAAATTTGTTAATGAGGCAAGTAGTGGGGAAGATACACTGCGACTTCAACACGACATTGGAGGAACAATAAATAGGTAAGTATACACAGAAGGATTATAAAGTGATAAAATGTGAAAACAGAAAAGCACTAAATATTTTTTCAATGGCATGAGAATGAAAAATGCTGATACTCGTTGAGAACTGGATGTTATTGTACATGAATCATTAAATTTTAGTGTGCAGGTACGATACAAAAATTAAATGGTATGTCGCCTTTATTACAACACTTCTTTCAATTATAGCGAGACACTGATGAGACTGCAACGTGCTGATTAGGTCTGTGTCTAGTACATCCAAGAAAGATGCAACTTGGGATAGAGGAAATGCAGCAAGTTAATCATGTTGATTCCCGGTACAGGGCATTTTCCCAGAAAAGAGAGATTGAACAACTTGGGCATACAATCTAGAGTTCAGAATAATGTGTACAGACCCCACTGACATTTTACAAAATTCATACGAGGCTTGTCAGAATGGCTCCAGGTGGACTGTTTCCCTGGGAAGCTAAAACCAGAAATAGCAATCTCAAAATTATGGCTCAAACATTTAAGACCAAGATAAAAATAAATTTATGACCTTCGGAATTCTCCACCAAAGATAACTGTGACTACCCATCACTGAGGGCATTCAAACAGAGGTAAATAATCTTTTGAATATTAGAGAAATTAAAGGATATTGTGTTCGTAGGGGAAAATGGTGTCCAAGATATGATTTTGTAGACTACACAGCTGTTTGAATCTGCTCTATCATTCAATAAGTTAATGGTTGATCTGATAGTAAGCTCAACTCCTAGGTATGTTACAAAACCTACCTGAATCGTCATTGGGAATCTGCCCACAGCCATGTCCACGATTTTGGCGCTGTTTGGAGGGGGCGGGTTTAAAACGCGATTTTTATTAGGCTGTTCCAATCGCAGATGTTCAGCCTAGTAAATCATTAACGAAAAATCGCTGCAAGACCCGGTCGCAAAAGGTATTATTAGTTTTATAGGCCTCGAATAATAGTTATAATAGTTTTAAAATTACTGTCTCACTCCGCAACCTCTCGCAGCCCCAGGGTTTTATAAAGCAAACAATTAAAGGTATGTACCTTATTTTTACATTAAATGGGGCATGTATATAACCCTGTATATAAAGTTTTCTATAGCGAGTAGTTCATTTTGGGCTTTTTATATCCCGCAGTATTTTTCTCGGCATTTGAGGGCACTAATCCAGCGCGATGTGAACGTTCTAAACCAGCGCGTTCACAGGAACCCACTAGAAAGCCGATTTAAAGGGGCATTTATTTACAGCTATTGAACACTAAATTCCTTCCATTTGGCCTATAAATTAATGTAAATTAGATATAAAAATCATGTTATATTGTGAATTATTTGTGAATAATCTTTGGACACAGGCTATTTAAAAATGTTAATCTTTCCTTAAGAAATGGGCTTTTGACTATCCAAGATCACAGCTTTTTGTAATGTCCATTGAAAATCAATAGGGAACAAGATGCTAATTTCCGAGTATGAAAATGGCCATAACCTTTTTAATACTTGAGATATGAAAGTGAATTTGGTGTCAAATTAAACTTATTGTTATGCTTTATCTGATGGGATAAATTGCAGACTTGATTTTTAAAATCTCAAAATTTTGTAACATTGCTACAACTCCACATTCAAAGAGTCGTGGTGCTACAGTGTGGAAACAGGTTTTTCGGCCCAACTTTACATTAGTCCCACTTGCCTGCGCTTGGTCCATATCCCTCCAAACCTGTTCTATCCATGTACCCGTCTACTTTTTTCTTAAACATCGGGATCGTCCCAGCCTCAACTCCCTCCTCTGCAGCTTGTTCCATGCAGCCTCCGACACTGTGATAATAGACAATTGCAGGCCATTCGGCATCTTCAAGCCATTCAATGTAATCATGGCTGATCATCCACAATCAGTATCCCATTCCTGCATTCACCCCATATCCCCTGACTCCGCTATCTTCAAGAGCCCTATCCAACTCTCTCTTGAAAGTATCCAGAGAACCGGCCTCGGCCACCCTTTGATGCAGCGAATTCCACAGACTCACAACTGTGTGAAAATGTGTTTCCTCATCATTCTAAATGGCTTACCACTTATTCTTAAACTGTGGCCCCTGGTTGTATTTATCATTGTTATACAAATTGTTAAAGTAGATTACAAACAGTGGATCCAGCACCGACCCCTACTACACATCACTGGTCACAGACCACCAATCAGTAAAAACAGCAATTTTGCTTTTCTATTCTTCCTACCAAATTAAATGACCTTGTCCTCCCAAAACCTCTCATCCCCAGCTCCAAGTACACTAACAACAAATGCACAAGAAGATCATTCTTCAGAATTGTCCAAGTCGCAAGCAATTCTGGACTGGGTACAAAACACAGTCCCTTCAATCTCTGGTTCACCTGCACCCCCTCCAAACTCATCTATTGCATCCGCTGCTCTAGATGTCAGCTGCTCTACATTGGTGAGACCAAGCATAGGCTTGGCGATTGCTTCGCCGAACACCTCCGCTCGGTTCGCAATAACCAACCTGATCTCCCGGTGGCTCAGCACTTCAACTCCCCCTCCCATTCTGAATCCGACCTTTCTGTCCTGGGCCTCCTCCATGGCCAGGGTGAGGATCACCGTAAATTTGAGGAGCAGCACCTCATATTTTGCTTGGGCAGTTTACACCCCAGCGGTATGAACATTGACTTCTCTAATTTCTGCAATTTTGTTTGCTCATTATTTCTTCTTGGAACAAGCTCGGCACATTGAGAAGCTGTATGATCTCCATGAAATGTCACCATGTTCTCCAGAGATGTTGCCTGACCTGCTGAGTTACTCCAGCTTTTGATGTCTTTCCCAAGCCATATTTATTGCCCAGTTCCACTTGTCCTGAGAATAGGCTTGGGATGCATCACAACATAGCTTGCAGTCAGCAGGCTTGGTAGGCAAGATTCCATCCTGAAGGACATCAGCACCATCTAAATGTTTTGCATCAATCCAGCAATATTCAATTAAATAATTCTTTGGTTACAATGGTGCAAATTTATGTGTCAATATCAGAATTTGCCAGGATAACATTTAATTTTTCATTCTCTGGGCTTCCATAGAGGTAAAGAGTCAGAGAGATGTACAGGGTGGAAACAGCCCTGATGGCCACAGAGACAACATCCAAGATCAGGATTGAACTGGTGCCATGAAACAGCAGCTCTACGAGATTGATATTGGTTTATTACTGTTTACGGAGCTACAGTGAAAAGCTTATGAAATCGTACCGTACACGAGAATAATCTAGACAATTACAAGTATAATAAATACGTAGTCCAAAGAGAAAAATATTAGAATGCAGTTTTACAGCATCATAGCATGACAATAACACAGAAAAAGACCAAGTTCCACATTGTGTAGGTTGGAAGATTTGGACCACACCAAGCTCATGGGAGAACCATTCAGTGGAACATAGCTCATAGAACACTGCTGGAAAGGAACAGGCCCTTTTGGCCCACAGATTGTTACGATGCCAAGTTGAAGTCTGAAGAAGAGTCTCGACCCGAAAGTGTCACTTATTCCTTCGCTCCATAGATGCTGCCTCACCCGTTAAGTTTCCCCAGCATTTTTGTCTACCCAAGTTAAACTGATCTCTTCTGTCTGTTCACTTAGGCTCCAGCAAGTCGCACGTGGCTGAAGGCTCCCAGGAGGCTACAGCCTTTGCACGGTCAGACTTAAGACCCAGACCTGGTGGACCACCGGCTTGGAAGGGGTAGGCCGCCATGCCTGCCCCTGCCCCTGCCCGTCCCCTGAAGACCAGAGACCGAGAGAAGGGAGCTCACATGGCCGGCTGCAGTAGGCACCCCTGGAGAACAAAGGGATGAGATGGCTGGAAGACCGCAACAGCCAAGGACTTGCCTAGAACAGACATCGCTCATAAGAACTGGAGCGTGGCCTTTGTACACATGGCACCTCTTGCATGCGGGCTCGGTAGACCATTTCTGTATTTGATAATTGAGGTTCGGGGGTATGGCAATACTATACTGGACAATTTGTAAGAAAAATACTGTGTTAGCACATCGTACTGGACGATAAAAGCACCATTGAACCGTGATCGATATCCTTCTATTTCCTGCACTTCCATGTATCCAAAAGACTCTTTTGGATTAAAGGTGTTGGTGTGCCTTCTTGGACATAACTTCACTGTGTAAGAAGGAACTGCAGAGCTGGTTTAAACGGAGATAGACACAAAAAGCTGGAGTAACTCAGAGGGACAGGCAGCATCTCTGGAGAGAAGAAATGGGTGAGACCCTTCTTCAGAAGCGTTTTGCGTATAACTTTGATTTGGTTAGTTTAGGGCAAGTTATTGGTGATACTTGCACATTGGAAATTAAATATTTTGGCCACCTCTACTTCGGCATCATTGATACTGATCCACCTCATTTTCTTAAGTCAATAACTACTCCTGTATCTTGCTGACATTGAGGGAGAATTAATTAGCTTGACAGCATGTTACTTAGCTCTCCATCTCCTCCTGTACTTCATCTGAAGAAATGGCAGATGGAGATAACCCGAGCAAGTACAAGTGTTGTATTTTGGGAGGTAGAATATAATGAGACAGTTAAGACTCTTAACTGCATTGATGTGCAGAGGGATCTTGGCGTTCAAGATCATAGCTCTCTAGAGGTGGCAACACAAGTAGATAGTGCGGTTAAGAAGGCATACGGTATATTTGCCTTTATGGCATTGTATACAAGAGTCAGGAAGTTATGATACAGCTCTATATGACTTTGGTTATTTGGAATACTGTGTGTAGTTCTAGTCGGCCCATTACAGGAAAGATGCAAATGCTTTGGTTAGGGTGCAGAAGAGGTTTACCAGAATGCTGTCAGATTAGTGTTTCAGCTACAAGAGATTGGATAGATCTATTATATACATCCATTATAAATCTACTCATTCCAATAGCTATCTGGACTACACTTCTGCCCACCCTACTTCCTGTAAAGATCTATCCCCTACTCTCAATTCCTCCGTCTACGCCACATCTGCGCCCATGATGAGGTGTTCCTTACCAGGTTATCGGAGATGTCCTCATTCTTCAGGGAACGGGGAATCCCCTCTTTCATTATAGACAAGGCCCTCACCAGCGTCTCCTTGATATCCCGCAGCTCCGCTCTTGCTCCCTGTTCCCCCCCATTCGTAATAGGGACAGAGTCCTCCTTGTTCTCACCTTCCACCCCATCAGCCGTCGCAATCAGCACATAATTCTCCAAAATCTTCGCCACAACTGAATCCCATCACTAGCCACATCTTCCCATCTCCACCCCTTTCCGCAGAAACCATTCCCTCCGCAACTCCCTGGACAACTCGTCCCTTCCCAGGTACTTTCCCCTGCAACTGCTGCATCTGTCCCTATACCTCACCACTCGACTCCGTCCAAGGACCCCAACAGTCTTTTCAGGTGAGGCAGAGGTTCACTTGCACCTCCCCCAACCTCATCTACCATATCCGCTGTTCCAGGTGTGGACTCCTGTGTATCGGCGAGACCAAGCGCAGGCTCGGCGATTGTTTTGCTGAACACCTCCGCTCAGTTTGCCTAAACCTACCTAAAGGTTGCTCAACACTTTAAATCCCCCTCCCATTCCCAAATTAACCTTTCTGTCCAGGCCTCCTCCATTGTCAGAGTGAGGCCCAGCACCTCATATTTCACTTTAACACCCCAGCAATATGAACATTGACTTCTCTAACTTCAAGTAGCCCTTGCTTTCCCTCTCTCTCTATACCCTGCTCCTTACCGGTTCTCCCATAGTCTTATTGTCTCTGACAACATTTTATCTCTGTTTGGTTTGTTGTTACCTTGTCCCAACTAACAATGATCGATTCTACATTTTCCTTGATCTCCATTCCCTTGGTCTGGTTTTCACACCTTACACTTCCTTATCTGTACACTTCCTTATCTATGTACCGCACAGGCCCTTGACATCAGGCTGAAGAAGGGTCTTGACCCAAAACATCATCCATTCCTTCTCTCCAGAGATGCTGCCTGTCCCGCTGAGTTACTCCAGCATTTTGTCTATCTTCGAGATTGGATATACCTGTACTTGGATTGTGTTCTCTGGAACACAGAGGTTGAGGGGAGACTTCATAAAATTATGATAGGCACAGATAGGTTAGACAGTCAAGTTCAAGATGAAGTTCAAGTTACATTTATTGTCACATGCACTAATTGGTACGTGGGATTTGAGTTATCATACAGCCAGACGAATAAAAAGAACACAATACATGATAGAATTTAACATGAACATCCCCCCACAGCAGAATTAACGTTTCCCACTGTGAGGGATGGCAATAAAGTTCAGTCATCTTCCTCTTTGTTCACCCGTGGTCACAACCATTTTCCCAGGGTGGACGTGTCCAACACTAGATGGCAGAGCGGGGTTGTGCAGGAAAAAGTTTATTTCCCACATAGAGGGTGGAGGAAGCCCGAAACACATTGCCAGGTGTAGTGGTGGAGGCAGATGTGATCGTGGCTTGTAAGGAGCTTTTGGATAGGCACATGGTAGCGCAGGGAATAGAGGGATATGGATCATATGCAGGCAGATGAGATCAGTTCAGCTAGGCATCATGTTCAGCACAAAGATTGTGGGTCAAATGGCCCATTCCCGTGCTGTACTGTTCTATGGTCATTGTTTGCGATTCACTATGGTGGTGTCATCTGCAGACTTGTGAATGTAGTAAAATAAGCATTTGGCCAGAGTCGTGAAGGTATAGGAATAATAGAAAGGGGCAGAAAAAGTATACTTGCAGGGCAAGAATTACCATACAAGATGATTTGTTGCCAATCCCCACTGATTTAAATCAATTTCAGCTAATTTTAGTCTCAGATTATGAGAAACTTTAATCTCATTATTTCTGTTTTACACTGCCGAGATCATTAGAGATATTTAAAAACAATGTGGTTGGTTTATGATAATAGAAGTTGTCAAAGGACATGCAAGTTATGCCGGGATCAGGTCCTTAAGATTCACAGCCTGATTGCTGCTCACGGGCTAGTCATGAAGCTTGAGCTTTGAGATTGCTGGGAGCCAGAGGACCATAAAAGATTGGTGTGGGACCAGCATCAGGGACGAGTGTGGGTGGTGGATCTGATTGAACGTGCTCCTACCCATTGTGTTAAATTTCACAGTCAAATCTAAATATTCAGGCCTGGAGGAATTATGTATGATTTTTGTCCACAGATGTGGGTCATTTCCAATTGGTTAATGCAAATCCAGCCTAAAAGGTGAAGTTGAAATCCACTCAATTCTTTCTCGTAAGCTGATTTACATAATTATTCATAGACTGGGTGCGGACAGACAGCACAGGGAAATACATGTGATGGGAGAGCAGTACGGCATGAAAATCACATTTAACAGGATTTTTAAAAATTGTATCATGGCAGAACAAAAAAGAGCTTTCGGAAAACTATTACAAGCATTTCACCCTATTAACGGTTTTAGTCAAGGCCAAAGGAGCAGAAGATTATCAAGTTGTGAGTAAAGCGACTCTTGTAACAGTTATGAACCTGTACTCAATTTCCGGAGGGCTGTGGTACCCATCCTTTATTTGGTTACTGTGGGATCCGGTTAAATGAAAGGTTGAGCATAAGATTTCACGATAATTAAAAGGAAGCTGGATTTGAAATTTAAACATAATACTTGGGAAGCAGGAAAGTAACATACCTCAAATATATTTTTGGTTGGAATGGGCAGGGTACAATGACAAACAGCCTTCCTCTGTGATCCAAAATGTCTACGTTATTGCAAAATTCTGCAAGACTAAAGGGGCTGTCCCACTGTGGCGACCAAATCTCCGAGTTTAGACGAATTTGCCCTCGACTCAAACTCGCAGCATGGTCGACATGTAGTCCTAGGAGGTCCTATGAGGTCACTGGAACTCTCCTTCATGCTCGAGGGAAGTTCCAGAATACTCGGGGCCTCAGCTAGGTCGCGGAAATCTTTCCGCATGATGAAAATTTTTCCTCAAGTAAAACTAGGTTGGCATGGTTCTTTTTAACTCGTAGTGCAGTGGAGTGGGGTGGCTATTTAGTTACAGGCAGTCGAGGGCAGCTGTAGGCAATCTCCTTTGCTGACCAGGCATTTTGATTGGCTCACTGGAGTTTTCAGGAACCAGGAAAACCGAACGGTAAGTAAAATGCCCGCTAAACTTTATTATACTTCTTAAAAGTGTCTCCACTCCTTCCCCCCCCCCCCCCCCCCCTCTCCCCTTCTCTCTTTCTTTTCCCCCATCCCCCCAGTCTATAAAGGACTTACGGTACACTGTGCAGCCGTCTTTCCTTCCTCTTCATCGCGGGTCTGAATTTTAGACAGCGCTCCCCGGTTTCAACGCTGACGGTCGATCCAGCTCGAGGTTTTCCAGGCAAGTGCCCTCGAGCTTGAAGGTCGAAGACACTCTTCTTAACTCGCGGATTAGGTCGCCGCAGTGGGACAGCCCCTTTACTCCATGAGCCATTGTGGTGGAATACAGCATATTCGTAATGTGATGAAAACAGCTGTCAAACTGCCTTATAAAGGACGGTTGCATGGTAAAGTGCTGTTTCAATAACTTGTACAGAGCTACAAATGGTTCCTTTCTTAGTAAGAAAAATGTTTCTATCAGTAACAGTCTGTTATGTGAAAATTAGTAGACACAGTCAGTCAAGAAGCAACTGGTGAAAGATGGACCATCAATAAAAATAAAAGCATAACATGCTGGAAATATTCGGCTGGTCAGATTTGTGAGAAGAAAAACAAAACTCATGTTTCAGGTCAGAGACTCATCAGTCCTGAAAAAGAGACAACAGGCTTCCTTTTTCTCCCATACAGTTCTGATGAATGGTCTACGACCTAAAATATTGGCACTGTTTCTCTCCCCTCAGAAGCAGCCTTATGTGGAGTTTGCGCATTCTGTGACTTTATGGTCTTGTGCTAGGTACTCTAGTTTCCTTCTGCATCCCACAGATGCATTGGTAGGTTAATTGACCATTTTAAATTGCTCTTAATGTCAAATCAAAGGCAGTTGATAAGCATGTGAAAGTGAATAGGTTAAAGGAAAAATAACTGGAGAAATGGGACAGATGGGAAGGCTCTGAAATTGGACATGGGCCAAATGGCCATGTTGTGAGATAGTACGAGAAATGTGCCAAAAAGTACAGTTATCTTTTCTTTTTGCCTTTCAAGCATTGGTCCCTGAGAAAATTTGATTCTATCACCTGCAGTCCAAGACTTTAAGTCTAAAGATAAAAAACATCTTTGAAGTCTGTCTTAATACAAATTTTCTGACCTTTCAGTTATGGAGCAAAAATATTTACAAGTTCCCCATTTTTCTGGGGAAAGATAAACCGAGCTAACATTTCACACTGAATAGAGGGTTTTGTTTTCCCAGTTTTTTCCATGCAGCCTATTATACATCTATTAGCACAATATGTTTTCTGCAAAATCTAAATACACATCATCTTCTCATGCCAATCTGATCTCCATTGGGCATTGTGGACCATCAGCATCACCATAGTGGCAAACTATTAAATAGTTACCGGGATGATTCGGATCCAAGTCTATCTCCATCATCCACAATAAAGAATAAAGCATTTGCAAACACGATCTATCAGGAGTGGCACATTTTTGATTCATGCTGGGTTCCTCCTGAGATCCTTACTATTACAGTCTCCAGTCAATTTGTTTCATCACTCCATAGCTGAGAGCACTGGATACAGCAAAAGATATGGGATCAGACCAGACAGCATCCCAGCTGCAGCACAGTGATTTCCATGCCAAAACTAGCAGCGCCTTTGGCCAAGCTGTTCCAATACAGGTTCAGCGCTGGCATCTGCCCAGGTTGTCCTGTTCACAAAATGAAAGACAAATCCAACCCATCATAGTCCAACAATCATCAGCAAAGCAATGCAAGCTGTTATTGACAATGCTATCCAGTGACAATTGCTCTTCATCACATGCTCATTTGGCGGGAAGAAGGAAGGAAGAGGAGCCAGAAGGGCTGAGAAGGGGAGGAGACAGCAGGGGCTACCTGAAATTGGAGGTCAATGTTCATGCCGCTGGGGTATAAACTGTCCACGCGAAATATGAGGTGCTGCTCCTCCAATTTCCGGTGGTCCTCACTCTGGCCATGGAGGAGGCCCAGGACAGAAAGGTCGGATTTGGAATGGGAGGACAAGTTGAAGTGCTAAGCCACCGGGAGATCAGGTTGGTTATTGCGGACCGAGCGGTGGTGTTCGGCAAAACGATCGCCAAGCCTACGCTTGGTCTCACCGATGTAGATCAGCTGACATCTAGAGCAGCGGATGCAATAGATGAGGTTGGAGGAGGTATAGGTGAACCTCTGTCGCACCTGGAACGACTGCTTGGGTCCTTGAATGGAGTCAAGGGGGGAAGTAAAGCGGCAAGTGTAGCTTTCTTGAGGTTGCAAGGGAAAGTGCCCGGGGAGGGGGTGGTGCGGGTGGGAATGGACTAATTGACCAGGGAGTTACGGAGGGAGTGGTCTGCGGAAAGCAGACAGAGGAGGAGATGGGAAGATGTGGCGAGTGGTGGGGTCACGTTGGAGGTGGCGAAAATGACGGAGGACTATTTGTTGTATGTGACGGCTGGTGGGGTGAAAGGTGAGGACTAGGGGGACTCTGCCCTTGTTACGAGTGGGGGGATGGGGAGAGAGAGAGCAGTGTTGTGGGGTATTGAAGAAACCCTGGTGAGAGCCTCATCTATAGTGGAGGAGGGGAATCCCCGTTCCCTGAAGAATGAGGACATCTCCGATGATCTGGTGTGGAACACCTCATCCTGGGAGCAGATGCGCCGTTGAGGGAGGAATTGGGAGTAGGGGATGGAGTCCATACAGGAAGCAGGGTGGGAAGAAGTGTAGTCCAGATAGCCATGGGAGTCAGTAGGCTTATAGTGGATGTCGGTCAGAAATCTATCACCTGCGATAGAGATAGTGAGGTCAAGGAATGGTAGGGAAGTGTCAGAAATGGTCCAGGTGTATTTGAGTGCCGGATGGAAGTTAGTGGTGAAACGGATGAAGTCAGTAAGTTGTGTGTGGGTGCAGGAGGTGGCACCAATGCAGTCGTCGATGTAGCAGAGGTAGAGGTCGGGGATGGGGCCCTGGTTCGTCTCGAACAAGGATTCTTCGACGTACGTTACAAAGAGGCAGGCATAGCTGGGGCCCATGCGCGTGCCTTGTATTTGGAGGAAATGGGAGGAGTCAAACAAGAAGTTATTAAGGGTAAGGACCAGCGGAGGAGAGTATCTGTAGACGGGGATTGGTTGGTTAAGAAGGCTGTTTGGTAAAACCGATGCCAAAGGGCAACAAGGGGTAAACAATCTAAAGCTTGGAGTCGTACCTCACTAAAAAAAAAGATAGCTGTTGATTTTGCTGAATGTCAATCTTCGCAGCCCCACATCACCAACGTAGGAGTTCCGCAGGTCAGTGTTCTTGACCAAACCTTCTTCAGCTGCTTCATCAAAGACTTTCCATCCATTTGAAGGTCTCAACTGATGTTCATTAATTGATGAATGAAGTTCAATTCCATTCATTACACCTCAGATGGCAACAGTGCATCAAAATAACTAACAGCTAACAGTAAATCTTCGAAGAGAGACACAAAATGCTGGTAACTCAGAAGGACAGGCAGCATCTCTGGATAGAAGAAATGGGTGATGTTTCTGGTCAAGACCCTTCTTCAGTAAAGGCAGTAAATCTTCATCAACGAGGTAATGACCAATTCCATCAGGATGGAGTTCATCAACAACCATCCTCAAGAGCATTACCTATCAATCTCCGAGGATCACCATTGACTCAAACTCAACTGTTCCACTCACATAAATAATGTGCTCCAAGAGCAACTCAAAGGTTGGATATGCAGTGGTAAACAACTTATTCCCATGATGCCCTAAAGCCTTTGCACAATCAGCAAGCCATCTCTGGAATATAATGGAACGCTCTCGACTTGCCTGCGTGAATGTAGCTCACCTTACATTAATTCTTTCCATCATGGAAGTGGTGCGAAAACATATATGTGTTTCTGTTCAGATGGTTGCAGAAGAAGCACGTCTCCTGCTTAGGCTACTCAAATAGAAGTTACCAAACCCTTAATGATTATGTTCAAGGAGGTCACAGGTTTCAGGTGCTTGGGAACTTAACAAACTGCGGGTTCCCCGCAATGACATGCACAGCCATGACTTGGAAATATAGCACCACTCATTTCTAAAAATCCAGGAATTCCATACCCAACAGCACTGCTGAAGTATCTTCCCCAAAAGGACCAAACCAGTTCTATAAAATGACTGACCATCACATTCTTAAGGGTAATTAGGAATTAGTGCATGTGTGCCTTTTTACAATACTGCACACAAAAATGTGACAAAGGGGGTCAAATTTAAAATTCCTTCAAAAAGTTGACAAGCATTTTATTAGTTTAATGACGAACATAGTATGAACAAAAAATATAAAAGATAGCATATTGATGGCAAGTTTCCAAAAATGGCATCAGAATACACAAATACATTGTGTGTAATGGTTGTCTCGTGGTGTCCACTGGTGACCTGGTTGGCACAGTAAGTGCACTTTTTTTTAAATGCCTTTCTATGTTTATGAACACCACATGGAACAATAAAATTGGAAACACCATTTGCGCTTCATTCACCTGACCATGTAGTAGGGTACTGCATCCATCTGAGTGGATACCACAATGCACATTACACACGAAAACACACAAATGTACGTTGCGGTGGACACTAAAAGGTTTGGTGTCCCAGAAAACAAACGTTACATTATTAGTGAAAACCAAACATTTTCACCAATATGATCTCAACGGAACATTACCTTCTGGGTTTGAGCAATATCGATGGCCGATGATTCGTCAGGACGTTTGGTTTGGGCTGATTTTTTAGTAAGTAAAATATCTCATTATGGTCGTTGCGGAGCTTCCCGAAGTTGACACGAAGGAATAAAGTTAGCGACTTGGTCCGTACGAAAGGTAAACAAGAGACAGTGTGTTGCCAAATTGAAGATTGGCTCAGTTTTGATGAACAATTTACATCCAAAATTTTATTTTATTGATTTAAAAACGTCCGAAAACGTATTGTAAACGGTTGTTACGTTTTTGACACCACATAGAAACATAGAAACATAGAAATTAGGTGCAGGAGTAGGCCATTCAGCCCTTCGAGGCTGCACCGCCATTCAATAAGATCATGGCTGATCATCCAACTCAGTATCCCGTACCTGCCTTCTCTCCATACCCTCTGATCCCCTTAGCCACAAGGGCCACATCTAACTCCCTCTTAAATATAGTCAATGAACTGGCCTCAACTACCCTCTGTGGCAGAGAGTTCCAGAGATTCACCACTCTCTGTGTGAAAAAAGTTTTTCTCATCTCGGTTTTAAAGGATTTCCCCCTTATCCTTAAGCTGTGACCCCTTGTCCTGGACTTCCCCAACATCGGGAACAATCTTCCTGCATCTCGCCTGTCCAACCCCTTAAGAATTTTGTAAGTTTCTATAAGATCCCCTCTCAATCTCCTAAATTCAAGAGTATAAACCGTCTATCCAGTCTTTCTTCATTAGACAGTCCTGACATCCCAGGAATCAGTCTGGTGAACCTTGTCTACACTCCCTCTATGGCAATAATATCCTTTCTCAGATTTGGAGACCAAAACTGTACGCAATACTCCAGGTGTAGTCTCACCAAGACCCTGTACAACTGCAGTAGAACCTCCCTGCTCCTATACTCAAATCCTTTTGCTATGAAAACTAACATACCATTTGCTTTCTTCACTGCCTGCTGCACCTGCATGCCTACCTTCAATGACTGGTGTACCATGACACCCGGGTCTCGCTGCATCTCCCCTTTTCCTAATCGGCCACGATGTTTTTGATGTGATAAATTGGAAAATAAGAAAAAATAATGAGCTCCCCCAAAAATCTCAACTACCATAGGATACCGTGTTGGGTTTTTGAAAAGCATTGGAGGTTTGGGGCCTCCGTGATTTAACTTATGGCGATTCCGACCCCGATAACGGTCGTTGTGATAATGGACACCAAGCACAACGACCGTTACGGGATATTTACTGTATTATCTTTGTTACCATATATCTCTCTTGGTATTGATGAAGTTATCTCCCTAGATCCGCTGAGGTTGGAAGCTGCCGGGGAACCCGTCGCGTGACCACCGACACACGACTGGCCGAGGCTCCACCCCGCTGCTGGGCCGGACGGGCAGCCAGCGCCCGGGGATCTTCAGGGTCTGCGCCGGTGAGGAGCAGTAGGACGTCTTCAGGCAGCCACCCGAGGTAGGCCCGCTCCATCACGAGGCTAGACCTAGAGCAACGGCAGGCAGGGTAATTGGCGGGCCCGTTCCCTCTCCGCTCCCGGGGCCATCGGGCGGACATTGGTGATTCTGGGGGCGGGGGGCTGCTACACTTGCAGCTCCTGCAGCAGCTGGTGGGGACTGGCGGCTGGTGGGGGAGCAGCGGCAGCCGCGGCCTCTCAACCCCGGTGGGCAGCAGCTGGTGGGGGAGCCTGCGGCATACCTTACGGTAGAGCTGGGTTAGCGGAAGCATCATTCTGCAGGACTGGGCTGTCGGCTGCTGACATCACATCTCCCAAGGCTGCGTGCGTTGGGAGAAATCCCAAATCACAATTTGGATCATCGGGGTCACCAATATAGTGGCACCAAACTTGGTGAATAAACAGTTGCTTTATTCAGTGAGATAATAGATTTGAAATACAGTTTTGTCCTCTAACATAAGAATGTCATTGCTGCTGAGCGAGGGTGTTGGCTCGAGCTCAGCTACCTGCTGACTCCTCGATTTCAAGGTGAGATATGCTTATGTAACAGTACACTCCACTTAACCCATGACGTCACGTGACAGCCCTCGTAACCACTGACGAGGGTTCGACCATAAGTGGACTGTCCATCAGCTGGCGCCACCCTAGTCAGTATTTTTTTTTATTTAATCAGTAATGTCAAGAAATAAAGCATCAAATGTTCAGTGAAAGTGATCTCTGCCTAGAGGGGAGAAATGGGAATCAGAATAGGTAGAATCAGAATTGTGAAAGTTGGCATTTTTAAAGCTTTAATCACAAATAATGTGTCAAATATAGAATAAAATGAAATCTTCACTGAGGATGATCAGCGGTAGCAGAGTCACTGTGACGTCAACAGTTGAAGCTGGTGGTTTTAATTTTAAAGTCTTTTGACTTTTTCAGGCTTAATGAGTAATGAGTCCAGAATAAGTTGAGAAATAAAGAATAAAATGTTCAGATAAGGTGATCCCAGCCTCGAGGGGAAATATGTCAATTGGAATATATAAAAATGTTATCGTTACCACGTAGTGTTTTTACGAAGATGTAAAGGCAACCACATATGCGCACATACACACACGTACAAGATCAGATGTTTAATGAGTATATGATGTACTGATTGAACGATATATAGATTTCACTCTTTCTTCTTTCTTATTATTTACAATGTCTGTGCTTGAATACAATTTGATACAACCCTAATACTTTATCTGGCTTGCCTATGACTTAAGAATGAAAAAATGAGTGCGAGCAAGGTCTCTGATTGTAGAGGGCATCAAAGCACTCAACCAATGTGTAAACAGACACAATTCCAAAAGGAATTGCCGAGGAGCAATCAGAAGCAGAAATGCCACTTATTTTTCACCTCAATCTGAATGAAAGCAATAAGCTCAACATAGAGTCAAATCTCTGGGTGCTTCTGGTCTGTGTAAATCGGCTATTCGTTCAGCAGGCTCAATTATTTGGAAGGTGTACAAGACATTGCTCCAAGTCACTATCTCGCAGTTGCATACATCCATATTCCAACTTCCACTTTACCTGCCTCAGCTCTTTAAATATTACTCATTCATCACCTGATTTACACCAATAAATAATATTTTATTCGTCTTATAAGATTCAAAAGCAGAGGATGATTTTTCCAAATAACCAAGTTTGAGAAAATACACAATGATGTGGTGACAACAAGGACAATTATGGTGTTAGCTATGAGGAGTAAAGCAAACGTTATTATTGCACCAATGACAAACTAAGCAGCAGTTACAAGGTTTGCAGAAAAGACCAAAATTGGAGAACACTGAAAGCGATGGGACAACGCAAACCAGCAATAGATGAAAATCAACAGAAGAGAACAGTAGTAATGAGAAAATGCAGCACGTCATTTTGATGCTTGTAAAAATTGTAAAAATATTTGTGACTTTGTCGCAAAATAAACCACATGAATCCCTTGTGCTCCAATACTCAGCACATGGGAAGAAGATATTAAAGGAATCACATGATAATATTTATTCGCAGGCAAAACATTTCAGATCAATTAGGACATCCAATATCAGGGGCTGCAGCAGTAGTCCATCACATTGAGTGCCTTTCAGGTCTATTCAGAGCAAAAAGGGGAAAGACTAGGTCCCCTTAAAGATCAGCATGGCTGACTGCATGTGAAGCCACAGGACATGGGGGAGTCCTTAAATGAATATTTCTCAACCATAAAACCATACGACAAGTACAGAAACGTTAGGCCATTCAGCCCATTAAATCTGCTCTGCCATCCAATTGTGACTGATGTATTTTTCAATCTCAACCCCATTCTCCTGCCTTCTTCCTGTAACCTTTGATGCCCTTACTAATCAAGAAAGAACCATTTTTACTGATGGGAAAATTATAGAAACTACAGAACTGAGCAATTGTAGTGTAATTAATTTGTAATTAATTTATTAGCCAAGTATGTAAACATACAAGGAATTTGATTTGCTAATAGGTCCTAGATCAGATGTGAATGACAAAATAGGAGATGTTAGCTGTTTTAAAGCACATGAAGGTAAATAACTCCCCAGGGCCTGATCAAGTGCATCATCAAACCTTTTGGAAAGAGAGGGAGGAAATTTGAGGCATTTGCAGAGATATTTCTTAAATCCAAGAGTTTTTTTGAAGAGTTCACCAAGGGGTTGATGAGGGCACAGCAATGGACATTGTCAAATGTCTTACTAAAGTCCAAAAAGTCAACATTTCCCATGGTAGATTGGTCTAGAAGGTTAGAGCTCATGGAATTCAAGGTGAGCTGGCCAATTGAAATCAGAATTGCCTTGGAGAGAAAGCAGTTAAATGTAGGAGTAAAGGCTTATTCTTCTGATTGGAGGCCTCTGACCTGTGGAGTGGTCCACATGGGTTGGTGCTGTATCCACTGTTGTTTGATATCTACATTAAAGCTTTGGATAACAAGTCTAACCAGGACAGGACTTGCACAGTAAAAGATAGAGCCTGGGGGAGCATTGCGAAACAAAGATCTGGGAGTACAGGTGCACCATTTCCGGAAAGTGGTGAGTTAGATGGCGAGTGTGATGAAGTTGACATTGGCACATGCCTTTATTGGGAAGGGTATTGAGTACAAAAGTTGGTACATCATGATGCAGCTGTACAAGTGAGACCAAACTTAAAGTGCTGTGTACGGTACTGATCCCCCAGTTGAAGGAAGGATGCCATTTAGTTTGAAAGGGTGCAGAAGAGATTTGCTAGGATGTTACCTAGGCTTGAGTTATAGGGAAAGGTTGGACAGGCCAATACTTTTTTTTCCTTTAGCATTGGAGACTTTTTAGCTTGAGATGCACAAGATCTCATTATTTTGAGATGCACAAGATCAAGGGGAACAGAGATAAATTCAACAGTCTCTGTCCCCGGAGTGGAGGCTTCTAAAACAGGAGAGCAGAGGTTCAAGTGAGAGGAGTAATTTAAAAGGGACCTCAACCAACCTTTTTGCTTAGAGGAAGGCCCATATTTTGAATGAGCTGCAGATACAATTATGACCTTTAACAGGCATGTCAACAGTTCAGATTCAATTTTAATTGTATGTATGGATAGGAAGACTTTAGAGTGCAATGGATCTAATGCAGACAAGTGGGACTAGCCCAGTATGTCAACCCAGTTGGCAGGGACAAGGTGGCTAAAACTCAAGTTTTCATGTCCTACTCTCCCACACTCCAAAATGATTTTATTTTATAATTTGTCTAATATGGTTTGTTTCCTTACCTACAGTGGGGAATATGTTGTGATTGTAGAGTGGTGTAAAATGGATGAAAGTGAATCAGAATCTCATTCTATATCATTCCAAACTTTTATTTATGTTTAAACTGCATGCCAATTTACTTATGCCAGATTAGAAGACCTCAAAGTCATTATGTCTTAGTTGGAAACACTGGGCAGACTGTCAACTTCCTCAAATAGAAAAGTATTGGAGTCCAATTTCAACATCAATTCAATGCATGTATCACCACTTAATCAGAACATTTAAATTATGAAAGTGGAGCAATTTTAAATTTTAATCCTGTAATTATATTCATTCAAGGTTAATTTTAAGTCAATAAATTATTACATCAAATAAATTAATTATCAATTCCAATTTTGTTTAATGCAAATGAGCTGTTTCACTTAATTGTGTTGATAGCTAACCTGGCAACAAAAATATTGGACGAAAGACCTAAAGCAATGACCGAAATGTGATGAACACAATAACTTAATGTATGCGCTGACTGTAGAATGGAAATGGCTTCATGCTACTGTTGAGAATGAAGATATTAATAAAATTAATAAAAAAGTTCAAAGAGGTTCGATGGTGCCGAAACAGTATTTGTTTTATGGTTTGAACTTTATGAAGTTATATCTGGCTTGGTCACAAAGTAAGCCAAGTGGATCAAACCTACCACTCGAATAGTTGCTTCCTCGGTTAAGACGACATCAAAGATGTGATAAGATCAAAAGGGGGCGCTGTCCTGTGCGCGGCTGCCCTGCCAGCAGTTGTCTGTCTTTTCACCGTTTTATTTTTATTTTTAGTTAGTTAAAATGTTTTGATTGGAGGTCTAGACTTTTTTTGTGTGGGGAGTTGGGGGGGGGAGAGGGGGAAACTGCCTTTCAGGGTCCCTACCTGGTCGGAGAGGCAGCTTTTCTCCAGACTGCAGCTTCGACCCATCCTCACGGCCTACCAGCGGGCCTGGAGCAGCGTTTCCTGTCGCGGACCGCCCAGAACCTCAGCTTCGGCGGCGGCACAGCACTGGAGCACTATCGTGGAGTGGGCGATGCCTTGCCTGGGTCGCCGCGCTGGAGCTCCGGTGAGCTGAGACCGCCGGGAACAACATAGCGGAGCTGCGGGACTGTGGAGCGGCCAGCTGCGGGCGGTGGCGCCGAACTTTACACCGGGAGCCTGGGATCTCGCGACGAGATCGCCAGTTGTGGAGCTCCATCCGGCGCGGCCTTGTCGGCTTCAGAATCCACGGCCTCCAGTATGGAGACGGCCGTTCCAGGGTTCCCAAGCCGCTGTGAGGACTCTCCCGACGCCGGAGCACCTCCACCCAGCGAGAACGGCCAGGAACATCGGGCCTCCGTAGAGGCAACTGTGGAGGCCTCAATAGGCCCGACTATGGGTGAACTGGGGTTGGGGACTGGACTTTGTGCCTTCCCTCATGGTGGGAGCCATTGTGGGGGGATGTTCTTTGTGTTTAAGACTCTTATTGGTGTTATGTCTGTGTTCTTTTGTGTGCTGCAAAATGGCAAAAAGCATTTCACTTCATTACACCTCGGTGTATGTGAATGTGACTAATAAAAACCTTTGAACCTTTGAATACTTTGAATAAAGAAAGATGCAAAACGCTGGAGTAATTCAGCGGGTCAGCCAGCATCTCGGGAAGACATGGATAAGTGACATTTCGGGTTGGGACCACTTCTTCAGATTTTCAATATTCATTCTATTAATTCAAGTGGTTAAATCATGACTTCTGGGCTGGTAATGCCCCATCGATGCTTCATTTGCATTGGACTAAACTGATTTTTGCTTCAAATTTAGGATTTTTATATTGTGTTTCATATATTACTTCTGGGCTTACGCTAGCTCAATTGTACATTGCTTTTTTTTCAATTTCCAGCCACAATTACTGCAGTCTATCTCTGGTATGGCAAGGTATAAAGTCAAATGTAAGGTTCCAAAAAGGAATTGGCAAATATGTCAGTTGATACAGTACGAAGAATGAAAAAAATTAGATCAGTGCCGAGAATATTGGTTCATGCTTAACAATGCAACTTTTTGCTTCTCCTGAGCGCATGAATATGTAATTGAATTTTGCAGCAAAATCATTAAAACTCAATTTTGAAGCACAGGAAAAAGTAGGAGGTGTTTGTCATGTACAGGCAGCTGGAGTCAAGCAAATCCTTTGAGGAGTTGAAGGGATGTGGGAGTACACTGAAGAGGAAAATCAGGGGGGGCAAAAAGAGGACGAGACAGCTTTGGCAGAAATAGTAAAGTAGAATGCCAACAGATTCTATCAGTACATTATGAGCAAAAGGATAACTTGGGTAAGAAATACCAATACCAAGACTAGGGCTTCTTAACAATCGATGTTATCATCTGTGTGTGAAGCCATAGGAGATGAGGAAAGACTTAAATGAGCATTTCTTATCAGTATTTACCTTGGCGAAGGGCATGGAAGCTAAGGAAGTAAGGTCAATGATGTCTTGGAACATATCCACATTTCCAAAGAGGAGGTGCCAGCCATCTTGAGGCAGGAAAATGGCGGCACGCACAGTCGCAGCGGCTCGAAACTCTCCCTTTCGGTGCTTTTTTTGTGCGTTTTTGTTTGTATGTCTGTTTGACAATGTTACGTTTTGTCGTGCGAATCTCACCTTCAGCCGACAGGATCTTCTGATTATCGGATTACAGTGTAAACAGGCAGTTAAGAATGTTTTTCTGCATTCACGCAACATACCGGAGGAGATAGCCAGGACACCGGGCTCTCCGTGGATTGTTGTCGGCCCCAGCAAACGCCGGAGATGGAGGAGGCACAGGAAGCAAAAGCGGGGTCGCCGGTCCGGACTAGGCTAAGGCAACAACCACATAAACCACCGCTACCCAGCATCATTCTCACCAACGCCAGATCCATCACCAACAAAATGGACGAACTAAGACTACAGGTCGCCGCAAACAAATTCATCGCGGACAGTTGCATTCTGCTAATAACAGAGACGTGGCTACACGCACTTGTACCTGACGGAGCCATTGAGCTAGCAGGCCGCACAGCATTTCGCTGAGATAGAAACAAAGACTCAATGGAGGGGCATTGGAGGGGCATAAGAGCAAAGGAGGGGGGTTATGCATCTACGTTCACAACAACTGGTGCACAAATACCACAATCATAGACAGACACTGTTCTGCTGATTTGGAGTACCTGATAGTTAGATGCAGGCCTTTCTACCTTCCACGTGAGTTTACCGTGGTCATAGTTACAGCTGTGTATATCCCACCGGATGCTAATGCTAGCATAGCCCTAGGCTACCTCCATAGCGCTATCAGCAAACAAGAGAACACCTACCCCAAAGCAGCCCATATCATAGCTGGTGGTTTCAATCACGCATATTTAAAATCAGTTCTCCCCCAGTTTGAACAACACATCAAATGTGCAACCAGGGGAGAAAATACATTAGACAAGGCCTACTCAAACATCAACAAGGGGTTTAGAGCCACACCACTACAACACTTAGGACAGTCGGATCACCTATCCATTCACTTAGCACCAGCATACACCCCCCTCAGGAGAAGAGCTCGTCACCATTCTCCCACCAGCCCCTAACAACAATAACTACACCCTCACTGTGCAGGAGCATGAAGTGAGGTGGGTGCTCAGGGCGGTGAACCCGAGGAAGGCTGCTGGCCCGGATGGCGTGACAGGAAGGGTTCTGAAGGAATGTGCAGACCAGCTCTACGAGGTCTTCACGAAAATCTTCAACCTGTCCCTGTCCAAATCCATCATCCCACCGTGCCTGAAGTCTGCCACAATCATCCCACTACTAAAAAAGCCTGTTATCAGCGGCCTTAACAACTACCGACCGGTCGCTCTCACACCAGTCATCATGAAGTGTTTCGAGAGGCTGGTCCAGCAGCACATCAAAGCCAGCCTCCCGCCCACCTTCGATCCACACCAGTTTGCCTACAGAGCAAATAGGTCCACTGAGGATGCCATCGCCACTGCTCTTCACACTGCACTGACCCACCTCGAACACCAGGGAAGCTATGCGAGGATGTTTTTCATTGACTTTAGCTCCGCCTTCAATACCATCATCCCCAGCAGACTGGTCACCAAACTCATGGATTTAGGACTCTCCCAACCCATCTGCCTCTGGATCAAGGACTTTCTGTCTAACCGCCCCCAGGCCGTCAGACTGGGCCATCACCTCTCAGTATCTCAGGAGGAGATGAGACAGCCTACAGGGAGGAAGTCCAAAGACTGGCAGCGTGGTGTTCAGACAACAACTTCATCCTAAACACTACAAAAACAAAGGAAATTATCATAGACTTCCGTAAGAACAGTGCAGCCCCCAAACCCCTATTCATCAATGGGGACTGTGTGGAAAGGGTCTCAGACTTCAGATTCCTGGGCACACAAATTACGGAGGATCTCTCCTGGACTACAAACACCACCACAGCAGTCAAGAAGGCCCAACAGCGACTCTACTTTCTGAGGATCCTCAGGAAAAACAAGCTGGAGGAGAAGCTGCTGGTGTCCTTCTACCGCTGCTCCATCGAGAGTGTGCTGGCGTACTGTATAACCACATGGTATGCCAGCTGCTCTGCAGCGGACAGGAGAGCCCTTCAAAGGGTCATCAACACCGCACAAAAAATCACTGGCTGCCCACTGCCCTCCCTGAAGGGCATCTTCAGCTCTCGCTGCCTTGGCAGGGCAACCAACATCCTGAAGGACCCTTCCCACCCTGGACACAACCTGTTCCACCTGCTGCCCTCTGGCAGACGGTACAGGTCTTTCAAAACTCGCACAGACTCAGAGACAGCTTCTACCCCATAGCCATACGTGAACTTAACAATGCAAAATAAGAAATAACACTCACATTCAACTGAATGGTTCTTACTCACAAGCACCTTAAAAACATCCTGAATGTAATTAACCATTTGCACTACTATATAACCGTATATAACTGTACAACACCGAATACCTCAGCTGCTATTGCTATTTATCTGTAATTTTTTTTATATGTATATATTTTTACCTTTCTTATATATTTAAAATTGTTCTTGTGAATCACACCGTTGGATTGACTTTTAAATTTCGTTGTACCATGTGCAATGACAATAAAGACATTCATTCATTCATGCATGCATTCATACATTCATTCATTCATTCATTCATATCAAAGTGGATTAATAGGTATAAAGTCAAATATAAGGTTCCAAAAAGGAACTGGGATAGATGTCAGTTAATACAGAACGAAGAAAGCGAAAAATTTGAGTCTGATCAAGTTTACCTTAGGATGGGAAGCTAAGGAAGAGATTTGCTGGGGACTGAAGAGATATATGTTTCATTGACAACCATGGGTGAGGTACCAGAAGACTGCAGGATGGCTATTGTAGAAACAAAGAACTGCAGATGCTGGTTAAACACAAAAAGACATAAAGTGCTTGAGTAACTCAGCAGGTCAGGCAGCATCCCAGGCGAACAGGAACAGGTGATGTTTCGTATCCATGTTCTCCAGGGATGTTACCTTACTCCACTGAGTTACTCCAGCACTTTGGGCCCTTTTGGCTTAATGTTGAGTCTTTAATTAAGAAGAGATGCATGAACAAACCAGAGAGTTATATGCTGGTGAGCCTGACATCAGCCATAATAGGTAAGTAACTGGTGTGGGGTTCAAGAGACGGGATCTATAGACAATAGGTGCAAGAGTAGGCCATTCGGCCCTTTGAGCCAGTACCACCATTCAATGTGATCATGGCTGATCATCCCCACTCAGTACCCCGTTCCTGCTTTCTCCCCATATCCCCTGACTCCGCTATCTTTAAGAGCCCTATCTAGCTCTCCCTTGAAAATATCCAGAATCGGCTTCCACCACCCTCTGTGGCAAAGAATTCCACAGATTCACAACTCTCTGTGAGAAAAAAGTGGTTCCTCGTCTCCGTTCTAAATGGCTTACCCCTTATTCTTAAACTGTGGCCCCTGGTTCTGGACTCCCCCCAACATCGGGAATATGTTTCTTGCCTCTAGCGTGTCCAAACCCTTAATAATTTTATATGTTTCAATAAGATCCCGTCACCCTTCTAAACACTAGAGTATACAAGCCCAGCCGCTCCAGTCTCTCAGCATATGACAGTCCCGCCATCCCAAGAATTAACCTTGTAAACCTACACTGAACTCCCTCAATAGCAAGAATGTCCTTCCTCAAATTAGGGGACCTAAAATTGCACACAATACTCCAGGTGTGGTTTCACTAGGGCCCTATGCAACTGCACAGGGGGACCTCTTTGCTCCTATGCTCAACTACTCTTGTTATAATGGTCAACATACCATTCGCTTTCTTCACTGCCTGCTGTACCTGCATGCTTACTTTCATTGACTGATGAACAAGGACCCCCAGATCCCGTTGTACTTCCTCTTTTCCCAACTTGACACCATTTAGATAGTAATCTGCCTTCCTCTTTTTGCTACCAAAGTGGATAACCTCACATTTATCCACATCAAACTGCATCTGCCATGCATCTGCCCACTCCCCCAACCTGTCCAACAGCATCCTCCTGTAGCATCCTCCTCACAGTTTACACTGCCACCTAGCTTTGTGTCATCTGCAAATTTGCTTATGTTACTTTGAATCCCTTCATCTAAATCATTGATGAATATTGTAAATAGCTGCGGTCCCAGCACCGAGCCTTGCGATACCCCACTAGTCACTGGCTGTCATTCTGAAAGGGACCTGTTAATCCCTACTCTTTGGTTGGCAGCTAGGAAATATTTACCCTGGGATGCAGACCATCAGGCCCTGGGGATTTATCAGCCTTCAGTCCCATCAGTCTACGGAGCACCATTTCCTGCCTAATGTGGATTTCCTTCAGTTCCTCCGCCACCCCAGATCCTCTGGCCATTAGAACATCAGGAAGATTGTTTATGTCCTCCTTAGTGAAGACGGATCCAAAGTACCTGCTCAACATCTGTCATTTCCTTGTTCCCCTTAATAAATTCACCCTTTTCAGTCTTTAAGGGTCCAACTTTGGTCTTAACAAATGTTTTCCTCTTCACATACCTAAAGATTTACTATCCTCCTTTATATTATTGGCTAGCTTACCTTCGTACCTCATCTTTTCGCCCCGTATTGCCTTTTTAGTTTATCTTCTGTTGCTCTTTAAACATTACCCAATCATCTTGCTTCCCGCTCATCTTTGCTACGTTATACTTCTCTTTTATTTTTATACTGTCCCTGACGTCCCTTGTCAGCAACGGTCGCCCCTTACTCCCCTTGGAATCTTTCTTCCTCTTTGGAATAAACTGATCCTGCACCTTCTGTATTATTCCCAGAAATATCTGCATATTTGCATTATACTTTCATTTAGAAAGACAAGGACTGATAAAGGATAGTTGACATGGCTTTCTCAAAGGAAGATCATCTCACCCATTTGAAAGATGTTTTTTTGAAGAGGTGACGAAGATGATTAATAAGAACAGGCAATGGATGCTATCTGCACAGACTTTGGTAAGGCCTTTGACAAGGTCCCACGTGTTAGGTTGGTCTGAAAGATTGGATCACACAGGATCCTGGATGAGATAGCCAATTGAATACAAAATTGGGTCGTATATGGAACAAGCTGAAAGAGGATGCTCTAGAGATGGGTACAACCAAAATATTTATAAGATATTGGACAGTTACATAGATAAAGGTTTAGAGACATGTGCCATACACAGAGTTATGTAGTTCAGATAACATCTTGGTCGGCATGGACAAGTTGGGCCAGAGGGCCTGTTTCTGTTCTACATTATGTTACGATTCTTTGGTTCTATAACATGCCATTATAGAAATATTCAAGCAAAGCTCAAAGACCTTTTAACATTCGGTAGAGATTTCACTTTTCTTTCTAAGTATCCGCTCCTCATTACATTTTGTCGTGTTTAAGTACACGTTTTTAATCAAATCCTTCCCCCCCCCCCCCCCCCCCCCCCAATATTTCAAAAATAAACTGGCTTCTCACCCATAGAAGCAGCCATTTGGGTAGACATTTCACTTTTCATTCCAACTATCCACTCCTCATTAGATTTTGTTATGTTTTTGTCCACATTTTTTCATTAAATCCTTCTCCCCCAACCCCCCCCCCCCCCCCCACCCCACACTACTCACTCATTTTGTCGCCTCCTGCTGGCCAACGACCATAACGGCTGCTGCAGCCCGCATCTCGCCTCAAAGACGCCATTTAAAACCAGCCACACTGCTCATTCCTGAGCCGCTTGAGTTGGAGGACCACGTCTCCCGTGGGGGCTACGGGTAGGGAACGGCTGCGTTGGGGGAGCAGACCCAACGGGCCTGCCCTTGGTCTAGTGTCTTATATAATTTTGTTAGATAAGCATGAATGGCCATTAATCAAAATCAAATTCTCAGCATGGAACCATCCACTGGATTTGTATGTTAGATATTTAATTTTAATGAGCAGGATATCACAGAAATCGTGAGGCTGGTGTGATTACATGCTCTTGGTTGTTAACACTTGATGGTCGGTGCTATTTTGAAAAATTACCTTTCAAATAGTCGGAGACTAAACCATCTCTCCCACCTAGTTTGCCAGGTGAGGAGGGGGCTGTGGCTCTTAAAAATAGAGGAAACAGGGGATATGGGGAGAAGGCAGGAACGGGGTACTGTTTGGGGATAATCAGCCATGATCACATTGAATGGCGGTGCTGGCTCGAAGGGCCGAATGGCCTACTCCTGCACCTATTGTCTATTGACCCCTAGCAGGACCAAAAATAAGACCTGTAAAAGGGCGGGTTATTTCTCGAGAGCCAACGGCCATCCACACTAGAAGTTGCGATCACCGTCATACATAGCATTGTAAGGCACCGTGCCCATTGATGTTTTCAACGATGATGATGATGATAATTAGGATCTGATGTTTTCCAGATAATTTTAGATTGTCATTACATTTACATTCTGTTGTACTTGACTTTGACTTGGCTCACAACATAACTCAAATCGACTGAACTTAAATTTCACATGAGCCAAGAACAGTTCTGATGCATGTGCAATAACGTTGCAAAGTCATTCTTTGTGACTGGAAAAATGTCCATCTAAAAAGAACATTTACAACACATTGCAGAAAGATAAAACTTCAACCGTTTTTAAAAATATGTATGCATGTTAAATAATCGTTGAGGATATATTTTAAAACCAAAGAAACAAAATGCTGGCGTAACTCAGCAGGTCAGCAGCATCCCTGGAGAACATGGATAGGTCATCAGAAGAAGAGCTCTGATCCAAAAAGTTGCTTATCCATGTTATCCAGGGATGCTGCATGACCCAAAGATTTACTCCAGAATTTTGCATCTTTCTGCATTATAAATCAGTATATGCAGATCATTGTTATTATATATTTTAGAGCTATGCTGCTGGTAGGGCCACCCATGGTGGTAAGGTCGAGGGGGAGGTCTCCGACACAGAGCAATCCAACCAAGACCTCAAAGGTGGAACAGGCGGAGGATGATGGCTGACCTTAGTGGAGCGTCACAATTGCTGGGAAGGCAGATGAAGGCTGCAGCGGTAAAGGGTCTTCGGTCGTCTTGGACTCCATGCCACTGGATCCTGACCCAAATCTGTCAAGGTGGCTGTCCAGTGCACCAGTCTCCCCATGTTAAACAGTCACACATAAGCATCCTCCATATAGCACCCTGGAGGGGTGAAGGAAAACACCAAATGCAAACTTCCACAGGAAAGGTGAAGATTGGATCTGGCGGGATACGAGGAGGAGACCATCATTTGGCGGTCCAACAATTAGGAAGGTGGACCCAGCAAAGTGTAGTGGAGCGCAATTAGGGCACAATGTTCACGCAGAACACTGGTGGCCATCCATTGCATCCTGACCTAATGCCTGCCATCTTGACTATGTCTTGCCACTGGATCCAGATAGGCTGGGACAAGAGAGTGAGGCTGACGATTTGTGCAACTCTCCCTCACCTTAATCCAAGTCAAGTGCAAGTCATGATTTCAGGACCCGTGTCACCCAACTGGGCGAAGCAAGATCACCACAGGAGTGCACGCAGCTGAGAAGAGGTGCACCGCGGAAGCTCAGAGGAAACAGGCCGCTCGCAAGGTTTGAGCCACTTCAGCTTCTGCTGCAGCGCCCACCCAACTATGTCCCATATGCAGGTGAGCCTTTTGGGCCCAGGTCGGTCTCACCAGTCACCTCCGGACCCACAAACAAAAACACTGAAGCCGTGGTCTTCTTCGACTGCGAATGACGAGCAACAACAATATTTTAGAACATGACAAAAAATGAATTAGCATTCACATTGATGTCTAGGAATTGAAAAGGAGCCAGTCTTCTGATTGAATGTATGTCATAGACAATAGACAATAGGTGCAGGAGTAGGCCATTCGGCCCTTCAAGACAGCATTATAGATTGTATCTATAATGTTCTTCACCCCAATGAAATCAAGAATGTTTTTTTTTCAAGAAAGAAATCAAACTGTGCTCATCATCTTTGAAAAAAAACTTCTATAGTTTTATACTGTAGTATCTGGGGGAGAAAAAAAACCAAGCAATGCCTGTCACAGAATTCTTCCTAGATGACTGCTGTTTTCATACGATTTATCCAAAATGTCCAAGTCGATTAGTTGCTTGTGTGTGAAAATGATGCAGACAGTACTGAAGAATACAAGCGATAGCCCTCCACTAAGAATAACTAAATATATAAATAAATATTCCAGGTCAGATTTCCCACTGCATGCATTCCAGTTGATACAAGGAATACTGATGGATACCTGTTCCATTTATGATGCTTTGAACACTCAGGAGTGTTACAAAGTAGCATATTCTCTGATTGACATTACTTCTTTCTTCGCACGAGCAAGCATGGCATTATTTGGCTTATTCAAGCATAAACTGATTTATCTGCTAAATGTCCTGTACAGTGGCCTAAAAGAACCCTGTCATAAATCATATTGCCATCGTGACTTTTACTGTTAGACAACAACTGCTGCTGTTCTTAAGATTGTTTCAAAATTAGCCGAACACATGCATTACAGAACTGTCCATTTGGCCAATCTTGTCTCTTTGAAAGATCTTTTATGCTGACCCAATAGCCCTATAATTACTTTATACTATTCCATTTTCAAAATTATGGCCAAATTGCTTACACCATTCTGCTGATCATTTTTAATTGTAACAGTTGTAATTGTAACCTATGCTAATCTATCCCCATCTTCTCTCAGATGTTTTACCAATTGTCTTAAATCTTCATAAACTAATCCTCCAAACAATGACAACCACTTCTTCTTTAAAAACTCTGTCAATAAGTCCTGAACCATTGATTTACCTGGAAATTGATTTTTCTTTGATTCATTGATTAAACTCCATGCAGGCAATTAATGTCAACGCTGCAGAATTTATATTTTATTAATTTGGCTTTAACTAGACTAAGTGGGACCCATTGGGTCCCATGTTCACACGGGAGGGCTGGTCCCCCAACGCAATATTCCACCTCTCCACCACTACCAATTCCTTGTGGCCTGAAGGGACTGGTTTGGAGAGGGACAGTATGGACATTGTGGGCCAAATGGATTCTTGGGGTGGCAGCTCAGTCACTCAAGCCTGATGTGCTGGCAGCTCACTCACGGCTATTCCTTGAAATTCCATTTCAAGCAGGGTGCAAGGCCACCAAATTCAAATGCAGTTACCTACCATTTCAAGCAGGGTGCAAGTCCACCAAACTCGTTCAGTTTCCAACAACTTCAAGCAGGGTGCAAGGCCACCAAACTCAAGTGCAGTTTCATGCCACGTCAAGCAGGGTGCAAGGCCACCAAATTCAAATGCAGTTTCATACCATTTCATGCAGGGTGCAGGGCCACCACGTTCAAATGCAGTTTCATACCATTACAAGCAGGGTGAAACCACCATAAAACACAACACCACACTCAAATTTCAGTGGACAATCAGTGTGTTCAGTTGATTCACAGCTCAGACAGAGCCGTGACCTCCCCCTCCCCATCTGCAAAAAGAAGGGGGCGCTGTTCTGGTGGCAGCCATGGCAGCAGCGCGTCAGCCTTTCAATTTTATTTTTTTATTTTTAGTATGTTTTAAAGTGTGTATTTAGTGGGGGTTTTTGTGTTTTGTGTGGGGGGTGGTGTGGGTGGTGTAAGGGGGAAACCGCTTTGGTCGCCTCCTCCATGGAGAGGCGACTTTTTCCAGGTCGCCTCCCCCGTGGCCTACCATCAAGGATCGGCGAGGTCTTTCCCAGAGACGTCCCGGGGGCTTCAGCGGCAGGCGCAGCGTGGACTCGGCGTGGAGTGGGTGAGCCCTCGCTGGGGCTCGCCGGAGGGGAGTGCTCCGTTTCACTGGCCCGGGGCAGCCGGCAGCCTGAAGTCGCAGCCTGAAGCCGCGGTCTGCAGAGTTCCAACTGCTGCGGCGTCTACAGCCCGGGATCCCTCGTGGGGGACCCGGGGGAAGAAGCCGCCGCCATTGCCGGCCCGCGAATAACTTCTACCGCGGGCCCGGCATGGACTTACCAGGGAGCTTCGACCGCCGGCCCTGCAGTCTACGGTGCTTCTGGCTGCGGCGGGGACTTTAAATCTCAACCGCCGGCCTGCGGCCTACACAATCTTGAAGCCGCGGTCTCCGGTGAGGAAAGACCGATCCTGGACTGGACTCTGGACTCTGGTCTTGTCCACGGGGGGGGGGGGGAAATGGAGGAGGACAGCCAAAAATTTTTGTGCCTTCCACCACAGTGATGAATGCTGTGGTGGATGTTTATGTTACATGTTGTGTCCTGTTTATGCATTTTATTATTTTGTTAACCCATCTTTATGCTTTGTATGGAACCGATTTTTAAATTATGTAAAGCACTTTGGGGTCAATGAAAATTGACTATAAATGAGCTATATAAATAAACTTATTATTATTATTATTATTATCTTGCAGAGACTGAGCCACTCCCACACATCCGGGTTTTATAATCCCTTCCCCCATCAGAAGGGGCGTGGCCTTCATGGCATGATTCACAGGAGAGATTCTCAACTTTTTTTAAACACTAATAACACTTTTATTTTTCATTGATGGGAAGAATCCTCTGCACCTGATGAGCATAGGGCTGAGTAAGATGGCCCAAATTCACAGGTGTAAGTGAAAGCGTTTTATCTAAAATCAATATACAGTGCAAACAGGAAGTTGTCAAGTTTAGACTTTTAATCATTTGCCATTTCAAACCAACCACCACCAACCGTTTGCTGTGCTTTATTTCAAACCAACCACCACCAACTGTTTGCTGTGCTTTTTTCAAACCGACCACATTTTCATTTTCAAATCACATTAAGGGCACTCAAGGTCAGTAAACCACACTCAGTTTAGTAGACATGTGTTCAGTGTTATTCACAGCTCAGACTGAGAGACGCGACCCTCTCGCTACCCCATCTTGCAGAGACTGACTGAGGCACTCTACACTTCCAGGTGTTATAGTCCCTCCGGAAGGGGCGAGGCCTTCAGGAGAGAGAATAACATTTTTATACACTAATGACTCTTTTATTTTTCATTGATTTTTGTGTGTTTCAGCGGAGGGGGAATCTGAGCAAGATAGCCAAAATTCACAGCCGTAAGTGGCAGCGTTTTTTCTAAAATCAATATACAGAACAGGAAGTGGTCAAGATTAGACTTTCAGTAATATAGATATTGCTGTATATGACTGTCAACATTTTCATAACGGCTAATATTGCTGTATATGGCTATCAACATTTTCATACAAATTAGTTCAATGGGATGCATTGGTCAGTGTCATAATGGTGATGAAATGGCCAGAGCAGTAAAAGGAGCACAAAATGAATCAAAGATCAATTGCATTTAAAAAAGGTGCAGATTGTTTCATGCAAGGTAAATTCTAAAGTCGGTAATTATTACTATGAACCATTTCAATGTAGTAGTGTTTTAAAGAGGCTGAAATTTGATGCAATACAAATGACAATATTTTAATAATCAAAGGAATTCAATGTTGTCAAACACTGAATCCATAAGAAGCTCTTAATTGAATAAATCAGAATAAATTGTCCTTCTCATCAACGTCACTCAAGCATTTGAATAATTCTTAGATTTTGTTCTTAACATTCTGTCTTAAAGTAATCAATGCAAGTTTCTTTATTCCCATATAGCTGAAGCCCTTTATCAGCAAGATAATGCTACTTAATTTTGTTGAGACCCATTCCAGGGTCTCCAGATATCAATGTGAAAAATCAGAACTTCTTTCAGTGGTGGTGTGTGGATGGGGTTGTTGGGGGAAGAGGGATTTGGAGGAGTTGTATACTCGCCTTCATTACAAATTTAAAAAGCTCTCATGTTTAAGATGCCACTCAACATACAATCATGGTGGGAAGTATTATGGAAGTGGGCTAGGGAGGCTGCAGTGGTTACACAAAATGCAATGTTCTACATTTGTTTAATATTTGTAATCAGTGAACAGGGCACTATCACACAAAGACCCATGCGAAGTTCAGAATTACATTAATTAATCTTTTTTTCTTGTAGCAATTTTATAGTTTTATCCGGAAGTGGCAGCGCTGTTGACAGCTGCAGCTCGCCTGCAGTCTGTCTGTTTTTACTTTTTTTGTTGGGTTTTATTGTCCTGTTTCAGTTACATTTTAGTTTATTAGGTTGTGTATGTGTGTGGGGGGGGGGGGGGGGGGGGTGGACAACATCTTTGGTGACCTGTTTTCCGGAGCTCCCGCAACAACAGCAGCGTCCGCTGGACTGGAGGGCGGCAGCTTCAGCAGCTTCGACCATCCCGGGCTACGGAGTATGAACCGGCCCGTTCACGGAGCTCGGTTGAGCCGCGGGACTTACCTTCCATCATCCGGCGGGGTCACAACATCGGAGGCCTGGATCGCCTCAATGCAGAGGGAGAACAAGGAGGGAAGAGACAGAGACTTTAAGACTTTTGCCTCCATCACAGTGAGGAGGTGCCTGGTGAACTCACTGTGATGGATGTTAATTTGTGTTTATTGTGCGTTTTGTTATTTATTATTATATGTATGACTGCAGGCAACGGAATTTCGTTCAGACCGAAAGGTCTGAATGACAATAAAGGAATCTAATCTAATCTAATATAGCACGGATGACTAAAACACTTCAAAACCCTCCACTACTTTGGATGTTTAAAAGCCACATCATTCCATTCCAGTAAATGTTATATCTATTGAAGTCAGTCCATCCCAAGCTCCAGTGCCAGAGATATGAGGAAGAACAAAAACTCCAGGAAGAAATGTCTGTCTGGCATACTTGATGGGCTGATCACTGTTCTGGCGCTGTTCTCTGTATCTTCTCATTAACTTAAAAGGATATTGGGCACTTGATTCTAATGCTTAATTTCGGCACTCTGTTCTTAAAATAGAGAGATAACTGAGACAATAGGCAATAGTTGCAGGAGTAGACCATTCGGCCCTTCGAGCCAGCACCGCCATTCACTGTGATCACGGCTGATCATCCCCAATCAGTACCCCATTCCTGCCTTCTCCCCATATCCCCTGACTCCGCTATCTTTAAGAGCTCTCTCTTGAACCCTCTCTATCCCTCTCTATCCGAGGCCCATGGTGTACTTCCAACATCAGCAGGTTACAGTGATCTATGATTTTGCAGCTGAAATGAACTGGTCTTTAATTAGGGTCACGCTTAGCATCCATTACTGAAGCACGGGATCTAATTGGAGAAGATATGCAGGCTCGGAGAGACCACCATAAAGTTCGTAATACACAAGACCATAATTAGGCTATTTGACCCATCCAGCCTGCTCCTTCATTCAATCGTCATCAGTCTGAAGAAGGGTCTCGTCCCAAAACGTCATCCATTCCTTCTCTCCAGAGATGCTGCCTGTCCCGCTGAGTTACTCCAGCATTTTGTGTCTACCTTTGCTTTAAACCAGCATCTGCAGTTCTTTCCTACAAATAAACTAATCTCATCTGCCCACACTTGATACATTTCCATAAGACTATCCAAAAGTCTCTCAATGCCATTATTGTATCTGCCTCCACTATTGTTCCTGGCAGCAAGTTCTAGGTACCCACCATGTTCTAGGTCCCCTCTCCTTTACTCTCTTTACACCAATGACTGCATTTCCACAGACACTTCTGTCAAGCTTCTCAAGTTTGTGGATGACTCAATCCTGATTGGGCTGACACAGGAAGTGACACAGCTGACGTCCTGGTGCCTTCGTAACAACCTGGATGCTCTTAAGACGGTGGAATTGATAGTAGACTTTAGGAGAGCTTCCACTCCCCTCCCCCCACTCACCATCAACAACACCACAGTCGCATTCTCATAACATTAAATACTTTATCACAAAATACTTTGATCAGTATGCTCCGCTACATTCTGGGAATGGAAAAAGTCCAGTTGGCAATCCCTCAAGGCAGCTGTCGCTCAGCATCCGAAACTCAGCCTAGTCTAATGCAAAAATAGTATTTTGACACACACACTGCTGCACGCCCAGTACACATGCTCCCAGTTGCATTATAAAAAAATTGCAATTCATTATCATACTGTAACAAGACACATTCATTATACTCCACACTCCTATCCAGTCTTTCTGTGATCAAGTAGCAAATGTGAAAAATTCAGGGCAAACGTTGCCCAGCAGTGATTACAAGCCAGGGCAAAGGACATCAACACGCAAATAATTGCAGTGTTGACGGAACTTCTGGTCACCCATGCCGACTATAAAGACTCGACATCCTTCTCCAGATCTCCTGTGTTATCCCTATTCTGCTTTACTTTCTAAGTTGTGATGAATGCAACATTTATCATTAACTCAGTGTCATTTTAACCTGCGAGATCTGTTTTTTTATAATCCTCCTTTTCCCTTCATGGAAAACTGTGTCTTCTGACATCTCTCAGCCCACAATAAAGCACAATAGTTGAGACAGCAAAGGCAGATCTCCACTGGCCTCCCGGGAGAAGTGGCATGGTCTGCTGAGAGGGACCCCTTGAGCATTGAGAGGAGTGACCATAACAACTAAAGTGCCAATGAGCACGAGGCCTCCTCACGAAATGACCTGTACATTCAATTATGCATTACCACAGAAACAACCAGCCTCCAGAATGCATTAGCGTTAGTTTGTATGAATTTTTGATGAAATATAATATGTTAATCTGAACATTCTTTTAAAACAAAAGTTAAATGCATACAGTGAAAGATAATATGTGGGCTCGTCAATGTGAGAGATTAATAATGATCAGTGATGCGGTCTTATCTGAAGTGCCGACACCTTGCTTTGAGATTTACTGTGCAACAGCCTGGAATCAGAAGTATCATGCACTCTTTTTGAAGGACAAGATGCATCACGAGATTTTATGTTCTCAGCAGAGTTCCATTAACTCACCAACATGAGACAAAAGGATGAACAGTTTCAGAATGAATCACAGTGACTTAAACAATGATGTGAAAGTCATCATCACCGAGAACAGCAGAACCAATGGCGAGGAATATCCCGTTACAATTTCTATGCTTGTGGTTTAACAGACCAACATACCAACTTACCAAATCAAAAATTACATCTTATATTTGAGTCTTTTAATATTTTAAAAGACATTTGGACATTTTAAAAAGATATTTCCTATCATTTGGATAGGAAAGGTTCCGACGCTGGGCCAAACGCTGTGAGAGTAGTTGTTAAGGTTCATTTCTTAAAGACAGACAACTCACAATGGGTTAGGTAAACCAACTCAAGCTTTACTGATTATCAGCTGGTGAGAGTGTGAGGGATACAGAGTCAAGTATGCAACAGGCACTTAACTATCCCGAGCTATCACCTAATGAACAAAGACATACAGCATCTTTGGAAATGTAATCACAGAGTTGCAGCAATGACGTTTAACGCAAATCACTCACAGGCTGTACCCATTCAAAGTATACTTGTCACTGATACAATACTTGTCAAACTATGGTTATATCGATCACAAACTGTTGATCACAAAATTTCTAAACAACAGAAACTTAGTCAAAAGCCCAACATTTGCAATTCCGTCTGAACAATGTAAGCATCAATATTAGTAACAGCAGATCTGTTTACAGAAATTTCCAAGTCCCCAGGAAACACATCCTCTCCAATTATTGGTAAGTCTTTTGCTTGGGTATAATAGGAAGTACTATCAGAAAAGCTTGGTATGCAGGCCTCTAACTTCCTGATTACCACAGCTTTTCTAGAATACTACAGAACTGTAACGTTCAGCTTATTCAGAACCCCAAAAAGACAAGCAAATCTTTTACTTAATAAAATATTTTAAAATACAATTACATAACTAGGATATTCTCATAGTGTAAATGGGGCATATTGGTCGGCATGGACAAGTTGGGCTGAAGGGCCTATTTTCACATTGCATGACTCGATTTACCTTTGAATTTATTTTCTTCACGATTTTTGTCCTTCCCTACATCATTTTCATAAACCGATTAGATAATCAGTACACAGATCAGTTCTGATGAAAGATTCACAAATGATCTCAACTTTAACTCCTTCTTTCTTTACAGATGCTGTCTGAAGTTACCAAAATATTTCTGACATGGTCTGTTTTACCTTGATAGCCAGCCAAGAGAGCCAATTCAGCCATGGTTTGTCTGTGCAAATCTATGTTTGAAGGCACAAGAAACTACAGATGCTGGAATTTTGAGCAAAACAAAGTGCTGGAGGTCTTAGCATCCTGTCGAGGAAATGGGCAGACGACGTTTTGAGTCTGGCTCTTCTTCAGACTGAAGAATATTTGTCCATTCCCTGCATAGATGCTGTATGACCCACTGAGTTCCTCCAGCACTTTGTGTTGTGGACTTCAGTTGATTAAAAGTTGACGGGCCCGACACCTAATTTCATTCGTGGGACAAAGATGGAGAGCCAATTCCTGGATGCACATGTCTCTGAAGCTCTGCCCTGGACCCAACACTTTGATGATGCAATCACAAAGCAAGCTCATCAGGGCCTCTACTTCCCTAGATGTTTGATAAGTCAACAAAAACTTCATCAAACCACTGTAAGTGTAGAGAGCATACTAACTGGTGGCATTGTGGCCTGATTCGGTACCTCAAAAGCCCAAGAACAAAGGAGATTGCAGAGAGTGGTGAACATTGCCCACCATCACAGACATCAAGAAAGCAGCTAATATCAAGGACCCACACCAGCCTCTTATCTTGCTACTACCATTGGGAAGATTGTACAAGAGTGGGGCTCTGTTGGATCCAGGTTCACATACAGTTTAGCATTACCCGAAGATACACACAAAAATAGGAGTAACTCAGTGGGACAAGCAGCGTCTCTAAAGAGAGGGAATGGTGACGTTTTGGGTCAAGACCCTCTTCAGACTTACCACCAGCCAGCAGGTTCTTGAACCATAATCCTACCTCAATTATCTCAGAGAGTTGTGAGCCTGTGGTATTCTCTGCCTCAGTTCTCTGGATACTTTCAAGAGAGAGCTCGAAAGGGCTCTTATAGTGGAGTCAGGGGATATGGGGAGAATGCAGGAACAGGGTAGTAATTGGCGATGATCAGCCATGATCACATTGAATGGTGGTGCTGGCTCGAAGGTTCGAACGGCCAACTCCTGCACCTATTGTCTATTGTCTAAGCTATGGAACAACTGCAGACTTTGCTCTACCATGGTTGCTCCATGAACTTTGTTTATTTGTATTATCATGGTCTAGTTTACTTAGATTAATGGATGATTTGTATATCTATTATTGCTGCTGCACCCAAATGCCCTGAAAAGCTGCAGCACACAAGAATTTAATTGCCACATTTCATTCTCAGTGTAACAAATAAACACTTAAGGTGGTCGAATCATAATGTAAACAAATGCAGCGATTCAAAATTTAAATGGAAAACCATTGCTCGTCAATGGCTTTAAAATGTTGTATTTAAGACATCTACTCACAACACCAAAAAAAAACTAAATATGGTGTGAAAAAATGATCAAATCAAAGTATAAAGGCACATGAGATTAAAGACTATGGGTGAACTGACACTTTACAACACTCCCCTTGAGCTATCTAGGAACAAAGCATCTGCTGAGACAGTGTTACTTTTGATATTGCAAATCTGAATGAATACAAGGCATTTTTTAGCCACACATAATAACCATGGATTATCTCGTCACAGTATTTTGCTTCAGGAAAAGGGCATTCTTAAGGATGAAGGGCAATATGACAGTGACATAAATACAAATGTTAAGAGCAAACAAAAGACATAATTTGTGAATGGCGTACATAATAATAGATGCAAAATTACTTATATATACAAAACAAGGTACAAATAATAACATATTACTTAGTACAAAAGAATCATGTAATCAAATGCTAGTGACAGAAGTGGGAAGAAATTAAGCCCTGCTTCTAGGCATGTTACAAAACTTGCCTTCAGCGGCGCTGCAGTTCTGCCACTGTCCGTGTGTGCGACTTTGGCGCCTTTGAGGGGGGGGGGGGGGGGGGGGGGGGGGGGGGGGGGGGGGGGGATGCGGGGTTAAAATGTGTTTTTTTCTCCTACCTGTCCTGGATATATTTTCTCGGAGTGCAAGCTTTTGCTGAAGAATTGTTCTGACGGCCGTTTTGTGAAATTTGTTTTTTTAAATCACCCGACAAGTTCAGCGCTGGAGTAATTTAAAAATCGGTTTCTAAAGCCGTCAACAGGGACGGATTTAACGTACGGGACAGGTAAAGGAAAGCCGTTTATGTTATGTAGAAAAGTGCTTTTAAGATGCCTTTAATCCACATTTTACATTGCGAAACGGTGATTTAGGACCCATACGAACTGGCAGTATTTTTCCTGCCGATATGGGGTTTAAATTCACCACAAACCGCAACGTTCCAAACGATCGGGATCCTCAAAAACCCACTTGCAAGATGATTCAAATGCCCATTCATTTACAGGAATTAAACACTAAATTCCTTCCATTTGGCCTATAAATCCATGTCAATGAGATTTAAAAATCATGTTATATTGTGAATTCTTGTGTGATTGTCATTTGGACACTTAGGCTATTTAAAAATGTTAATCTTTTCTTAAGAAATGGATAGATGTTTAGATCTAGTAATTGAATTTTGTAATTAGCTACAATTGGGTAACTAACTAATTATATGCTTTAATTTCAGGTAATCCAAGTAAGATTGTTTAATATTTGTTTCAGAGTGCTTCAATCTATAAAAAAGAAAATTTAGTTCAGTGTCCTTAATTTTTAAGAAAGTTATGGACTTGTGACTGTCCTTGATCACAGCTTTTGTGTTAAGTCAATGGAAAAGCAATAGGGAACAAGATGCTAATTTCCGAGTTTGAAAATGGCCATAACTTTTTTAATGCTGAAGATATGAAAGTGAATTAGGTGTCAAATTAAACTTCTTTTTATGCTTTATCCGATGGGATAAATTGCAGACTTGATTTTAAAAATCTAAAAATTTTGTAAAATTGCTACCGCTTCATATTTCTCAAAATCATTAAATGGCAATTAAGCTTTGGGCCAAATAGGACCATTCGTCAACTGTATCTGAATGACGTTGGTTACCATTTTTTAATCAGGTGACATTATACAGTCCACAAGCTGACAAATTCCTGATTATCTGTGTGAGGGCTTTGGGGCCTAACGGCAAGTCCAATAAACTGAATATGAACCAGTTCACATTACCCAGACTGAGGCTGATGACCAGCAATCCTTAAGTATATGCTGAATTTCAATTAAAAATAACTTTCCAGTTTCCACTTATCGGGTGCAACAAGGATGGAAAATTTGTCTCCAAAGCAATGTCATTAATCACCCCCATTTTTCCCAGCTCCCCATCCCTAATATTTAGCCGAGGATTCAAATGGTCCAACATACCCGCCTTGTACATTCTACGTACATACCACGAGTTTGATTTTTTTTTTAAACTCAGTAGAGCTCTTGGGTCAACTCGTATAGTGGGACATGCCCTTAAGATTGAATTATGAATCGATTGAACTAGTCCACCTGGATAACAGAGATAATGTATTTGAGCTAAATCCAGGTTCTGTTTTTGCATTGCTTGCCAAAGACATCTGCTTTATCATCAAATAGCTCTTTTAAAAAAATATTTTAGGGTGTTTATGCACAATATGACATATGTTGCAATTATAGTCATCATTTACGAGGGTTATCCAAACTGTGTTTTAAAGCAATGCAAATCCCTTGTATGTAACAGGTTTCTAAAAATCATTGTTTTCTGTCACTCCCCCTCACTTTCCATTTGATTGGAGTTGCAAGCTAATTGTTAAGGAAACAAACCAAACTGTCAATGTGGCTGCTGTTCAGTAGTTTGCTGAAGAAATTAAGTCGATTATTGGTCTTTAACGTTGATTCTTCCCTTCATCTGTCTGTCTACCCATTATATGATTATAGGCCTGTTTTTTCCACTCTGGCATGGCTTATTATTCTGTCAACACATTCAATGCAGGGAATAGACTACGTTGTCAGAGGTGAATAGAACTATAAGTCCCTTTAGAATACTGGAGATTACTGGTTATATGTTCAAATTACACTACTACTTCATCACCTTCAAGAATACTGCCTAATTCTTCCTGAACTTGACCCGACTGTAACCTGGATCTATGAGAATAGACCTTATTGCCCGCAGCAAAGTGTATGTTTAAGGAATCCTGTTTGGAAGCCATCTCAAATGCTCAAAGGAAACACAACAGTTTTGAGATAAATCTTGTCCATCTCCCATCGGGCACATTACGTTATCGCCACTATATTAATGGTTGGAATGTCTCAAGAGCATCTCGGCTTTTGTGACCTACTTTTGTCCAGAGGATGTTAGCTCATTTTTGATTACCAGCAAAAAAAAGTGCGAGATCACTACAAATGATTCTTCCCAAATTGATGAAAATTGATTTACTATTTTTCAGTGAGACAATTTTACCACTGCCTGCTCCTCCCAAGAGATATTTGCTGTATGGCCTCCAGCTTGGTTTGGTAGGGGACAGCAGAATAAGGAGGCTTAAACTGGAAGGGAATGGTATCTGAAAAAGTCATGACCTTTTTTTTGCCTGTCGTTACCAAACTGCAATGTGTGAAAACACCTCTGGCCAGGCGCTGAAATCCAAACTTTGTGAATTCCCCTTCTGAAGGTGCAGAATCAGCAGCTGATTCTGCACCTGACGTGACTGAGGAAGAGTGATGACTGGGCATTAATATTTTGAAAGGCCTGATTTTAATAACTCATCCTTTACATTATGTCTTCAATATTTGGTTAGTTGCTGTCATTGCATTTATTTTTTGGATCACTTGTAAGTAACATATAAGATAATGTCAAAATAAATGCAGATCTGCATCGTTTGCCACCATGAATGAAAAACTGAATTAATCGCGCAACATTGTAGGTTTCCGCAGTAAATCTTCAAGCATATTTGGAAAGCATTTAACAAAAGCTCAAAATCCTTAGTATCTAACTAACTGACAATCAGGAATCAATTGTTTTTTTTTTTTTAAAGTGAGAGAAGCATTACAACACTTCATAAGGGAAGATGCTATGAGGATGCAGGGTCACTTGGTCAGGTTGGGCGAGTGGGCAGATGCATGGCAGACGCAGTTTAATATGGATAAATGTGTGGTTATCCACTTTGGTGGCAAAAACAGGAATGCAGATCATCTGAATGGAGTTAAGTTGGGAAAAGAGGAATCTTGGGGGTCCTTGTTCATCAGTCACTGAAAGCAAGCATGCAGGTACAGCAGGCAGTGAAGAAAGCTAATGGCATGTTGGCCTTCATAACAAGAGGAGTTGAGTATAGGAGCAAAGAGGTCCTTCAGCAATTGTACAAGGTCCAATTGAGACTACAACTGGAGAATTGTGTGCAGTTTTGGTCTCCCGATTTGAGGGGCATTCTTGCTGTTTTCTTGCAGCGTAGGTTCACCAGGTTAATTCCCGGGATGGCGGGACTGTCATATGCTGAGAGAATGGAGTGGCTGGGTTTGTATACGCTGTAATTTAGAATGATGAAATGGGATCTTATCGAAACATATAAGATTATTAAGGGTTTGGACACGCTAAAGGCAGGAAACATGTTCCCGATGTTGGGGGAGTCCAGAACCAGGGGCCACAGTTTAAGAATAAGGGGTAAGCCATTTAGAACGGAGACGAGGAAAAACATTTTCACACAGAGATTGTGAATCTGCGGAATTCTTTGCCTCAGTGGGCGGTGGAGGCTGGTTCTTTGGATGCTTTCAAGGGAGAGCTAGACAGAGCTCTTAAAGATAGCGGAGTCAAGGGATATGAGACGAAAGCAGAAACGGGGTACTGATTGGGGATGATCAGCCATGATCACATTGAATGGCGATGCTGGCTCGATGGGCCAAGTGGCCTACTCCTGCACCTATTGTCTATAAGTTTGCAACATTAACATATTAAATCTTGACGAGTCTACAATAATATAACATCAAGTTAGCAAATACATCAGCTCAATTTCTGTATTATTGTAAACATTAAACCGACACTGAAAACTGCGTGTCATATTTTTGTCAAAGTAAAATAGAAAGAAGGCAACCTTTCACATATAATGGATGGAAGTTTCACAGAAAGTATCAAGAATTTTGACATTCGAGCCTATTTCCCAATTCAGAAACATAATTAGCTGAAACTTTTCCTATTTCCAACCTCATTCATCCTCTTCACATCCAAAAAGATGTTGACCTCTACCTTGAATGCACTTATTTACTGAGCATCCAAAACGATAACCAAGGATACATTTTGCCATCATGTGTTTAGTTTAGATTATAGAGACAGTTCTGAAACGTGCCCTTTGGCCCATGCTGGCCAGTGATCCCCATACATAGGCTCCAAAGCCACACTCAGCAAAATCAATAACCCCACTCTCACCATCGACAGCACCACTGTCTCCCCATCTCCCCAGGCCCGCAACCTTGGCGTGTTCTTTGATTCCACCCTCTCCCTTGAGCCTCACATCCGCCATGTCATTAAAACCTCCTTCTTTCATCTCTGCAACATCGCCAAACTCAGACCCTCTCTCACACCTCCCGCTGCTGAAAGACTCATCCATGCCTTCATCTCCTCCCGACTGGACTATTGCAACTCACTTCTCCTTGGCATCAGCTCCACCTACATCAACCGACTCCAACTGGTCCAGAACGCAGCCGCCCGACTCATCACCCACCAAATCCTGGCATCACATCACTCCAGTCCTCAAACAACTTCATTGGCTTCCCATCTCCCACCGGATCACCTACAAATTCCTGATCCTCACCTACAAAGCCTGGCCCCCTCATATCTCACTGACCTCCTCTCCCCCTACCAACCCTCACGGTCCCTCAGATCCACATCAGCTGGTCTCCTCTCCATCCACAAGTCCAACCTCCGCAGCTTTGGGGACAGAGTCTTCTCCAGGGCAGCTCTGGAACTCCCTCCCCCAACTGATCCGCAATTCCGTGTCCCTCACCATCTTCCAGTCCCGCCTCAAGACCCATCTCTTCACCTCTGCCTATCCTTAGCCCCACGTCCCCCTCCCTTTTCATCTGTGCATTAATTGCCTCATATTGTGTTTTGAATTGTATTCTGTCTTTACTTTGTGTACTAGTCATGTCTCTACTTTTTATTTCATTCCCCTACATGTTATTCCTCTACCTGCTAAATTTTTGTAAGATGTCCTTGAGACTCTTGAAAGGCACCCATAAATAAAATGTATTATTATTATTATACATGAGCACTATCCAACACACACACGGGACAATTTATAATTTTTGCTGAAGCTAATTAACCAACAAACCTGTACATCGTTGGAGTGTGGGAGGAAACCTGAGCACTCAGAGCAAACCCACACGGTCACAGGGAGAAGGTACAAATTCAGTGCAAACAGCACCCACAGTCATGAACAAACCCGGGTCTCTGACGCTGCAAGGTAGCAATTCTACTGCTGCACCACTGTGCCGGCCGCAAAGTAATCTGACAAAGGGTCCATTGAGATTCAAGCAGGATTTATTCACACACAAGCCTTTTGTTATCAAATAAATAAGATTGTGAGAAAATAAAGAGAATCCCAGAACATTGTCAGGAACAAGGAGATAGCCAGAGAAAGAATGCCTCACTAATTTTAAGCATGAATGAATGAATGATAACTCAGAAGATTAATGAAGGCAGGGCAGAGAACATGGATGTTATGTACACAGACCTATTTAGGCAATTTGACGAGGACCTACATGACTGTTGGTGCAGAACGTTATGGTATGTGGATTCAAAGGCCAATTGGATCCGAAATTTGCTTGGTGATGAGGAGGGTTGTGATGCAAGAGATGGAAGAATACTTTTCTGAATTGAAGTCAATGACCATTGATGTATAGCAGGGATGATACTGGGATACTTGATACCTATAAATTACCTGGATGCGAATGTACACAGTATGTTTGGTAATTTATCAAATTACACAAGTTGTGCTCTTGTGGACAGCGAGGAAGGTTATTCAAGGCTAAAGCAAGATATGGAACAAATAGAAAGTTGGGCAGAACATTGGCAGATGGAATTTAGTCCTGGGAAGTGCAAGGTGCACATTTTGCAAAGTCAAATAAGGATCGGATATATACAGTAAATGGTGGTGTGGTGAGGAACCTTGATGAACAGAGGAATTCAAGTCCATAGTTCATTGAAAGTGAAAACACAGGCAGTTAGTATAGTGAGGAACACATCATGCACGCTTCCCTTCTGAAGTTAGGACACATACTTAAAAAGTTAGGATTTTATTCCACAACACACTGGTGTGACTGCACTCAGAATAGTATGTGCAGTATGTCACCACGCTATGGGAAGAATAAGTTCATAGGTTTGTCAAGCTAAATTAGGCCATTCACCCCATCAAGTCTCCTCTACCATTCAATCATGGCTGATCGATCTTTCCCTCTCAACCCCATTCTCCTGGCTTTTCCCCATAACCCGACACCCGTACTAATCAATCATCTGAATGTGACGGTGCAGAGGAAAATCACTGTGATGTTGCCTGGACTGGAACACTTTAATTATGGTGATAGATTAGATAATAGGCAATAGGTGCAGGAGTAGGCCATTCGGCCCTTCGAGCCAGGACCGCCATTCAATGTGATCATGGCTGATCATCCCCAATCAGTACCCCGTTCCTACCTTCTCCCCATATCCCCTAACTCCACTATTTTTAAGAGCCCTATCTAGTTCTCTCTTGAAAGCATCCAGAGAACCCGCCTCCACTGCCCTCTGAGGCAGAGAATTCCACAGACTCACTACTCTCTGTGAGAAAAAGTGTTTCCTCGTCTCCGTTCTAAATGGCTTACCCCTTATTCTTAAACTGTGGCCCCTGGTTCTGGTCTCCCATAACATCGGGAACATGTTTCCTGCCTCTAGCGTGTCCAAGCCCTTAATAGTCTCAGGTAGGCGGCGCGGCTCTGGCCAGCAGCGGCCTCTGCAGCCTGTCCGCGTTTTTTATTATTTTTTGTCTGTGTTTTTATGTAGTTTTTGTTATTTTATGTTGGGGTGTGTGTGTGGGGGGATGGGGGGAAACTTTTGAATCTCTCCCTGCACTGGAGACCCGACCTTTTCTCGTCGGGTCTCAGTCGTCGTTGAGGCCGCAACGAGGAGCGGCCTCCAACAGGAAGAAGCCGGGGACTCTGGTGCCGACTCACCGTTGCCGTCGCGGAGCTGGCCGAGACCGGAGCGGGTGGAGCGGTGGAGGAGCGCTGCTGCTGCTGCTGCCGCTGCTGCTGCTGCTGCTGCTGCCGATGCCGCTGCTGCTGCTGATGCGGAGGCTGCTACTGCGGGTCTGCGGACGGCGGCACCGGGAGCCCGCGGATCCCTGGAGGGAGACCGCTTTTCGGGGCTCCTGCAACGGCGAATTCTCCCGCCCGTGTTGCGGGGTTGAAGAGCTCCTGGAGCGGGGCCTGACACCACTGCCCCGCGCGGCTGGAATGGCCGCGGGACTTTGCGAGCGCACACCGGGGGCTCCAACACCAAGACCCGGTGTGCGACCTCGCACCACCCGGCGTGGCTTCAATGGCCGCGGGACAATCGCCATCGCCAGCCGGGGGCTTTGACTTTGACTCTGACATCGGGGGGGGGAGAGTGCAGTGGAGAGATAAGTTTTTTTGGCCTTCCATCACAGCTATGTGATGGATGTTTATGTAAAATGTAATTATGTTGTGTCTGGGGTCTATTTGCGTGTAATGTATGGCTGCAGAAACGGCATTTCGTTTGGACCTCCAGGGTTCCAAATGACAATTAAATTGACTCTGACTCTGACTCTGATGTTTCAATGAGATTCCCTCTCATCCTTCAAAACTCCACAGTGTACAAGCCCAGCTGCTCCATTCTCTCAGCATATGGCAGCCCCGCCATCCCGGGAATTAACCTTGTAAACCTACGCTGCACTCCCTCAATAGCAATAATGTCCTTCCTCAAATTAGGGGACCAAAACGGCACACAATACCCCAGGTGTGTTCTCACTAGGACTCTGTACAACTGCAGAAGGACCTCTTTGCTCCTATATTAGATTCCTCTTGTTATAAAGGCCAACATGCCATTCGCTTTCTTCACTGCCTGCTGTACCTGCACGCTTACTTTCATAGACTGATTTACAAGGACCCCCAGATCCCGTTATTCTTACCCTTTTCCCAACTTGACGGCATTTTGATAGTAATCTGCTTCCTGTTTTTGCTACCAAAGTGGATAACCTCACATTTATCCGCATTAAACTTCATCTACCATGCATCTGTACACCACCCCAACCTGTCCAAGTCACCCTGCATTCTCATAGCATCCTCCTCACAGTTCACACAGCATCTGGGTCTGGGGCTGTTTTTCTCACGGCAAAGACGACTGAAAAGAGACCAGACAAAAGTATAGAGAATTATGAGACAGATATGGTCTCTGGATAGGCATATGGATGAAAAGGGAATGGAGGGTTATGGTACGAGTGCAGGCAGGTGGGACTAAGGGGAAAAAAAAAAAAAAATTGTTCGGCATGGACTTGTAGGGCCGAGATGGCCTGTTTCCGTGCTGTAATTGTTATATGGTTGTTATATGGTTGATAATCAGAATCTATGCCATAATGGTTGGGGTATCACATAAATGAAAAAGGATGAAGGTGAAAAGAAGGCGCTTGAAAGTGGATTTGAGTGGAGAGTTTTTTTTCATGCAGAGAATAGTTGATTTCTGGAACAGGCTGCCAGAGGAGGTGGTGGAGTCAGATAAATCTCTATATCTGAAATTTATTTAAACAAGGCACTTAAATAGACGAGGCAAAGGAAGATGCGGACCCGAAGCAGGCAAATTGGATTAGTGTAGATAGGCAAAATGGTCAGGCTGGGCATGGTGGGCCAATAGGCTCATTTCTCAAAGTGGAGAAACCTTCTTAAGTAGGCAACTTGGTTGGCATGGATGAATCAGGCAGAAGGGCCTGCTTCCGTGCAATAAAATTGCCTTTGACAATGACAGTAATTATACTTCCCCTTCTGTCTCAGTTCAGACAACTCATGACCCTCATAGAATAAGTGCCACCTTTTATTTGCCTTACATGGGTAACCCATTATTTTTAAATATTCTGTCCACATTTACCTTTTCAAAACCCCTTAGGTTTGCACCTTCACAGTTTATCTGGATTAGATCTAAGACACTTCATATATTTAAATGACTGACTCTCATCTCAATATTGAACTTCATCATATTCTCTTCATTATTCCCAAGAGGCCCTTTTACTTTCATATCATTAATTAAACCTGTCTTATTGCATAATACAATGAAAAATAAGTTGGCCCCTTCCACTTTGACGGCAAAATCAATTTTGAACACTTTGTGAAGGTTTTTCACATTATCAGCAGACGTTTGGTTTGTCCACTCATTTTGAAGATTGAAGTTCCCAGTGATTCCAGCATCAAGAAGCACACAGCACAGAAATAGGCCCTTCAGCCCAACTCATCCATGCCAACCAAGTTGTCCACATGAACCAGTTTGAATAGGAGCTGGGAGCTACCCGTGTTTGCTCCACTGCGAACCTTTCCTAGCTGTGTACTGGTCGAATTGTTTTTAAGCATAAGAATTCCCTGTCTCTACAGCTTCCTCTGTCAGCTTGTTTCATGTATCCACTGCTGTCCGTGGGTGAACGATGTCCCCCCGGGCCCTTTTAAACCTTTCTCATCTCATCTTAAAACAATGTCCTCTTGCCTCTTGTTTCCCCTATCTTGGAAAAAAGACTGCAGCCATCCATCTTAACTATGTTAGTTAAGGTTTATATACTTTATAGTTTTATATACTTCTATCATCCCTCGTTCTCTGATGCTCCAAGCATATCCAGTCTCAGGAATCTTTTCTGCGTCTTTTCCAGCTTAAAAATATCTGTCCTATAGCTGGGCAACAAGAATTGTGCATGATACTCCCATGCATGGTCACCAGCCACTTTTCAACACAACATAACGTCTCAACTCCTGTACTCAATGGCCTGACCATTGAAGGAAGTTTGACAAAAGGTTCTTCAACATACTGTCTCCCATATTACTACTTTCATGGAGCTATGTACTATGGAGATATGTGAAGCGGAAAAGATTAGTGAAAACAAATGTAGGTCCCTTACAGTCAGAAATAGATGAATTTATAATGGAGAAACAAGGAATTGGCAGACCAGTTAAACAAGTACTTGGGTTCTGTCTTCACTACGGAAGACACAAACAATCTCCCAGAAAAAGGGACCAAGGATCTAGTGGGATGGAGGAACTGAAGGGAATCCACATTAGTCAGGAAATGGTGTTGGGTAAACTTGGGACTGAAAGCAGATAAAGAGTAGGAATTAACGGGTCCTTTTCTGAATGGCAGGCGGTGACTAGTCGGGTGCCACAAGGCTCAGTGCTGGGACCACTGTTATTTACAATACATATTAACAATTGGGACAAGGGAATTAAATGTAACATCTCCAAATTTGCGGAAGACACAAAGCTGGGTGGCTGCATGAGCTGCTAGGAGGATGCTATGGGACTACGGGATGACCTGGATAGGTTGGGTGAGTGGGCAGATGCATGGCAGATGCAGTATAGTGTGGATAAATGTGAGGTTATCCACTTTGGTGGCAAGAACAAGATGATTATTATCTGAATGGTGTCAGATTAGGAAAAGGGGAGGTGCAACGTGACCTGGGCATCCTTATAGACCAGTCACTGAAAGTAAGCATGCAGCTACAGCAGGCAGTGAAGAAAGCTAATGGCATGTTGACCTTCGTTAAAGAGGATTTGAGTTTTGGAGCAAGGAGGTCCTACTGCAGTTGTAAAGGGCCCCAGTGAGGCCACACCTGGAGTATTGTGTGCAGTTTTGGTCTCCTAATATGAGGAAGGACATTTTTGCTATTGAGGGAGTGCAGCGTAGATTCACCAGGTTAATTACCGGGATGGCGGGACTGACATATGATGAAAGAATGGGTTAACTGGGTTTGTATTCACTGGAATTTAAAAGGATGAGAGGAGATCTTATAGAAACATAAAATTCTTAAGGGATTGGACAGGTTAGATGAAGGAATTTTTTTCTTGATGTTGGTAGGGTCCAGAACCAGGGGTCACAGTCAAATGGGTAGGGCATTCAGGACTGAGATTAGGAAAAACATGTTCACCCAGTGTTGTGAATCTGTGGAATTCTCTGCCGCAGAAGGCAGTGGGGGCCAATTCACTGGATGTTTCCAAGAGTTAGATTTAGCTCTTAGGGCTAAAGGAATCAAGGGATATGGGAAAAAAGTAGGAACGGGGTACTGATTTTGGATGATCAGCCATGATCATATTGAATGGCAGTGCTGGCTCGAAGGGCCAAATGGCCTACTCCTGCACCTATTTTCTATGTTTCTATTAACTATGTACCTGTATCTCTAGTTCTCTGTTCTGCAAAACTCTCCAGGAAGTTATAATTTAGGTTGGAAGCCATGCTCTCGTTTTGATTACCAAATGCAAGCTTAGTCCAAGTTAAATTCCATCTGCCACTTCTTGCCCTACTTCTCCAGTTTGTTTAGATGTTCTTGTAATCTTAGAAATCCTTCTTCCCTATCCACTACATCACCACATTTGGTGCCATCTGCAAGCTTACTGACCATATTAACAACACTGTCATCTAGATCCTTAACATAGTGGATAAACAACAGCAGACCCAGCATCAAATCCTACGGCACACCACTGTCACAGGCCTCCAATCTGAATAACAACCCTTCACAACAACCCCGACTCCTTCCACCAATTGTGTACCTAATTGACTAGCTCGCTCTGGATCCATGTGCTCTAATCTTCCAGACTAGTCTAGCAAGAAGAGACTTGGCAAATTGCATGCTAAAGTCCATGTACATAGTGTGTAAGAAGGAATTACAGATGCTGGTTTAAACACCAAATATACACAACAAATGGAGTACCTCAGTGGGACAGGCTGCAGGAGGAATGGGTGACGTTTGGGGATGCTGCCTGTCCCGTTGAGTTACTCCAGCTTTTTGTGTCTATCTTCCATGTAGATAATGTCTATTGCCCTGCTCTCAATCCTGCCCGATTAATTTCCTTCCTCGGATAAATAAAGTTCTATTGTATTGTATCCTTTTTGTCACCTCTTCAAAAAAACTCAAATTTACAAGATTGGACAGGTTAGATGAAGGAATTCTATTCCAATCTATTCCTGTTACACGTACTGCTATTTTCCTACTTGGTACCCCGCCTTGTACTACGTTACTTTGTTGTGGAAGGGACAAAAGCAATAAGATATTAACCCCTCATTGTCCCCTCAATGGACAAACCCATTTGTGTTTTGTAGTACCAACCATATCAATCTGACATCTGGATTCCCCTGTTTGCATCATCTCCTTAAACAGACTTGATCATATATTTTACAGTCTGAAGAAGGGTTTCGACCCGAAACGTTGCCCATTTCCTTCGCTCCATAGATGCTGCCTCGCCCGCTGAGTTTCTCCAGCATTTTTGTCTATCTTCGTATATTTTGCAGCCAGGATTTCCAAACACCAACTCAGCCACATCCTTTGCTTCAACAACCATCTAATTTTCCATTTTGTCTCTCTCATGCAGGAAGTTCTTTGGAATATTTACTTCCCAACTTTAGTTATGCTCCGCTATGACTACAATTATTCAGGGATAAAACCCATTAATTTCTATCAACTAATCAATTTTATTGCAAATGCTTAGAGTTGTCAAAAATATTTTTGTACCCGCTCTCCAGAATTAACCATGTCTCGAGCCCAACTGTTTCAATCCACTAGATTCAGATTCAGATTCAATTTTAATTGTCATTGTCAGTGTACAGTACAGAGACAATGAAATGCATTCGTTGTGCATGGCGTGCAACTATGCTGGTGCATCCGGTTTCCAAAAAATAGGTCAAACCAAATCTAGCTAATTACCACCCTAAACGTCAACCTGAGCAAGCAAGTAGACCCAGCTCTACTTTCAGATCTCTCGACTTGCCCCCAATCATACCCAACAATTTCATTGTGCTATTTAATTGCTGAAGAAAAGGTAGATTAAGAGGAATTTCTGACATAATTTCTGACATAATTTCTGATATGATGGACAATACTGAATAAAACTGCCAACAAAAACTGTTTAAGACAGCAATTGTACAGTGCTATCAGTAAGATTGATAGCCATAGTCTGAAGTTTATTGCCTTTTCCTATCATGGGTTACAAATCTACATTCAGATCATGAAGAATTCTGCATAAGTATCGAAATATAAGTGAACAGTGTTCTTCGTTATGGTGGTAAATTTTAATTGTTTTGAAAGTATGCTTTTCAACATTCATTTTCAAAATACACTTGAAAAGCAGACTGCTTCGTTACTGCCAAATGAACACCCAAATTGGCTTGGAGGGGATTAGCTGCCTTAATTTTAGATCCCTAAAAAAATCCATCAAATAATTAAAAAACTATAACATGCAAATAGTATTAAAATAACTGATTAAAATAACAGGATTATAAAGCAAAAATAATCAGAATCGCACAAGAGACTCGAAATGTGCACAGAATTAATAATAATTGAAGCAATTACATTTGTAACCAGTTACAGGATTAATTAATTTACAATTCAGAGGGGTGATCAGAGAGGGTGTGGAACAGGGAACTCTAGTTATGATTTGAAGGGAGCAGCTCTATTGATGATTTCAAGAGTCTAATCACCTTCAGCAGGAGGCAGACAACTACAAGGCCTCTCAAGGCTTTCCTGCAAGCCCTGTACCATAAGCAAACTTGAAATGCAACTTAAAATGCAGTTATCTGGGCCTTACCTGATACAGGATATGATTCCAGGAAGATTGCTTGATAAAAGAGCCAATAATATTCAAAAATGGGTCGGAAGAGGTTCAAAATAGGTTAAGATCTCATTAATTGTATTAAAAACTGCAGATGCTGGTTTAAATCGAAGGTAGGCACAAAATGCTGGAGTAACTCAGCCAGCATCTCTGGAGAGAATGAATATATGACGTTTCGGGTCTAGACCCCACTTCAGATTCAGTCACCCGTTCCTTCTCTCCAGAGATGCTGCCTGTCCCGCTGAGTTACTCCAGCATTTTATGTCTACCTTAAGACCTCATTAGTTTCTCCCTGCTACGCCCATCAGTCAGAGGCAATATGCGAGTTCGGTATCTCAATAAACGCAAGGAATCATGGGATTTGCCAAAGGTAATTCGGGATTTTAAAAAAGCCAACGCAGCACTGTATAAACTCAGAGTACAGTTTTGGTCTAAGTTTTTGTCTTCTTTGAATCTTATATTGATTATGGCTGATCCAAATTACGACGATATGACACTGGATGATTTTTTGCGATGGAAAGTCGAAGCATTTGAAGCATTTCTTAGCAGACAGGGGGTTGAAAAAGACTGGATGAAAAGACAAACTCGCTGCTCTTGCTTACGATGTATCATATATGAAGAAGCCCGTGCTACCAACTGCCGGTGAAGAAAAACGTTGTCATGCTGATCAATACAAGAAATTCTTGAAATGTGGAGAAAAGATTCTTCCCGATCCCATGAGCAAACTGAAAGATGAGTGACTTGGAGAATCGAAAGGACTAAACTGCTGGCCACCCACATCCATCGTTGAGCTGTCAAATCATCTTGCCAGTTATGAAGAGGCTAACCAGCCAGCTACTTCACTGAAGTCTCGCCAGCTTTGCGACTACAAAGAGGTTAAAACCCAACAAATACTTTTCATATTATCTATGTTTTAGAAATAATACATTTCATTTCATTCGCTCCCCCCCCCCCTCCACTCCAAAACAAAAACAATAAATATTGGTTGTTATTCATCATCACTCACCAAAGAATAAAGCAATAAAACCACCAAAATCATTGTAGTTTTACAAATGAACCATAAATACACCGTTAATAGTTTTGAAAGCAGTATTTTCTTACCTCAAAGAAACAAAACTGGAAAATACGTATGAAACGCAGGTCCGTACATACACTGTAGCTCAACTGGCGAGAATGTTTATCCCGCCTGTCCAACTGAATTCCACAGATTCACAACTCTCTGGGTGAAAAAGATTTCCCACATCTCTGTTCTAAATGGCCTACCCCCTAGTCTTCAATGGTATCCCCTGGTTCTGGACTCCCCCAAAATCGGGAACATGTCCCCTTTCTCTAGCGTGTCCAATCCCTTAATAATCTTATGTTTCAATAAGATCCCCTCTTATCCTTCTAATTTCCAGTGTATACAAGCCTAGTCGCTCCATTCTTTCAATATATGACAGTCCCGCCACACCAGGAATTAACATTAACCTATGCTGCACTCCCCCAATAGCAAGAATGACCTTCCTCAAATTTGGAGACCAAAACTGCACACAATACTCCAGGTGTGGTCTCACTAGGGCCTGGTACAACTGCAGAAGGACCTCTGCTTCTATACTCAACTCCCCTTGTTATGAAGGCCAACATGCCATTTGCTTTCCTCACTGCCTGCTGTACCTGCATGCTTACTTTCATTGACTGATGTACAAGGACACCTAGATCTCGTTGTACTTCCCCTTTTCACAACTTGACATCATACAGATAATAATTTGCCGTCCTGTTCTTGCCTTCATAGTGGATAATCTCACATTTATCCACATGAAACTGCATCTGCCATGCATCTTCCCACTCACCCAACCAATCCAGGTCACCCTGCAGCCTCACAGCATCCTCCTTGCAGTTCACTCTGCCACCCAGCTTTGTGTCATCTGCAAATTAATCCCTTCATCTAAATCATGAATGTAAATTGTAAATAGCTGTGGTCCCAGCACCGGGCCTTGCAGTACCCCTCTGGTCACCACCTGCCATTCTGAAAGGGACCCGTTAATCCCTACTCTTTGTTTCTTGTCTGCCAACCAATTTTCTATTCATGTCAGTACCCTACCCCCAATATCATGTGCTCTAATTCTGCCCACACATCTCCAATTGGGGCCTTATCAAAGGCTTTCAGAAAGTCCAGGTACACTACATCCACTGGCTCTCCCTTGACCATTTTCCGAGTTACATACTCAAAAAATTCCTGAAGATTAGTCAACCATAATTTCCCCTTCGTAAATCCATGCTGACTCGGACGGATCCTGTTCCTGCTATCCAAATGTGCAGCTATCTCATCTTTTATAATTGACTCTAGCATCTTCCCCACAACCGATGTCAGGCTAACTGGTCTGTAATTCCCTGTTTTCTCTCTCCCTCCTTTCTTAAAACGTGGGAAAACATTAGCTACCCTCCAATCTACAGGAACGGATCCTGAATCTGTAGAACATTGGAAAATGGTCACCAATGCATCCACAATTTCTAGAGCCACTTCCTTAAGTACCCTGGGATGCGGACCATCAGGCCCTGGGGATTTATCAACCTTCAGTCCCATCAGTCTATCCAAAACCATTTCCTGCCGAATGTGAATTTCCTTCAGTTTGTCTGTCACCCAAGGTCCTCTGGCCACTAGTACATCTGGGAGATTGTTTGTGTTTTCCTTAGTGAAGACGGATCCAAAGTACCTGATCAACTCGTCTGCCATTTCCTTGTTCCCCATAATAAATTCACCCGTTTCTGTCAAGGGACCCACATTTGTCTTAAATATTTTTTTCCTCTTCACATACCTAAATACGTTTTTACTATCCTCCTTTATATCCTTGGCTAGCTTACCTTCGTACCTCATCTTTTCTCCCCATATTGCCTTTATGTATCTTATGTTGCTCTTTAAAAGTTTCCCAATCCTCTGGTTTCCCGCTCATCTTTGCTGTTATACTTCTCTTTTCTTTTTATACTGTCCTTGACTTCCCTTGTCAGCCACGGTCGCCTCTTACTCCCCTTAGAATCTTTCTTCCTCTTTGGAATGAACTGACCCTGCACCTTCTGTATTATTCCCAGAAATACCTGCCATTGTTGTTTCACTGTCATCTCTCCTAGGGTCTCTTTCCAGTCAACTTTGGCCAGCTCCTCCCTCATGCCTCCATTGTCCACTTTGCTCAACTGTAATACTGACACTTCCGATTTTCCCTTCTCCCTTTCAAATTGTAGATTAAAACTATCTCCTAATGGCTCCTTTACCTGGAGTTCCCTTATCAAATCTGGTTCATTACACACCACTAAATCCAGAATTGCCTTCTCCCTGGTAGGCTCCAGTAAAAGCTGCTCCAAAAATCCATCTCGGAGCCACTCCACAAACTCCCTTTCTTGGGGTCCAGTACCAACCTGATTTTCCCAGTCTACCTGCAAGTTGAAATCTCCCATAACCACCGTCGCATTACCTTTGCTACATGCCAATTTTAACTCTTGATTCAACTTGCACCCTATATCCAGGCTAATATTTGGGGGCCTGTAGATAATTCTCATTAGGGTCTTTTTACCCTTATAATTCCTCAGTTCAATCCATACTGACTCTACATCTGATTCTATGTCACCCCTCGAAAGGGTCTGAATTTCATTCCTTACCAGCAGAACTATCCCACCCCCTCTGCCCACCTGTCTGTCTTTTCAATAGGATGTATACTACTGAATATTCAGTTCCCAGCCCTGGTCCTCTTGCAGCCATGGAATTGTTTTATTCTCGAATGAAATCATATCAATAGTTTACCATCAACACTTTAACTTCGGTATTCACCTCCCCTCTCACTATTGCCCCTGACCATACTCTCTTATCCCTTCTCAAACTTTCCCTCCCATTAATTCGGGATTCTTTTGTACCTTTTCCTGTACTCACTTCCCCTTTACCTCCATCTTTATACTCCCAATTTGTATTGATTTTGTCTGATTCCACCAAGTACATTGTGCACTTATTTGACAAGTTGCAGCAAAGAACGTCATTGGTGATTTTTTTTTTAGGCTAGCGTTATAGTTGTGCAGGGACATTTTACGAAATCTTTCCTCGTATATTCTGATATCAATTTTTACTGCAGCTCCAATGTCCAATTCTAATTTAGATTTAATGTCTTCTATCCAGAGGCGCTTATAACTTCATTCTGTCAATTTCAGATTATGAAATACACGAGTAATTGTGTCTGTTCTGCTGTCTTAATTTATGGTATATGTTCTTTCTTGGCTTGCTCATGTGGGGAAAATGGACACAGTACTATCTTTCAACGTTAATTGATTAATCACAGTTACGTGACCAGAGTTTTTCTGCTCTTCTCCACATTGCCTAACTAACATCCCTTATGGGCTTCTGGAAACCCAATTCCATTCATGATGATAACATTTCATATGTATAGGCACGTTGGATAATTATAGTAACGGCACCTTTGATAACCTCAGAGCTTTTGAATCCTATGGCCTATAATGAGCCAAATGCTAACCTCCTTTCTAGACTATGTCTTAACATCAATCATCATCCCTCATACCAATGATTTCCTCAGTTTCAGTGTTCTATTCAAATGACAAAGAAACTCGCTACTATTACTTTTTGATCCCACATTGTCTTGGTGTCAAGGGTTGCATTCAGTCTTCATTCACCACATTTCAGTACAGTTTTTAAATCGACGTAACAAGTTGGTGGTGGCAAGTTGTTTTAGAAACCAGTAGAATGCATCCATTAAAAATGCACTTAAAGACACACTAGTTAACAATATAATTGGAAAATTATTTACAACTGTCAATACATGTACAAATAGTCTTATTTACTTTATAGGGAATACTGATGTACAGATTCTCAAAGGTGCTTTATATGATATGTGTTTGATGTTTTAAAAAAAAAAAAAAAAAATTGGGGATGAATACGCATGGGAATGTTCAAATAACCATGCAGAAGCCAATGGTTCACATTATCGAAGAGTAAAAAGATATCCTACAGATACAGCATACAGAGGCATTGAAGAGGATGCAGAGAGATTTTTGTAGGGATGTTACCAAAAATGTGAGTGTAATGGTGATAGCAGTTAAATATGAGAAATTATGCAAAAGAACTTAACATTTTGAAGGGATTTGATGGTAAACTATTGATATGATTTAACTTGGGGATAAAACAATAAAAAGACGGCGTAAATGTCAGATACGCACCACAAAATCCAGTAGAACATTCAGAATAAACTTTTTTTTAACCCGAGGTGCAAGAATATGCATCTCACCACCACAAAATGACTGAAGCAAACTGTGTCGAGGCATTCACGGGAAGACTTAAGAAGCATTTGGGGAGAAATAAATGGAGGGTTTTGGTGGTAGAGTAAGTAATGACCCGAGGAGTTCTGTGTGCTACATGGATTGGTTGGGTCAAAAGGACTGTTTGTGCTGTATGACCAGTGTAATCCAAAGTTAAAGCCAGATTGTACCCTGCAGAGGAGAAATGCAAAATGAATTATGTAACACTGGGTATTTTACACAGGAACGCTACCAGATAAGAGCTGACGAGGACCACTTAGCCCCTCTAGCCTGCCCCAGCATTCAATGTGATCCCGGTTATCTGTCCTCAACCTCAACTCACTTCTGTGCCAACTCTATACAGATGCAAATTCCACAATCTTTCAAAATTTGTGTTCTCTTTAAATACTTCCAATGATCCAATCTCCACAGCCTTCTACAGTAAACAATTCCAGACTTCTGCAAGAAATTCCTACACAGCTTAGTTTTAGGTGATCGACCTCATATCTTGTGACTCAGACCCTTGTGTGAGACTCTTACTCGGGAAGGATTCATTGAATAATAGTGCAACAGAAGAGAGCGAAGTGTTTTGCACCATTGCACCATGACTGTGGTAATGGTCAAAGAAGTCGTTCATTTGCAAAGGGCCTCTCAGAAGACACTGAGAACAGATGGCTGTGGAGGTCAATGCGAGGTCCAGCCCTTCGGATGTGGAGGCAGTGCTACATGAAGTCCCACAGCTGGACAACATCACTGAATGCATATTTAATTTCCATATCCAAACACACGCATCTCTAGCCTCAGGTGCTACTCAGTACATCCGAATACATCCGAAACCATTCATCAACCAATTGCTTAAGATTCATTCCTTCAGCCCAAATACAAAAACCTCACCTAATCACAAACCCCAATTGGACACGATACACTGTACGACTCCATATCCAATATGCCACCATGGAACCCTGACAGATAAATATGCGCCCCTCATTAACACTTCCTTCTACCCTGCAAGACAAAATGGCACACGTCGGCACACAGAAGGGTACAAATGAAGTAGGCACGTGCCTGGAAATGTACGAGACTGAAGTGCTGGACTCTGGAGCAAAAAGCAAACTGCTGGGGGAGCTCAGTGGCTTGGGCCACATCTGCGGAAGCAAAGAGATAGTTGATGTTTCAGGCTGTGAGCCTGCACGAGGATAGAGAGTAGAGGGAAGCAGGCAGAATGAGGAGAGAGGTAGGAAGTGATCGATGGAAACAGGCGAGAACAAAATCAATTCCTAACTAGAGTGTAAATCGTAAATAATCTGTTTGAAATAGCACTAATGGGGGGAAGGGGTGGGGCAGTTAATCCTTCCTGTTGAAATTTGCCTCCAATATATACACAAATTCCATAGTCACCCGAACAGCATAACAAATTCTAAAACGTTGCTCTCATTTGTCTTGGATTGAGAAAAATAGATAAATCATGTTTCCATTTAAGAAAGGAAGCTATTTCTTTTGTATGGGGTGGATGTTAGCATAAATCAAAATGAGGGAAAAGGTAAGATTGCCCAAGATTCCCTTGAAAACTTAGGAATCGCAATAAATAATTGATCAAAGTAAATAAATTAAAGTGCAGTCAAACTGGGCACTGAAAATTGTTTCAGACATCCCTCCCTTCCATCCCCATCTGCCCGTACAAAAAAATCTAAGCAGCTGAAATTATATTAGCAACAGATTTGATGAATGAGGCGTCATGACAGCAGAAAACACCTTTTTATACTAATTAGCAGAGCAGCATTAACACTATTTTCCCATATTATACAGGGAAATTGAATTGTGTACTATGAAATTATATTGGTGCCTGCTGGTATGACTGACTTAGAAATTGATGCAACTGCAGTTTAATCTACCCCCACATGCAGCTCAAGTAGTTAAAGGCTGATTATTGCAAAATCTATTTTCACCCCGCGTCACTATCCTGCAGCAAGTTATCATCAAAATGTTCAACTTTACCAGCTTTTAATAGCAATGAAGCATCATTTAGACGTTTTACTTTAGCGATAAAGCATGGAAACATGTCCTTCTGCCTACCGAGTCCACACCAAGATCACCAAGTACACTAGCGCTCTTCTACAGACTGATCACCAAGTACACTAGCGCTCTTCTACAGACTGGGGACAATTTACAATTTTATCAAGGCCAATTAACCTACAAATGTATACATCTTTGGACTGTGGGAGGAAACCAGAGCACCCAGAGAAATCCCATACGGTCACAGGGAGAACGTACAAACTTCGTACAGACAGCACCTGCAGTCAGTATTGAACACGGGTATCTGCCGCTGCAAGGTAGCAACTCTATGCTGTACCATCATTCTGCACATTCTCTTTGATTGCAACTAAGTGTATTATAACTGCATCTGCATGTTCTTCACCGTGCAGTGATCTGCAACAAAATAGTGACAATTAACATGGCAGTTAATTTCAAAAGACATTATCCCCAACTGGCCCAAAGAATTGGGATTCTAAAGGGTCCGTCCCACTTAGGCGATTTTTTCGGCGACTGACAGTCGTAGCAGGTCGCCGAAAAAGTGGTGACTGGACCCCCCCACCCCCCGATGACAATGTCTATGACAAGCTACGACAACCTACCACCTAGTCGATGTCAAGTTACGGCAAGCTACCGACAACCGGCGACCCATTAGGACGTCCACCTACGACCACACAGGTGACAACCAACGTCAACCAAAGTCAACCTACGTCCACCTGCAACAAACTACGACAAGCAACGACCCTGTCGGTGACAACTGAAGACAATTGAAGACAATCCAGTCGCCGGTTCCTGTCGCCGGTTGACGTAGGTAGTCGCCAATGGAATTCACCAAAGTCAGCACCCGGCGACAACCAAAGTCACCTGGTGACAACCTGCATCATCCTGGTGACAACCTACGACAGCACCTAAGACAGGAGAAGACAAGGCTACGTCAAGCCCACAGTCGCCGAAAAGTTTTGAACATTTCAAAATAATGCAGCGACCAGAAATACGTTATGACTCTTTACGCGACTTGAAGAGACTCCTCATCACCATACAGGCGTCACCCTGCAATCATGTGGCGAAAGCATAGTCGCCTGTAGTCACCGAAAAAAGTGCTTAAGTGAGACAGGGGCTTAACTGATGTCCTGGTTCTTATTTAGGGCTCAGCAACAAACTCCAAGAAAGAAGAGTTTTGAAATAAAATCCATTCGGGATTTCAGCTGATTTCTCGAAACATTTTTTTTCCAAATATGAATGTTCTGAGCAGGTTTTGTAGGTATAATACAGCCAATGTCATTCACTTACATTAATTTAATCCCTTTATTTAACACTGAAAAATCATGATCTAATTACCAATTTAGCATTAACAAAAAAAAAAATTAACGTTTTAAAGTACTTACCTGACTACTTACACAGCTACCTTTCAATTTTAAGCCTTCCCCGGTTTCAAATACTCGTGACCATAGCATTCCAAGATATCAAACAATTTGCAGCAATCTTTCTTTTAATTGCTTGAGCTACTTGCTAACTCTTTATAGATTCTTCCAAACTTTTCGTCCTCCGATCCAATAAAGATTGCCCATGTTTCCAACCACAACTAATTTGACCGGGAACAAATTCAAACGAAAGACAGAAGTAATTTAATGGAGCGAAAAGCAAAATTATGCATTCTGGGAAGTTAAACGAGGCAAGGAAATGTATACCGAATGACAGGGCTCTAGGAATATTGTTGGGCAGAGGGACCCAGAAGTAAGTAGTTTCCCAAAAGTGGCAGCATAGGTAGACTGGGTGGTGAAAGAGCTGTACAAGGTATTGCAAAACTGCATCAGTGTATGGTTCTGTACCACGTTCAAGATGTGGTTAAGCTGGAGTGGATGCAGAAAAGATTCACAAGGCTGTTGCCAGAATGTGAGAACTAGTTATCAGGTAGGACTGGATAAACCGAGACAGCTTTCCCTGGAGCAAAGTAGTCTGAGAGATAACCTTACAGGTACATAAAATCATGAGGGACGAAGATGATGTGGTTGATCACAGTCATTTTTCTCAAGTAAATCTAGACGGCATAGTTATAAAGTAAGAAAGGAACATTTGATAGGAACCCGTAGGGCAGGTTTTTCACATTAAGGCTGGGTATATGGAACGAGCTACCGGAGGAAGTAAGAGGCAGGTACAATTAGAACATGACAATTAGAACATTAGAACTAGCTGGAGTTTTTACAGACATTTCAACCTCTCAATTCTGAGGTCCCCACCTACTTTAAGAGGGCATAAATAATACCAGTGCCCAGGAAGAGTAAGGCGACGTGCCTCAATGACTATCGACCAGTGGCACTAACGTCTGTGGTGATGAAGTGTTTTGAGAGGTTGGTTATGGTGCACATCAACTCCTACCTCAACAAGAACCTCGACCAACTACAGTTCACATAACGCCACAACAGGTCAATGGTAGATGCAATTTCACTGGCTCTCCACTCCGCACTGGACCACTTGGACAATAGAAACACCTACGTCAGGCTGTTGTTTATAGACTACAGCTCGGCGTTTAATACCATCATCCCTTCCAGGCTGGTTACCAAGCTCGCGGAACTGGGCCTCTGCACATCCCTCTGCAATTGGATCCTCGACTTCCTCATCCACAGCCCACAGTCTGTTCGAAATGAAGGAACCACTTCATCCTCAGTAACAATTAGTATGTGAGCACCTCAAGTCTGCATGCTCAGCCTCCTGCTTTACTCACTCTATACCCATGACTGTGTAGCCGGTCATAGTGCGAACTCCATCATCAAGTTTGCCAATGACACCACTGTGGTTGGACGAATCACAGATGGGGACGAGTCAGAGTATAGAAGTGAGATCGACCGACTGACCAAATGATGCCAGCACAACAACCTGGCTCTCAACATCAGTAAGACCAAGGAACTGATTGTGGACTTTGATAGGGGAAGGATGAGGACCCACAATCCTGTTTATATCAACGGGATGATGGTGAAAAGGGTCAATAACTTCAAATTCCTGGGCGTGCATATATCGGAATATCTTTTCTGGACCCAGCACACCGATGCATTTGTAAAGTAGGCACATCAGCGACTCTGCTTCCTGAGAAGATTACGGAGATTTGGCACGTCGAAGAGGATTTTCCTAAACTTCTACAGGTGCACGGTAGAGAGCATTCTGACTGGTTGCATCGTGGCCTGGTTCGGCAACTTGAACGTCCAGGAGCCAAAAAGACTACAAAAAGTTGTGACCCCTGTCTCGTCCATCACCGGCGCTGACCTCCCCACTGTCGAAGGGATCTATTGTAGTCACTGCCTCAAAAAGGCAGCCAAAATCATCAAGGACCCACACCATCCTGGCCACACATTTATCTCACCACTGCCATCAGGAAGAAGGTGCAGGAGCCTGAAGACTGTAACGTCCAAGTTCAGGAACAGCTGCTTCCCCACAGCCATCAGGCTATTAAACACAACAAATAAGCTATGAGCTCTGAACTGCAAAAGACTATATTATTATTATTAGTTATTTGCACTATATTTGTTATTTATTGAACTTTTTCTCTTTTTTCCCCTGTTATATACAATGTTTACATATTCACATACTCTATTGTGCTGCAGCAAGTAAGAATTTCATTGTCTCGTCCGGGACATAAGACAATAAAACACTCTTGACTCAATTTCTCAGTATTGATCATTCTGTTAATGGAAGTGGGTCTTTACTGAATTTTATACCTCCTCAGTTTATCTTCAACCTCCCCTTTTTCACACAAGACAGTTCAAGCTGAACCACACATGCCCCCCTTTTTCTCGAGTGACCTTCTGTCCTTTCAACAACTGCTGATCAGATTGCTCAAAAATGAAGGGATGAGCCCCATTTTCATTGCCAATACAGGGCATACATTTCAATCAGCCACTAGAGCTGTGATGAAACTTACCAAATCCCTATCTGTCCTCTTTCTTGTGCTTGGCTTAGGCCAATAAATTGTGGACTAATTTATATCTTACCATCTTTATAAATTTTAGGATCACTGGGTACATGATCCTGTCATTATAGGAGAACTACCACTAATACCCAACTGAGTGCTGTGAAAAGCTACTCCCAATTGATTTATAAATAGCAAGGGAATGAAATATTGGCAAGTTACAATTATGCATAGCACAAAACCAGCAATAAATAAAAAAAGCTTGTAATATCTCCAAACAGTGATATCTCCACTTAAAACAATTCAAGCACAGTGATAGAAGCTCTGTTACAGCTACAGTTCAACATCTAAACAATTTGGAGAGAGCATTATGCTAATTTGAAAAATGTGCAAATGGTGCTTCATTATATGGGCAGCTCACTGCCATTATGGTTCAAATGGGTTTACCAATGAATTCTAGGTGGACAATAATAATGAGAATAAAATGCTGCAAGTACAAATTAAAGGCAAGCTGAAAACTATCAGTACAGAAGAATGTAAGCTCTTATATCTTTAGGAAACACCCAAAAGTTAAAGGTAGCCTCTGCAGCTGAAGTGGGAAGAGGGTAGGCAATTACAAGTGAGCACAATTCAGCAATGCACAAATAAGACAATTCAACCAACACATCACCCCTCTCACTGCCTTCACCTTCATCCTCCTACGATCTCTGACTGTTTTCAACATAAGCTGATACTTGATAAGATGACAACAAAAGAAAGAAGGTTCGCCGTTCTGGACTCCAGAACCACCCTCCACAGGACAGTACAGCAGTGTACTCAAATATCCGTCTGAAGAAAGGTCCCAAACCGAAACGTCATTATGCATGTTCTCCAGGGATGTAGACTGACCCACTGTGTTTTTGACTTTTGACTTTTTTTTGTAAACCAACATCTGCAGTTCTTAGTTTATACACCCAAATATCATAACGTTTGCAAAGACATAAATGACTTGCGCATTCAATGGCAAAAAAAAAATGGTATTAGGGCAGAGTTTCAGAATAAGGGATGCCAAATATAAGTTGGTAATGGAGGTATTTTTCTCAGAGAACCACAAAGCTTTGGAATTCTCTCTTCAAGAGGTCTGGGGAAGCGGAATAAAATTTAGCTATAGACTGAATTTTGTTCAGTCTGAATATACCAAGAATTATAGGGAACAGATAAAAAAGTGAATGGATGCTAAAATCAGATTAGACATAATCTTATTGAATGCATGAGTAGGTTCAAGGACGTATCCTTGCTCCTATTTCTTAATTTCTTTATTCCAGTTGAATAAAACATCTGGTTCTCTTCTGACCAGTTTTCAAAACTATCTACAATGCAGAAGCAATAACATCAGAATATGGCTGATGGCTACAGAAACTACAGTTTATTAGTCTTTGACGCACCGTAGACAATCTTTCGTACTATGCCACTGAAAATTACATAAATGCTTCCAAAGGCTATTGGAATTGGGCAAATATTCATGCATCTTATTTGTACTGACTGGTCCCAACCCAGTTCAAAGTAAGAAACTAGCTAGTCCAGCATTATTAAACTATGTGATTCATACTGTCCCTGTGACCGCATTACAGGATATTGCAAGGAAATCCACACAATACATTGCATCTAGTTGTGTGCTGATGTGGCCTTTTAGGATAGACTCTCCAGAGTAATCAGGGAGGTATAATCATGGACATTATCAGTCTCATCTCTCCTGTAGATACTGCAGCCTAATCTGCTCATCATCCACCCTCTCATGCTCTTCCCTTCATCCAGGGGACCAGATAGAAGATTCCAATCAGAACAAATTGAGTGGAGATTATTCTCATGGTAGAATATATGATGAAGCTCTAAATTAGCAGAAACTTAAAAACCATGTAATAACAAGAAACAAAAGTCAACAGATTGCTTCAATATATTTTCCTATCATTGCCATCCTTAAAGCAAACATTTCCTCATTTACCACTGTTTAGCAAACCTGGCATTATATTACATGTAAAGTATGAAGCTGTTTTTCACCACTATCAAATAGCACCCAGAATAATCTCACCTTATTTTCTGGTTTTAGGCCTCACTACAACACTCTCCTCACGAAATTCATGAGATTGAAAAATATGGAATGCCGATGACGTCACACTTGATAAATCTTCAGATTCATGTTGTTTTTCAATACGGTGTATGAAGGCCAAGATCAATTGAAAATTCTTGGATTATTAGACTGCCTTCCTTTGAAGATCAAGCACAACCCAGGAATGAGATCATCCGTAATCTTTAGCGGAATCAACAAGCAACAGTTGTTTTATCTTGTGGGAATGATGGTAATCCTGAATCACACCAGTTTAATACTTTATTGAGTGAATAACTGTATCAATTTCATACATACATTTCACTTTAACTCATTCAGAACATGTCAGCATGTTGTTTTTAAAGAGAAAAATTCATATGAAAACACTCAATCTAGATGTTCCCTTCAAGAGTTTATTTTTATGCTGAAGAATTAAGTGATGTGCCACGAAGAATTTCAGTTTACGTACTATTCATAGTTTCTCTCAGTGACTGAATGAATTGGCCAGACCATAATGTAGCAACATAGATGTTCTTTGTGGCAGGAATGGAACACAATGAGTTGAACATCTCCAATTACATGTTCAATAATTACAGTCAAGAAGAATTGAAAAAACATGTATTCTAATTTAAATAGTTGCACTCAGGCACAATGAGCTGTCGAAGACTCCCCTGGAGTGTTGGATTCAGACTACAGAGAAAGCAAAGAGAGGTAATTCAATGCAGAGACAAATGCCTCCTTTGCAGAAAGGCTTGCAGAAATGGTTTTCCAGTATCAAAAGGAAAGCAGTCATGGAAATTAAATGCTTTGCAGTTGAAAATATACTAGGCTTAATCCTTTGACTTGGTGAAGCAATCTCTAATGAGAAGTGGTGTTCCTACTTAACTATATGGATGAGTTTAGCAAATGCAATGGAAGAGACATTGAAATGTTTTTTTTTAAAACCGCTATATACAATCGCAGTACAATTATGACAGCAGGCTATTCCGCTATTCTTCATGTTTTACTGAGGTAGAGCCTGTTCATTCATTTGTAGGAAAGAACAGGAGATGCTGGTTTAAATCGAAGAGAGACACAAAATGCTGGAGTAACTCAGCGGGACTGGCAGCATCTCTGCAGAGAAGGAATTGATGACCTTTTGGGTCAAGACCCCTCTTCAGACAGATTCTTTAGTCTGAAGAAGGGTCTTGACCCTAATCATCACCCATTCCTTCTCTCCAGAGATGCTGCCTGTCCCACTGAGTTACTCCAGCATTTTATGCTTGATCATTCATTGTCTATCAAACCATCATTCCATCCTATTTCAACAGCCTGCAATCCAACCAATACAGGATCAAATTACTACTCCACACTGCCAAGAAGTAGTGTTGCCAGTACTCCAACTTACAGTGCCCTCCATATTGTTTGGGACAAAGACCCATCATTTATTTATTTGCCTCTGTACTCCTCAATTTGAGATTGGTAATACAAAAAAATTCACATGTGGTTTAAGTGCACATCGTCAGATTTTATTAAAGGCCATTTTTATACATTTTGGTTTCACCAGGTAGAAATTACAGCAGTGTTTATACGTACAGTAGTTCCCCCATTTCAGGGCACCAAAATGATTGGGACACAGCAATATCATGTAAATGAAAGTAGTCATGTTTAGTATTTTCTTGCATATCCTTTGCATACAATGACTGCTTGAAGTCTGTGATTCATGGACATCACCAGTTGCTGGGTATCTTCTCTGGTGATGCTCTGCCAGGCCTGCATTGCAGCCATCGTTAACTTATGCTTGTTTTGGGGGCTAGTCCCCTTTAGTCTTCTCTTCAGCGTATAAAAGGCATGCTCAATTAGGTTCAGATCGGATGATTGACTTGCCCACTCAAGAATTGACCGTTTTTTAGCTTTGTTGCTTTAGCAGTATGTTTGGGATCATTGTCTTGCGGTAGAATCAAACATCGGCCAGTGAATTTTGAGGCATTTGAGGATGTGTCTATACACTTCAGAATTCATTATGCTACTACCATCAGCAGTTGTATCATCAATGAAGATACGTGAACCAGTACCCTCAGCAGCCATACATGCCCAGGCCATAACACCCCCACCATCATGTTTCACATACGAGGTGGTATGCTTTGCAACTTGGGCAGTTCCTTCTGTCCTCCATACCTTCCTCTTGCCAATCCTCTGATACAAGTTAATCTTCATCTCATCTGTCCACAAGACCTTTTTCCAGGACTGTGGTTGCTCTTATAAGTACTTCTTGACAAACTGTAACCTGGCCATCCTGTTTTTGCAGCTAACCAGTGGTTTGCATCTTGCAGTGTAACCTCTGTATTCCTGTTCATGAAGTCTTCTGCAAACAGTGGCCATTGACAAATCAACACCTGACTCCTGAAGAGTGTTTCTGATCTGTCGGACAGGTGTTTGGGGATTTTTCTTTATTATAAGAGAGAATTCTTCTGTCATCAGCTGTGGAGGTCTTCCTTGGCCTGCCAGTCCCTTTGTGGTTAGTAATCTCACCAGTGATCTTTCTTCTTAATAATGTCCCAAACAGTTGATTTTGGTAAGCCTAAGGTTTGGTTGATGTTTCTAACAGTTTTATTCTTATTTCTCAGTATCATAATGGCTTCTTTGACTTTCAATGGCACAACTTTGGTCCTCATGTTGATAACAGCAATAAAAGTTTCCAAACGTGATGGAAAGACTGGAGGACAGCAGACTAGGTGCTGAGAGCTCTCTTATACCTGCATTTTGGAGGCAATCAAACACACCTGAGCGATTGCAAACACTTGTGAAGCCATGTGCCCCAAACATTATGGTGCCCTGAAATGGGGGGACTATGTTGAAACACAGCTGTAACTTCTACATGGTGAAACCAAAATGCATAAAAATGGCAATGTGCACGTTAAACACATTAATTTTTCTATTACATATCTGAAATTGTGGAGTACAGACGCAAATAAATAAATGACAGGTCTTTGTCCCAGACAGAGGCCAGGGAGCGGTTGGAGCGGCTGATGCAGCATCCTGGTGGTAGGTTTAAAAACAGAGCGTGGGGCTTTGTTCTCAGAGGCCCAGGAGCGGTTGGAGCAGCTGGTGCAGCGTTTCCCACTCTGAAACGTTTCATCACACTTCAAAAGAAATGGTCTGGAAGAAGCCGCTGATTGGTAGAAGTGGACTAGAGGAAGCAGCTGATTGGGAGTAACCGCAGGTTTGTATTTCTGCTCGTACTTTTTAGTTAAGGGCGCAGTGAGTTAAGGGCGCAGTGAGTTAAGGGCGCAGTGAGTTAAGGGCGCAGTGAGTTAAGGGCGCAGTGAGTTAAGGGCGCAGTGAGTTAAGGGCGCAGTGAGTTAAGGGCGCAGTGAGTTAAGGGTACAGTGCTTTTTAATAAAGGTACAGTTTAAAGGATTAAGATTTTTATAGTGGGAGTGAGTTGATTTAATTTGGGGCAAGCCATGTCAGTTGAGACCGGCCCCATTGTTTGCTCATCCTGCAACCTGCTCATTGCTCATCCTGCAACATGTGGGAGATCAGGGATATTGTTGGTGCCCCTGGTGACTACGTGTGCAGGAAGTGTGTCCAGCTGTAGCTCCTGGCAGACCGCATTGAATGGTTGGAGCTACGGTTGGATTCCTACTGGAGTATCCACAATGCTGAGAAAGTCATGAATAGCACATATAGTGAGTAGGCCGCACCGCAGATAAAAGTTAAGTGGACAGAAAGGGAACGGGCGGCCAATAGCCAGCGTAGCAATAGGCAGGTAGTGCAGGAGTCCCCTCCCTCCTAAACAGATACACCATTTTGGATACTGTTGGGGGAGATGGCTCATCAGGGGATGGCAGCAGCAGCCAAGTTCATGGCCACGTGGGTGGCTCTGCAGCACAGGAGGGGAGGAAAAAGAGTGGAAGGGCTATAGTAATAGGGGATTGAATTGTAAGGGGAATAGATAGGCGTTACTGCAGCCGCAAACGAGACTCCAGGATGGTATGTTGCCTCTCTGGTGCAAGGGTCAGGGATGTCACTGAACGGCTGCAGAATATTCAGAAGGGGGAGGGTGAACAACCAGTTGTCGTGGTGCACATTGGCACCATCGATATAGGTAAAAAACAGGATGAGGTCCTACAAGGTGAATTTAGGGAGCTAGGAGATAAAATTAAAAGTAGGACCTCAAAAGTAATAATCTCTGAATTACCACCAGTGCCATGTGCCAGTCAGAGTAGAAATAGGAAGATATTTCAGATGAATACGTGGCTTGAAAAATTGAGCAAGAGGGAGGGATTCAAATTTCTAGGGCATAGGAACCAGTTCTGGGGGAGGTGGGACCAGTACAAACAGGATGGTCTGCACCAGGGCTGGAATGTCCTTGGGGGAGCGTCTGCTAGTGCTGTCGGGGAGGATTTAAACTAATGTGGCAGGGGTATGGGAGCATGAGCAGAGAGATGGGAGTAAAATGAGGGTAGAAGCAATAGGTAGCAAGGTGAAAAGTAAAAGTGGCAGGCAGACAAATCCAGGGCAAAAATCAAAAAGGGCCACTTTTTAACATAATTGTATAAGGGGTAAGAGTGTTGTAAAAAAAATAAGCCTGAAGGCTTTGTGGTGCATTGCAAGGAGCATTCATAATAAGGTGGATGAGTTGAATGTGCAGATGGTTATTAATGAATATGACGGAATGGCTTGCCTCAAGGTAGTGTGCTGGCTCCACTACTATATAACATCTACACCAATGACCAGCCAATGGACCAGAACACTGAGCAGTTCATCTACGCCGACGACCTCTGTGTAACATCCCAAGAGAGTACATTTGAAGCTGTAGAAGCGAATCTCACCTCAGCCCTAGATGAGCAACACCTCTATTACGAGCGCAACCACCTACACGCAAACCCTGCGAAGACCCAAGCCTGTTCGTTCCATCTCAGGAACCGGGAAGCAAACAGACCCCGTAACATCACATGGTCTGGAACACCTCTTGAGCACTGCACCAACCCTGTCTACCATGGTGTAACACTGGATCGCACTTTCTCCTATAAGGAACAAGTCAAAAAACACCAAACTGAGAGTTAACTCCCGAAATAACATCCTCCGGAAGCTGACCAACTCCAAATGGGGAGCCACAGCACACACATTAAGATCTACTGCTCTGGCCCTGTGCTACTCCTCTGCGGAATATGCGTGTCCTGTTTGGGAGAGATCATCCCATGCCAAGAAACTAGACCCAGCGTTGAATAGCACCTGCCACTCAATCACTGGCTGCTTGAAGCCCACCAACATAAACAACCTGCACCTCCTCGCTGGCATTGCCCTGCCGATGTGAGACGGGAAGTCGCCAGCCGAGTAGAGATGACTAAGGCCACTAGTGATGAACGCCACCTCCTCTACGGACGTGTACCACCAGCCCAACGGCTGAAGTCCAGGAGAAGCTTTCTCAGCCATGTCCAGCCCCTAATAGCATCACGGGAAGAAACCAGACTCCAACTATGGACAAAAAGGCTTGAGGACGATCCTCCTCCTACTGACATGGGTATCCCTCCTTCTGAAGCCCTCCCTCCTGGCTCAGAAGCACCGTGGGTCCAGTGGAAGATGCCACCTGAGAACAGGAACAGGGCGATCAAAAGCTGCCATGGCCAGATGGGGCTATGAAACTGGCCAAACCACCTGTGAATGTGGAGAAGAGGATCATACAATGCAGCACTGCCTTGTCTGCCCCCTACTACCCAACCAGTGCAGCCCAAAGGATCTTGCGGTGTTCAATAAAAATGCAAAGGACTGTGTAAAGGAATGGGAAACTGTCATATAACCAACCAGCTTCAAAGACACGAAAAGAAGAAGAAGAATGAATATGATATAGTTGGGATCACGGAGACATGGACCCAGGGTGACCAAGGCTGGGAGCTGAACATCCAGGAATATTTAATATTCAGGAGGGATAGATAAAAAGGAAAAGGAGGTGAGGTCGCTTTGCTGGTTAGAGAGGAGATTAACACAACAGAAAGGAAGGACATTAGCTTGGAGGATGTGGAATCGATATGGGTAGAGCTGCGAAACATAAGAGGCATAAAACGCTAGTGAGAGTTGTGTACAGGCCACCTAACAGTAGTAGTGGAGTTGGGGATGGCATCAAACAGGAAATTAGAAATGCGTGCAACAAAGGTAAAACAGTTATAATGGGTGACTTCAAACTTCATATAGATTGGGTGAATCAAATTGGCAAGGGTGCTGAGGAAGAGGATTTCTTGGAATGTATGCTGGATAGTGTTCTAAGCCAACATGCAGAGGAACCAACGAGAGAGCAGGCTATTCTAGATTGGGTATTGAGTAATGAGGAAAGGTTAGTTAGCAGTCTTGTTGTGCGTGGCCCCTTGGGCAAGAGTGACAATAATATGGTTGAGTTCTTCATTAGGATGGAGAGTGACATAGTTAATTCAGAAACAAGGGTTCTGAACTTAAAGAAAGGTAACTTTGAGGGTATGAGACGTGAATTGGCCAAGATAGACTGGCAATTGATTCTTCAAGGGTTGACGGTGGATATGCAATGGAAGGCATTTAAAGACCGCATGGATGAACTACAACAATTGTTCATCCCAGTTTGGCAAAATAATAAATCAGGGAAGGTAGTGAATCCGTGGATACCAAGGGAAATCAGGGATAGTATCAAAACAAAAGATGAAGCGTACAAATTAGCCAGAAAAAGCAGCCTACCAGAGGAATGGGAGAAATGGGAGAGTCCAGCAGAGGAGGATAAAGGGCTTAATAAGGAAAGGGAAAATTCATTATGAAAGAAAACTGGCAGGGAACATAAAAACTGACTGCAAAAGCTTTTATAAATATGTGAAGAAAAAAAGATTAGTTAAAACAAATGTAAGTTCCTCGCAATCTGAAACAGGTGAATTGATCATGGGGAACAAGGACATGGCAGACCAATTGAATAACTACTTTGGTTCTATCTTCACTAAGGAAGACATAAATAATCTGCCGGAAATAGCAGGGGACCGGGTTCAAATGGGATGAAATCCAGTTTAGTCGGGAAGTGGTGTTAGGTAAATTGAATGGGTTAAAGGCCGCTAAATCCCCAGGGCCAGATAGGCTGCATCCCAGAGTGCTTAAGGAAGTAGCCCCAGAAATAGTGGATGTATTAGTGATAATGTTTCAAAACTCTTTAGATTCTGGAGTAGTTCCTGAGGATTGGAGAGTAGCTAATCTAACCCCACTTTTTAAAAAGGGAGGTAGGGAGAGAGAAAAAGGGGAATTACAGACCAGTTAGTCTAACATTGGTAGTGGGGAAAATACTTGGGGATTCTGAAGAGGGTGGCGACGGGGACCACTCGGGTGTTATGGAGCAGGGGGAAGATTCCTGTTGGGGAGGGAGTCCTGCATCATGCATCTGAGGAAGCCCAGGAGCAACCCACCCAGGACGAGGTGCAGAGCACGCCTATGGAGTTAGAGACTGTAGGTGGAGGGGAGGGGGGGGGGAAACCAGCCCTTCTCTCCCTCAGGACCTGGCTCCAGAGGGACTCCCTGAGTCTGGTGCACCAGAGTCCTCTCTGGGCCCAACTGGGGGAGGTATAGTCAACCCCACTGTCGATGGTCTTGAATCCCCGGGTACACCTGGGGAAGGCCCCTCTGACACTGGTCCCAGAGTTGGGACTGAGGAGGAGGAGAGACCAGCGGGTGGGGCAGGCGCAACCGCTGCACAGGGCGAGGCGGGTGTTTTGAGCACTGAAGGTGTGTCCGGAGTTGGGGATGGTGACTCCATCTGCAGTGAGCAGGTGGAAGGGGTCTCCTCAGGCAATCAGTCAATGGATGTTCTCGCTTCCCTTGATGCCACTCCACTCATTCCAGTGGAGGAGATCCGCGAGTTCATCACGGCCACCGAAAGAGCACAACATCATCCCAGACTGGCCTCCCTTCAGTGGCCAAACTTAAAAGGGCTCACTAGCTCACTGAAATCCTCAAAAGCAGGGGGAGGGGCAAAGGGTCAAAGGGGGTGAAGGGGATCGACCGGCATCAGCTCAGGTGCTTTTTGGACGACCTGCGAAGGGACGCCAAGGCCAAGAGCAGCATCGTTCCTGTTGAGGGAGCAGTAGATTGTCCCTTATAGCAAAGATCCGGAAGGTAAGACCGACCGCCAATCCACCTAGGGTCCGTAGGGGGAGGAGCAGCTCTGCTGTCAGCGACCGGGGGACTGGTGAGGGGATCTAGTGTACTCCTGACATGGCGATCACCATAGCCAGTTATAACATAAATGGCAGCAGGAGGCCTCTCAACAGGATTAACCATCTCTCAACCTTGAGAGATGGGAAACATGCGGCGAGCTTCCCGCAGGAAATCCACACCACACCAGGAGCCAAGTCCACCTGGCTCCTGGGGTGGGGTGGCATGGTCTTCATGAGCCACCTTAGCTCCATTTCCAGTGGGGTGGCCATTTTGTTAGCCCCGAATTTCCGGTCTGAGATCTTAAAGGTCCAGGAACTGGTGCCAGGCCGCTTGCTTCACTTGGCCGTGCGCCTGGTTGGCGTGCCGTTGCATTTTGTCAACGTGTACACCCCCAAGCTCGCCGTGTTGCAGACACGCCTGTTCTGGAGGTGCCTTTCCTGCTGAGCTCCATCGACCCTGGGGACTGCGTGATCCTCGGGGGTGATTTCAACTGTACCCTTGAGGAAGGCGACCGTTCCGGTCTCCAGCGTGGTCAGGGGTCCGTGAAGAAGTTGAAGGAGCTCGTGGGCTCCTTGGACTTGGTAGACACCTGGAGGAACCTCCACCCCGACTCTAGGGCCTTCTCCAGGAGGTCAGAGGAGGGTGGGTCTCGCATCGACCGCCTGTATATTTTTCGGGCGTATGTCTCCCATGTCTCAGCAGCCTCCATGTTGCCCGTGCTCAGACCACCACCTAGTGTGGGCGGAGTTTACCCCGCTGCGCACGAGGGGAGGGTCTGCGTACTGGCATTTTAACAACCGGCTGGTGGAGGATCGCCGCTTCCGGGACTCGTTTGAGAGATTCTGGTACATCTGGAAGGGGAAGCGGGGAGGATTTCACTCCCTGCGGCTATGGTGGGACGTGGGCAAGACCCACATCCGGAGTTTCTGTCAGGAGTACACTAGAGGGCCGATCAAGAGATGCAATTCCAAGATCAGCCAGTTCGGGAGCGAGCCGCTTGATTTGGATTTGCGTCCAAGTCAGACCGTCGGGGACACGATCCTCTGGAGGGAATACCAGAAGAAGAAGGACGCGCTGAAGGAACTACTGTTAGAGCAATCTCGAGTCGCGTACGTGAGGTCGCGGTTCCAATTGCTCCACGATTTGGACCGCGGTTCACCCTTCTTCTACTCACTGGAGAAATGGCGGGGAGTCCATCAGCAGTTAGTGGAGCTGTTCGCTGACGATGACTCCTCTGTCACTGAACCAGTGGGGTTACATTAGCTACCCTCTCCACTGTCGAAGGGATCTATCATAGTCGCTGCCTCAAAAAGGCAGTCAAAATCATCAAAGACCCATACCATCCTGGCCACACACTCATTTCACCATTGCCATCAGGAAGAAGGTACAAGAGCCTGAAAACTGTAGCATCCAGGTTCAGGAACAGCTTCTTCCCTACAGCCATCAGGCTATTAAACACAACAACAAATAAGCTCTGAGCTCTGAACTGCAAAAGACTATTATAATTGCACTACATTTGTTATTTATTGATTTTTTCTCTCTTCCCCTGTTATGTACCATGTTTACATATTCACATATTGTTTAAGAAAGAACTGCAGATGCTGGAAAAATCGAAGATAGACTTCAGTCTGAATAAGGGTCTCAACCCGAGACGTCACCTATTCCTTCGCTCCATAGATGCTGCCTCACCCGCTGAGTTTCTCCAGCATTTTTGTTTACCTTCACATATTCTGTTGTGCTGCAGCAAGTAAGAATTTAATTGTTCATCAGGGACATGTGACAATAAAACACTCTTGACTCTTGTCATTGATTGCAGGGATAGTAGGGAAAAATCTGGACGTGCAAAAAAGGCAGGGCAAATCAAGGTCGGAAGCAGATGACCTCAGGTGAGGAGGTTCCCTGATGGGCAGATTGTTGGATAGAAACAGGTACGAGCTGAAGAGTTGCGATCTGTGAAGCTAGTTAATAAACTTTTAGTGGAGGGAGGGGTTGGGGGTTCAAGGTCAGCTAAAGTTTAGGGAAAGGAATTCAGAGAGAGGTGTGTGTGTGTGGGGGGGGGGGGGGGGGGGGCGCTTGTAGAAGTCACCTATTGAAAGATTCTATGTTCATACCGTTGGGTTGTAAACGACAGAAGTGAAATATGAGGTGCTGTTCCTCCAATTGGTGTGTGGCTTCATGCTGACAATGGAGGCAGCCCAGGACAGAAGGGTTAGTGTGGTAAAGTGGTCAGCAATCACTCCATTACCACCGGACTCTTTCCTCCTAGCGAATTGGCTAACTCACCCTGTATCCATGTGATCGCACTTTCCAAACCAATGTCCCATGCGGAACCTTGGAAGAGCCTTGCTAAAGTCCTTATGAACAAGTGAGACGGAAGAGGCAGTAAACTAAATGCTCAAGGAACTCAGCAGGCCAAACGGCATCGGAAGAAGGAAACAGACAGGCAACATTTCTGGTGGAGTACATTTATCAGACTGCAGAACATCAGGCAATGTCGACTGCCCTGCCTTCATCAATCCACTTGGTCACCTCTTCAATACACTCAAATCTGTGACTTTTTCCTCACATGAAGCCATGGAGTCCCTAAGGCCTCTTTCCCAGGGTGGAAATGTCAAAGATAAGCAGGCATAACTTTAATGTCAGGGGCGGTGTCACCACTGTGCCGTTTCCTGACCTGTTTTGACGTATGTTCTTTGTTTATATTTCAGGTTACCAGCATCTGTAATTATTTGATTTTCTTTGATTTGTGTTGGAAGCTTTATCCCTTTGTATTTGGTGTAGCCTTCTTGCTTCAGCTGGTAGAGCTACTGCCATACAGTGCCGGAGACTTGGGATTGACCCCGACCTCGGGTGTTATCTTTGTGGAAAGTGCATGTTCTCCCTGTGACTGGTTTATTTCCACATCCCCAAGACATACATGCTTGTCGTCTAATTGCATTATGTAAATTGCCAAATGTGTAGTGAGAGGATGCTAAAGTGGGTAACAGAACTAGTGCGAATGGGTGATCGATGATTGTCTTGGATTCAGTGGACCAAAGGGCCATTGCCATGCTGCATCTTGTAATTCAGGTGTTGCCACGCTGTATTTACCAGTGAGGGTGGCACAGCGGAAGAGCTGTTGCCTTACAACGCCGGAGACTTGGGTTCAATACCGACTTCGGATGCTGTCTGTGCAGTTTGTACGTTCTCCCCGTGAGGGTGTGGGTTTGCTCAGAGATCTTCGGTTTCCTCCCTCACTCCAGACACATGTAGATAAATTGGCTTGGTAAACGTAAAAATTGCCCCCATCGTGTATGAAAGTGTTAATGTGCGGGAATCACAGGTCAGTACGATCTTGGTGGGCTGATGGGGCTGTTTCCGTGCTGTATCTCTAAACTAAATTCCGATCAATTGAGATTATTAATGAGTACGCAGTTGTTAGAAGAATGGGTAGCCCAGGATTTCCTCCCTTCCTTTTTGGATTTTCAGCGGATCAAAACTGCATGGGATGAAAAATTGTTCAAAGTCAAGCTGTCTCTTCACTCGATGCAAATGGAGGCCTGACAGCATGATAGGTACACTTCCAAGCAAATGTTTGCCAGCATTTGCCCTGTAGAAACACGAATACTATGATTATCCATTACAGCCTGTTATCTAAGAATCAAAATTTGGCAGTGAATTGTCAAGTCTGCATTATCTCACCGTATTGCAAAGGACAGGTCTGATGGAGCAAACATTTTAAGAGATAGATGAAAAGCCGTTTTTCTTAGCAGCTCAGAGGTAGCGCTCTCTCTTAGAAATGCTCCAAGGACCAGAGATTTCTCCAAGGTTGGAAGGCACCTCTTTGTAGGGTGAAATTCAACATCTCTATCACAATGCCTATCCAGCATAAATGTTAATTACACTCCCAGAAAGTACAGGTAAAACAAACCATAAAAACAAAATCCAAATGTTAGTTATGTTAACCTTGCACTGCACTTGTCCAGCAAAGGAAGTGTTAGAGCAGGGCAAATATGAATAACACATAGCGCCCGAGTGCAGTTATTCCAACAGGAAAGATTAAGAGACTGGACTGCTATTGACGTTGTTATAAATATGAAAGAGGTTGATAGCAATAATGTAAAGATCATGGCAAGGTTAAATTGAGAACCACAAACTTATTAACAGGACAAACCAAATATATATGAAACTTACTAACCCGTTGATTAGAAAGATAAAAGCACTATCACACGTAGCTGCTGACACCCCTGGAATTAACACATGCAAGAGGACATTAGATAAACAGAGAGAAAGAAAAAAAGGATGTTAGGATTCGACATAGGAGAGGATAAACGCACAAAGCATAAAAGCACCAGGAATATGTTAAATTTAAAAGCTAAAATCACATGGTGATAAGAGATTTCATAGTGATCCGAAAAATCATATTTTAGTCCAATATGCATGGTACTCTTTTTGGATGAGTACCAGGCAACTTACCACTGTCTGAAAGCAAACATAAATGAAAAACAAATGACACAGGCAGCTATTAACAGTGTTTTGTAAAGACAAGTAACATTTCACCAGATTATTCGTATCTTAAACAATTATATATAAAAGATTTGTTGCAATTACATACCATAAACCATTGAAAAGCAGAACATTATCTTTCCATCGAGCAAAGAAGCATCTAGAGATACATGGAGATACAAGGAAGTACATTGTGTTGTTTCTAATGCAAAATGTCCAATATTTATTTTAAAATATCAACAATATTTCAAACCCACTATTTTGTGCACATGAGCAGGTACCACCTGCAGCCAATAAATCTGAAGTAAAATGCAAAGCTGTAGAGAGGAATTATAGGCCGGTTAGCCTGACTTCAGTGGTTGGTAAGATTTGAGTCCATTATAAAGGATGAGGTTCCTGAGTACTCGGGAAGTTCATGATAAAATTGGCCATGGTTTTGTGAAGGAGAGACCTTGCCTGACGGATCTGTTGGAATTTTTTGAGGAAGTAAATAGCAGGGCAGACAAAGGAGGGTCAGTGGCTATTATTTACCTAGATGTTTAGAAAGCCTTTGATAAGGTACTGCACGTGAAGCTGCTAAGGAAGATGAGAGCCCATGGTATCAAAGGGAAGGTACGAGCATGGATAGCAGGTTAGCTGAATGGCAGAAGGCAAAGAGTGGCAATGAAGGGGGACTTTTCTGGTTGGCTACCAGTGATTAGTGGAGTTCCACAAGGTTTTGTGGCCAGGTTTACAGTTGATACGAAGATAGGTGGTGGAGCAGGCGGTGTAGAGAAAGCAGGGACTCTGCCCACTCTCCCAACCTGTCCAAATCCTTCTGCAGAGAAGATGGAATATAGCTGAGCAAAGTGCGGAGTTATACATTTTGCAAGTCGGAACAAAGGCGTAGACAATTTTCTAAATGGGAAGGTGCAAAGGGGTTTGGGAGTGCCAGTGCAGGATTCTGAAAAAGTTAATTTGCAAGTCGAATCGGCTGCAAGGAAGGCAAACGCAATGCTAGCATTTATTTCAAGTGGGCTAAAATACAAAACCAGGAATGTAATGCTGATGCTCTACAAGGCGCTGGTCAGGCCGCATTTGGAGTAATGTGAGCAGTTTTGGCTCCCGTATATGAACAAGATTGAGCTGGAGAGGGTGCAGAGGAGGTTTAGGGGAATGATCCCAGCAATGAGTGGGTTAACATATGATGAGCGCTGGGTCTCTACTCTCTGGAGTTTAGGATGTGAGAGGACCTCATTGCAACTTACCGAATAGTGAAAGACTTGGATAGAGTGGCAGTGGAGAGGATGTTTCCACTAGTGGGAGAGTCTAGGACCAGAGTAAAGACCAGAGCCTCAGAATAAAAGGACAATCCTTTAGGAAGGAGATGAGGTGGAATTTCTTAAGGCAGAGGTTGGTGAAGCTGTGGAATTCATTGCCACAGAAGGCTGTGGAGGCCAAGTCGATGGATATTTTTAAGGCAGAGATAGATAGATTCTTGATTAGAATGGTTGTCAAGGGTACTAGGTTGAAGGCAGGCGAATGAGGTTGAGCGGGAGAGGTAGATCAGCCATGATTGAATGGCAGAGTAGACTTGATAGGCCGAATGGTATAATTCTGCTCCCATCAGTTGTGAACGTATGAACTTTCAATAGAAATTTTGTGTATTCTACAAATATGACTCCCAGTACACATTTCTTCTAAAACTAATCGCCAATAAATCTTGAATTATTTTACCTAGATTAAAAGGTTTTGAATAAATTAATTATGAAGGAATCTATTCAAGAATCTGTTTGCAATTTAGATTATTTTTTTGAAATTAATAAACATCCAACAATAATTTGTTAATTTTGATTGTGTGGGTTGGAAATTAAGATTTTATTCTAACAATCGCAATGTATTAAAGTGTGCACAAATGAATGATCAAAATAGATAATTGATTCAGTTATGTAACTAAATTTGAAATAATGATGAGAAACCCACTAGGTTTGTGATAATGCATAATATGCTTAATAACAGTGAAATGTATATTTAGAAAGACAAGTACAAATCACACCAGGCCTGAAAGGTTTGGCTTATTTTGCAGGTGTTCTGTTCTCCCAGTCTCCAGATGTATTTTTCAACGTTTCAATAACATGAACCAACAAAAGTAGCAAAGCAATGCATGTATAAATCATAGAAGCTGTATATTGGATGAGTTGGATGATCAGCCGTGATCATATTGAATGGCGGTGCAGGCTCGAAGGGCCGAATGGCCTACTCCTGCACCTATTTTCTATGTGTGTATGTTTCTATTCCCTCCTGTAACACTCATTCTTCTACATACCACTTAAAAATAGAATATTAAGAGGTGTCTAGGAATCAAACATAAAAAAGATATCCTTACATCAAATGGACTTCGCAAGCTGCATCCAACTAAACCCAAATCTGTACCCTTAAAGTTGCATTGGCCTACATGTTAGCAAAGGATAAAAGATTGACTGAACCTCAATGAAGTGTCTCCAACTAAACTATGGCTAAGAAAGTACACCAACACCTCTACTTCCCCAGAATATTCAGAAAGTTTCACGTCTCCAACAACTCCTCCTAATTTCTACAGAGGCACCATAGAAAGCATCCTATCCAAACACTTCACAGCTTGATATGGCAATTGCTCTTTCAAAATTGCAAGAAATTGTAGACAGTTGCATTTAGCGCAGACAATCATACATATCAGCCTCCCCACCATCTCCCATCCCTCTTGAAATTGGTGCCTCAAGAAAGTATCACTTTTTATAGCTTTCAATGGCACCACATGTGCAATTATTTGAACTATACATCTGGTCACGGTACCAAGATGGGTATTATAAGTGCAAGTGTTATTTACACAAAAATAATTCCAAAAAATTCCCTTCATCTGATTGCCAAATTAAAATGAATATCTTCCCTTCAGAGATATTTGTAATATAACAAAATTAAAGATTAAACTTCATCAAACAAAATGTAATAATTCTTCCAGAACTAAAACACATTGATTTCACATTTAAATAATACATGCCCCATTGTGATGGCCAATGTTCTTGTAAGACTCAGCTTTTGTCCGTGATAGAAACATAGAAAATAGGTGTAGGAGGAGGCCATTCGGCCCTTCGAGCCGGCACCGGCATTCATTGTGATCATAAATGATCTAATTATTTAATTCAGGAAGATGCTCAGAAGCTTTATAGATCAAAATTGCATGTGACAATCTCCAGTCAAAAGGGGTGCCTCATCTTGTACAAAAAGCATCTTGTACAAGTGGCCATTGAAAAAGTATTACAGTGTTTTCTTAGACTTATCCAATCTTACTAATCAATGGAATAATACTATAATCGTTAAACAAAACCATTTTAGGGACATTTGCCTCACTTGCTGGGCGAGTCATCAACCAGAGTAAGAAGAGGAAAACAGAACTAAAATTCGCTCAGCATGAGATTGCCAAGGCTAAGATTGCTAAGAGTAGTTAATGGAGAAGCAAGGAACTGCAGATGGAGGTTTACAAAAAAAGACAGTGCTGGTGTAACAGGTCAGGTGCTGGTGTAACAGGTCTCCGCCAAAAACGTATGGGTAGTGTTTCAGATCAGGGCCCTACAAACTGATTGTGGTGGGAATAAGAAAGCTGCACAACAAAGGCTAGTGATTAATAGGTAGATACAGGTGAGGTGGGGGGAGGGGATGGGGGGAGATTGGACAAATAGCAGAGCTGTATCGACAAAAGGAAGAAGAGGAGTGGAGCGGAGAGGAGAGGAGAGGAGAGGAGAGGAGAGGAATGGGTGCATGTCCAGGTGGGGCACAGGGAAGAAGGGTGGGGGCATTTTTAGTTAATTATCTAAGCTTGGAGAATGCAATGTTCATACTGTTAGGTTATAGGCTACTGAAGTAGAATATTAGGTGCTGTTCCTCCAGTTTGAAAGTGGCCTCACTCTGGCAATGGAAGAGGCCCTAGACCAAAAGGTCAGTATGAGAATGGGAAGGAGAGTTAAATGGTTAGCAACCAGAAAATCTGGTAGGCATAGGCGGCCCGAGCACAAATGTGCGGCAAAATGGTCACCGAGTCTACGGTAGTCTAAGTTGTTTTCTACAACTCAGTCTTTCAATCCTGCCAAATTTCTCATAGTTAAATTAGGGTCTTCTAAATTCCTCAGAAGCTTCTCTTCCTAACTCGCTCCCTCAGTGAAGATTTGCCAGTTCTTGGAGAGAACTGGCAAATCTCCTGGAGAGACCATAACACTCCTGGAGAGACCATATCAGTATTCATTGCAGACTCTCTTTGAAAAAAAAACGGCCTAAAATCCACTTATTTTTACTGCCGAATAGTAGATCCTTAAACAGTCCAGTGAATCCTTGGAACATTTTGCACTGCAGGCATTTATATGAACGTAAAATGTTGTTGAACTGACCAAACATTCACACCTTCCAATCTCATTCCAAAATGTGCTTTGGGGAATCATTGAATCGTGGTCCTGTTTGCCTCTGCAACCAATTTCTTTCCTTGCACATGTCCATACACATGCATTTTTTTGAATCCTCACTTCAACTTTCCAGTATGAAACAATGAACTGCACATACTTTGTTTGAATGTTATTAATTGAATCTCAAGAAATTTGCCTGACTATTGACAGAAGCATGCCGTGGTGTGGAGCACTTTTCTTAGATTAGATTAGATTTTATTTGTTGTCATTTGAACCTATAAGTTCAAACGAAATTTAGTTACTGCAGTCATACAAACTAGAAGAAGAACCAAGCCACAACACAATTTACACAAACATCCATCACAGCAAATCTCCTCCTCACTGTGATGGAAGGCAAAGTCTTATCTCTCCCCTGCACTCCCCATTCTCCTCCCAATGTCAAAGTCAAAGCCCCCGGCGGGCGATGGTAAATAAGTTGCGCGGCCATTAAAGCCGCGCCGGGCGATGCAAGGCCACGCAGAAATTTGAAGCCTTTCTTGGCTGCATATTTTACAGTGCTCCCTGGATATGGATAAGAAGTCAGAGGCAAAAGAGACAGTGATTGGGGAGTGGAATATGGACAAAGGGGGGTGGCAACCAATGCAATATCAGAGAGATAATGTTGCAGTATCCAAAGAAGAGAGGAATTGACCAATGGATTTCAGTGCAGAAGACCAAAAAGGTTAGATTAAAAATGTAAACACAAGAATGGGCACTCAAAACAGAAAGAGGAGAAGTGAAAGGTTAAATAAAGGAGGGAGTGGGGTACTGACAAGGGCAGACAGGCAAGATAATAAATACATTAAAATCAGATTCAAATTCAATTTTAATTGTCATTGTCAGTGTACAGTACAGAGACAACGTACTGAGTAGAGTAGAGTGACAGCCGCCAGAAAGAAGCTGTTCCTCGACCTGCTGGTTCGGCAACGGAGAGACCTGTAGCGCCTCCTGGATGGTAGGAGGGTAAACAGTCCATGGTTGGGGTGAGAGCAGTCCTTGGCCTTACGGTTATTAATGGACTTATGGTTATTAATGGACACGGTTATTAATACTCCAGGTGATTAATTGATGGTTAAGAAATATCCATCACAAGCAATTTCTAGTAGCTTATATAATTTGGATTACTACCTAATTTGCAGACAAAGGGGGAAGCTTGGGAGAACTTATACTTGGTAAACAAAAAGGTTGTAGCTGCTCCCCGAGGAATTTCGTAATAAATACATCACTTTTAATTCCTCTGTGGGCTCTTTTAATGGCTTTGTTCATTCATTTAAATTAAGTTTAATGAATGTTAAAAGAGTATATGATACAAATACAGATATTGTCACATTAGTTCCACGGTGCTCATTCTTATTTTGAATTAGCTGTAGATAAAAACCATCAATCTTTTCCCCACTACAGTAAATATTAAATATGTACTTTTTGAAAAAAGCATTAAAATCGACAGACCACATCCCAAAGAACATGTGAAATAAAATCAAAATAGAACATCTAAATTACTAAAAGTAAGATCTTGGCCACTTCCTGTTTTTCTGTTTCATGATTTTAGATTTTTTGGCCAGCTTACTCAGAATCCCCCTTCGCTGTGCAAGACGAGGATTTTTCCCATTGTTGGAACATAAAAGAATTATTGTTTTAAAAATGTTGACATTCTCTCTGCTGCCCCTACTGGTGGGAGGGGGGAGGGACTATAAAACCCGGAAGTGTTGTGCCTCAGTCAGTCTCTGTAAGATGGGGGAAGTGAGTGTCACGTCTCTCAGTCTGAGCTGCAAATAACATTGAACACATGTCTACTAAACTGCGAGTGTGGTTTTACTGACTTTGAGTGCCCTTAATGTGGGTTGAAAATGAACATGTGGTTGGGTTGAAGTAAAAGCACTACAAATGGTTGGGTGGGGTTTTGGGTTGAAGTCAAAGCACTGCAAATGGTTGGGTGGGGTTTTGGGTTGAAGTTAACACACTGCAAATGTTTGGATGGGGTTTTGGGTTGAAGTTAAAGCACTGCAAATGGTTGTCGTCTAAACTTCCTCTTTGCACTGTATATTGATTTTTGATAAAATGCTACCACTTACGGCTGTGATTTTTGGCCATCTTACTCAGTCCCCCTCCGCTCATCAGGGCATTCTTCCCATCAATGAAAAATAAGTGTTATTAGTGTTTAAAAAATGTTGAGAATCTCTCTCCTGTCAATCATGCCATGAAGGCCACACCTTTTCTGGTGGGAGGAAGGGATTATAAAACCCGGAAGTGTGGCTGTGGCTCAGTCTCTGCATCATGGGGGAGAGGTCACGACTGTCTGAGCTGTGAATCAACTGAACACACTCAATGTCTACTGAACTGTGAGTGTGGTGTTTTGTGTGGTTTTACGGTGGTTTCACCTTGCTTGAAATTGTATGAAACTGCATTTGAATTTGGTGGCCTTGCACCCTGCATGAAATGGTAGGAAAATGTATTTGAATTTGGTGGCCTTGCACCCTGCTTGAAGTGGTAGAAACTGCACTTGAATTCGGTGGTCTTGCACCCTGCTTGAAATGGTAGGAAAATGGATTTGAATTTGGATGCCTTGCATCCTGCTTGAAATGTAATTTCAAGGAATAGCCGTGAGTCAACTGCCAGCCCACCAGCCATGATTGAGCTGCCAGCACATTAGGCTTGAGGGACTGAGCTGCCACCCCAATAATCCATTTGGCCCACAATGTCCATACTACCCCTCTGGAGACCAGTCCCTTCAGCCCACAACACCAATGCCAGCGCTCCAGAAAGCCCCCCCCCCCCACCCCCGGCCACCAATATTGGAATTGGTGGAGAGGTGGAATATTGCATTGAGGGACCAGCCCTCCCGTGTGAACATGGGACCCAACGGGTCCCACTTAGTCTAGTATTTGATACAATCGACAGATTGTACCTGGAGTATTGCGTACAGTTTTGGACTCCAAATCTGAGGAAGGACATTATTGCCATAGAGGGAGTGCAGAGACGGTTCACCAGACTGATTCCTGGGATGTCAGGACTGTCTTATGAAGAAAGACAGGATAGACTTGGTTTATACTCTCTAGAATTTAGGAGATTGAGAGGGGATCTTATAGAAACTTATAAAATTCTTAAGGGGTTGGACAGGCTAGATGCAGGAAGATTGTTCCCGATGTTGGGGAAGTCCAGGACAAGGGGTCACAGCTTAAGGATAAGTGGGAAATCCTTTAAAACCGAGATGAGAAAAACGTTTTTCACACAGAGTGGTAAATCTCTGGAACTCTCTGCCACAGAGGGTAGTTGAGGCCAGTTCATTGGCTATATTTAAGAGGGAGTTAGATGTGGCCCTTGTGGCTAAAGGGATCAGAGGGTATGGAGAGAAGGCAGGAACGGGATACTGAGTTGGATGATCAGCCATGATCATATTGAATGGCGGTGCAGGCTCGAAGGGCCGAATGGCCTACTCCTGCACCTATTTTCTATGTTTCTATTACGTTTAAGGGTGCATAAGGCTGCTCTTCTCTTCAAAATGCTATTCAGCAATAAATGGTATCTTTCTATAAGCTTGAATGAGTTGTAATATGGCACATACTATTTTCTTTCAGCCCCAATCAAACTATTCCTGCCTTCTGCTCCTCCATCCAGCACCATTATTGCTTCATGGCACTATTTGCTCGAATGAAATCAGTAGACCAACAATCGTTATAGACCATTGCTCACAAAACCATTATTGTTTCAGTGCCATGGTTTTCATAAAGGAGTGTAATGAAAATTCAGAGCCATTTAAAAGTGTTATACCCATCTACAATGAGGCATGTTCAAGTGCAGAGCAAGAGAGGGAAGTCTTCTCTGCATCTCAAAGGTGATAAATGTGTCACTGGCAAGAGCAACTTGAATTGTCATTGAGAAGATGTGGTGGTGTAACATCTTGAGACGGAGGTCTAGAATTCCAGCAATGACACCCAGTGATGAAGGCACTATAATATCTTCCGTTGCACAAGTGCATGACTTCACGAAAATGTTGACGGTGGTGGCATTGTGATAGTCTGCTGCTCTTGTTCTTCTTAGTAGTAGGATAAGGACTGCTGTTGAAAATGTCTTGAGATAATATAAACTGTAGCTATGATTGGTGAAAGGAATGATTAATTAGTGAGGTGAACCGAGCTCTAATGATACAGGTACTATTGTTCTGTATGGCATCAAGTTCCTTGATTTATGTGTGAACTGCACGCACGTACAAGACTACTGCACCATGTCAGAGGAGGACCTCAAGGATGACAGAAAAAATGAGTCGCCCATTTAAGACAGAGATGAAGAGGCACAACTTCTCTCAGAGGTCATGGATCTTTTGATGTTTTCAATGGGTTGTGGAGGCTAACTTAATGAATAGATTCAAAGCTAGGATTGATAAATCATGAATGCATGAGATTTGAGTGCGATGGGAAATAGCCAAGAAAGTAGAATCAGCATCGGATCAGTCATCATTTTGTTGGTTGGAAGAGCAAAACCCAAGGGGCCACACTGCGTACTACTGATCTTATTTCTTATATTATTTTGTTGTTCTGTAAAGGATTTGAGGTGTCAAAAAGTGAGGCACATCTCTCTGAGCTTTTCTTTGAGCAGCAGTAATCATAATCTGAAGAGCTGGGATAATTGTCCATTCATCAGTGAATTCCCCCATTTCTCATCTTTATAATGAATAAAATGTTATCAAAATATCTGAAGTTAATCAGGCCAAGTCATTGCCATGAAAAACGTCTATGGCAAGCCTTGGAGAGTGATGCCCTGTGGAGAAAACAAAATTCCCATCAAAAATTACAACCATCTTCCTTTGTACTCAACATGATTCCATCCCGAGAGAATTTTCCTCTTGATTCCGTTTGGCTTCAGTTATTCCTTAATGCTACCTTCTATTGACACTGCCTTGGTATCAAAGGCAGACAGACTCAATTTGATTTTGGAATTTCAGTCTTTGGTCTACATCTCTAGTCTATCATTGTCATGTGTACCAAAGTGCAATGAAAATGTTAAAAGGGGTTCAGAGCAGAGTTTCTCAGGGGAATCCAAATTGAGCATTGAGCCAGGTAGAAACTATTGTCAATGCCTTCAATTACATTGATAATTGATCAGTAGGGAAATATTTAACCACATTTCAATTTATCCTGCTTCCTACAAACAGAACACACCTGGCCAAATTCCCATTTTGATAGGTGGATACCAACATCACAGTTATACTGGAACATCGTGCCTCTCGGCCTGGCTGTTCTGCAGTGCACATCTTCAGCACCAGGTCAGAGGTTGTCTGGTCACAACATTTTGCTGCATTTTGTCGTGTTCTCTCAGCCATTTCTTGATATTAGGTGGAGTGCATTGAATTGGCAGAAAAATAAGCGATGTAACTATAGGGATTTCAGAAATCAATGACCTCGGGTTGAAATTTGGTTGCAAATGGTTCATGCAAGAAAATAATTTATTTTTCTCATTAGCACTTGGACATTGCTGGCACAGCCAACATTTATTGCCCATTTCTAATCACTCATGACCTGTGGAAGCAGAATCAACCAGACTGGAATCACAAAAGGCAGACTGGGAATGTGATGGATTTATTTTCCTGAAGACTAATTGTTCCGCAGATCTTTACAACAAAATATTTTCACATTCACGATATACAATTTTATTGCACATTATCTCCAACTTGATTTTTGTTCACCTGTTGTCATGGTGAGATTTGAACCCAAATATCCAGATGAACAGTTCAGATTTTTACTTCCACTACATTACACATTTAGACATGGAATGATCACTGACATGCAAAGGAAGAAATAATTTATGCAAGGAAAGCCAACAGAATTTATCCAACATCAGTTAACAGAAGGTGAGAGAGCAGACGGGGATAGTTGACTATCTTTTACTTAGGAAGGGCAGCAAGAATAAACCAGGGCACTGCAGGTCGAAGAATTACTCCATCACCAACCAGAGAGCAGTTCTGACCTACCATCTACCTCATTGCAGGCCTTCAGACTATCTTTAACCAGACCTTATCTTGCACAAAACATTATTCCCTTTATCCTGTATTTTACACTGTGGATGGCTTGATTGTAATAATGCATATTCTGTTCGCTGTCTGGATAGCACGCAATAAAGCTTTTCACTGTACCTTGATATAGATGACAATAATAAACTAAACTAAGAGGTGAGGGGAAGTTCTTGGAAAGGACTCCGAGGTGTTAGATTTATTCACATTTGGAAAGGCATAGACTAATTAGGGAATACTCAGGCATGGCTTTGTGCAATGGAAATCATGTCCCATAAATTTGATTAAGTTCTTTGAAGAGGTGACCAAGAGAATTGACGAGTTTAACACAGGGACCAATGTCCAAGCAAACAGTTCTCTGAAAATGGGAACACGGGCAAAACGGGTGGTGAAGAAAATGTATGGCATGTTTGCCTTCATCTGCCGAGGAACTGAGCACAAGAGTGAGAATGTCACATTATTGTTGTACTAAACAATGGTTAGGTCACACAGTAATGTGCAGCTCTTGTCACTAGATTATAAAAACGATGTGATTACGTTTATGTGAGTGCAGAAAAGATCAACATGATGTTGCTTGGATTGAAGGGATCAAGTTATTTAGAGCGTTTAGATCGGCTGGGTCTTTACTCTAAAGGAGGTCAAAAGCCTACATGATAGAGGAATATACAATAGTGAGAGGCAGTCATAGGGGTTCCCCACAGTAGAGGTGTCTAAATCTAAAGAGCATACATTTTTAGAGTGAGAGGAATTAAGTTTGATGAGGATTCTCAGGGCAAAATTTTCACATTATGAGTAGATGCATCTGGTTCGAGCTGCCAGAGGAGGTGATGGAGGCAGGAACATGAAGGGACTAGAAAACCAGAGAACATTTTTAAGGTGAGAGGGTAAATGATTTAATAGTAACCAGAGGGGCTAATTCCACCCCCTCTAGCCTCCCACAGAGGATGGTGGGTAAATGGAATGAGCTGCCAGGAGAGGTCGTCGAGGCAGAAACTACAACGACATTTAAAAGACATTTGGACTGATACGTGGATGGGATACATTGAGAGATATGGGCCAAACACAGACAGGTAGGGACTTGCTTAGCTGGGGCGCCTTGGTCGGCACAGACAAGTCCTTAACCCCAGCATATCCAAAATGTCAAAATGGCCTTTGAATCTTTATTTATAATTCTAAAAGCAACCCTGACAACAATAAAATCAATGAACAAATTAAATTAAGTGATATTCCCATCCAGTGAAATTAATGTGCCTGTCCCACTTACGCGACTTTAAGGCGACTGCAGGAGACTATGCAGTCGCCACATGGTCGCAACATGTTCGCGGGTGGTTGCCGGGGGGTCACCTTCATGGTCGTGAGGAGTTCCCACATTCTGGGAACTAGTCACGCCCTCATTATGGTCGCTGAGAATCCCCCCCCCCCTAAAGGACTTACCTACATTGTGCTAGCCGTCTTAATTACAGCGCCAACCTTCCTGTTCATCGTGGTGTGTCTGGTAACCATTTTTGAGCCCAAATCAGATATTGGGTTAGAAGTTATCTCCGTGCACTCAATTCTCATGAAGTAAATGGAACAGTTGTTCAGAAACAGGGCATCCATTTTCCCTTATGACACAAAAGGGCAGAAAGGCCATTGAGTGTGCTGGATTGTGAAACTATCCTAACCTCCCAGTAATTTTATTGTAACCCATTCTCCCCACATTCTTATAAATTCCCTCCAAATTCTACAAGTCACTTGGGCAATTGTGAGCGTTGCTTAAACGTATCATAACTGCATCTCTTTGGGATGTGCGAGGAAACAAGCACCAGGAGAAAACTCCAGTGATCACAGGGACAAAATCCAAACAATACACAACAGGATAGAAGCATTAGCACTCTATGCACTGCAACCCATCCCTCCCCCTGCAGCTTTATGCATGGAACTCATCGTCTATGTCATTAAAAGAAAAAGACAGATAGATGTTGATTAATTATTTGCTTATTTCTCCTTTAATTCATTCATCTCTATCACACTCCCCTATTCATATCAATATTGTCTTTCTGAACTTCACTCCATCAATCTCCCAAGCACATCACATTTTATATAATCAAAGCCTCCAACTTACCATACCTTTCTTCTTTCCGCTGACATTAGTCTTTAAGAATTACTATTATTGTACTCTGTGTTGCTCCTCATCATAGCAATGCTCCACCAATGTGGTGGACCAATACAGAGGGCATTCCTCTGAGAAGTGCTTCAAGTAGCACCATTCCGTCTTCAGCAGCAACGGTAAAGGAAATAAATTGGAGGTTGAAGGGAGACAAGATAGAACTATATAAAATTATGAGAGTAGGGTCGACAGTTAGAACCTTTTTCCCCAGGGTGGGCATAGACCAAAAGGTGAGTGGGGGAAAGTTTAACAGTTATACGGGGAGAAAAGATGAGGCACAAAGGTAAGCTAGCCAAGAATATAAAGGACAGTAAAAGCTTCTTTAGGTATGTGAAGAGGAAAAAAAACTGTTTAGACCAAATTTGGACCCTTGAAGACTGAAAAGGGTGAATTTATTATGGGGAACAAGGAAATGGCAGACGAGTTGAACAGGTACTTTGGAACCATCATCACGAAGGAGGACACAAACAATCTTCCTGATATACTAGTGGCCAAAAGATCTGGGGTGACGGAGGAACTGAAGGAAATCCACATTAGGCAGGAAATGGTATTGGGTAAACTGATGGGACTGAAGGCTGATAAATCCCTAGCGCCTGATGGTCTGCATACCAGGGTACTTAAGGAAGTGGCTCTAGATATCGTGGACGCATTGGTGATCATTTTCCAATGTTCTATAGATTCAGGATCAGTTCCTGTGGATTGGAGGGTAGCTAATGTTATCCCACTTTTTAAAAATGGTGGGAGAGAGAAAACAGGGAATTATAGACCATTGGAGTCAATCATAAAAGATGAAATAGCGGCACATTTGGATAGCAGTAACAGGATCGGTCCGAGTCAGCATGGATTTACGAAGGGGAAATCATGCTCGACTAATCTTCTGAAATTTTTTGAGGATGCAACTTGGAAAATTAACAAGGGAGAGCCAGTGGATGTAGTGTACCTGGACTTTTAGAAAACATAATCACATAGGAGATTAATGGGCAAAATTAGGGCATATGGTATTTGGGGTTGAGTGCTGACATGGATAGAAAATTGGTTGGCAAACAGGAAACAAAGAGTAGGCATTAACGGGTCCCTTTCAGAATGGCAGGCAGTGCCTAGTGGGGTACCACAAGGCCCAGTGCTGGGGCGGCAGCCATTTACAATATACATCAATGATTTAAGTGATGGGATTGAAAGTAACATTAGCAAATTTGCAGATGACACAAAGCTGGGTGGCAGTATGAACTGTGAGGAGGATGCTATGAGAATGCAGGATGACTTGGACACGTTGGGTGAGTGGGCAGATGAATAGTAGATGCGGTTTAATGCGGATAAATGTGAGTTTATCCACTTTGGTTGCAAAAACAGGAAGGCAGATTGTTATCTAAATGGTGTTTGATATATTCTGGACGGCAGAATGAATAACAACTTACACTCAGGTTGAATGAATGAATGGTTTATTTCGGTCATACATTAAATAGAACAAAACTTTATAATCTGTGTGAATATGAACCAACACTGTATCCATTTCACACAACGTTCACATAATCAATGACCTAAAAAGGAATAGGCCGAAACCACAAAGCTTATTTTTGTATATCCTATACAATCCATAAACCATCATATCAACATTACAAAGGAAATTAAAAAAAAATAAAACATTTACTCTAAATTGTAATCCTTACTTATTTTACATTTTACATTATAATCCTTAATTATTTTACATTTTAAGGCCTTTTTGAAACTCGACAGAGCTACAAAATTTCCACTCATCACTAAGCCCGTTCCATAATTTGACTCTCAAAACTGAGACACATCTATATTTTACATTGATTCTCACTTTACACGTTTCAGAAATACACAACCCTCTTAAATTATAATGTCCTGCCTGGATCATGAGAGAGAAAGGTTTATTATCCAACATTCCCTGCTTATATCGAACACCAACTCATTAACATATGCATGAATATGCATGAATACATTACACTGCTCTCCTTTTTTAAAGTATTAAATCTAAGAACTCAGTTACAATTTTGTTGTTGTGATACTTGATTTAAACCAGTATTTATGAAATCTTAAATGACACACATTATATTTATTTTACATATCTACATATTTTTGTTTTACTTATACAATGAGTTACTTAACTTACAAACCTAACCTGACTACTGGTTTACGGATCCTGCCTGATCATCTAACAGTAACAGGTGTAACACGTTTAGGTGTTGACTCAACTGTTGGCTTGTTTGGCTCTGTTTTAGTACCCTGACTTTGACCAGAGGAATCTGTTTATTTGTCTGCACTAACTGAACTTTGTGTTTCAATCAAAGTGGTCTCTTCCAACTCACTTTCAGATAAAAACTCAGGGATTAGGACTTCATGCTCAGTTTTTGGTTCATCTTTGGCTGGAATCATTTGATCAACATTACCCCTTTGATCCTATCTCCAACTTCAACTAAGTATCTTTTTGTTCCACACACTTCCACTATTTTCCCAACATCCCATTTGTCTCGACTGGGCTTGTTGGGAGGACTGAGAACACAAAACTGGCTTGAAGTACCTTTCCTTTTTGTGGGAGTCAAAATGGCGCTTTTGACAACCGTTTATGCTCAACTCTCAAAGCCAAATTGGGTTGAACTAGACTTAGGCGTACTCTTAGCCCGCTCTTCATCAACAGTTCTGCAGGTGAGTAACCTGTTGTGTGTTGTGTGGTTCTATACTTCAGCAAGAAACTAGCCAAACGATGTTTCATGCTGAGCTTTGAACTACCCTGCAAAACCTGTTTCTTGAGAGCATCTTTGACAATTCTAACAGACCTTTCCACCATCCCGTTGGAGGCTGGATGTTATGGGGAAACAAATGTGTGTTTTACACCATTCCACTGCATGAACTCTTTGAACCGTTCTGAACGAAACTGAGGCCCGTTATCAGAAACAAGTTCTTCTGGTAAACCATGGCATGCAAAAATTGATCTCACCTCATCTATGGTACACTCAGTAGTAGTTCTTGACCCCATATGCTAAACATCAATCCGTTTGGAATGACTATCTACTAGTACCAGAAAGTGGTCATTATCATTTTCACAAAAATGTACATGAACTCTGAAAAGGTCTACTTGGCCATGACCAGGGTTGCACTGGTGTTTTTGGTGGTTTACTCCTGCAATTTTGGCAGATGCTACATTTGCTCACCAGTGACTCGATGTCTCACTTCCCACGTCAGAGTTCTCATGGGGCTACCGGGACAACGCATCTGCAACTGCATTGCACTTGGAGCTTCTGTACTCCACCTTGTAGTCATACAGGTGCACAACCTTTTATCCGAAAGCCTTGGGACCAGACACTTTTCGTAATTCAGAATTTGTCGGTCTGGCTCAGTGGTAGAGTGTTTGTGCTCATATCCGCAAGGTTGCGAGTTTGCGCCTTGATCCAGGCAGTTACTCGGTCGCGAGTTTGAGTCTTCAATGTCGTTTTTTCTTGCAGAATAAATGTTTGTATGAAATGCAGCGTAGGAGAGGTGTACTGACTGTGTGGGCAGAACATTGGAAGTGATTGCCCACCAGTCTAAAAAGCCGCTGTGTCTCCCTGTCCCTGGGATAGCAGGAGGCAATCAAACAGCACAATACCCCCCTCCCCCTCCAACTCCAGAGGAATCCGCTCCCCGATGGGCCGCTACAGCGACAAGTGGCAGTTTGCCCACAGCCCGAGCTGCGCCACCCCAAGAACACCTTGCACACCATCAGCTTCTGCCCCTACGTGTTCCTCTGGAGTTGGAGCGGGGCTGGGCTGGAGTTGCTGCTGGCTGTGGGTCTCTGGGATCTCCGTGCTTGCAGTGAGCCTGGGGGTCGCTGTCCCGTTAGTCCTGACGTCTTCGGCCACCCCCCCTGGACTGGAGCTGAGACTGGGAACTGTACCGCCCTTGCCCCCTCCCTCTGCAACTGCAAACAACCCCACTCTCCTGCAAGGGCGGTACAGTTCCCAGAGGATAGCAGGTGGCCGGAGACGTCAGGACCAACAGGAACCCGCTCCCCATATGGGCCCCTACGACGCCCCGAGCTGCGCCCCGTCATCCGCAACCCAGGTTCCTCTGTAGTTGGAGCGGGGCTGGGCTGGGCTGCTGTTGGCTGTGGGTCTCTGGGTTCTCCTTGCTTGCGGTGGGCCTGGTGGTCGACGTCCAATTGGTCCTGACGTCTCCGGTGACTGCACTGACCTGCAGCCATCGCCGACTTGAAGACAGTACAAAGCCCCCGCGCCGGTGCAATGATAAAAAGTTCCCACGCTAGACTCACGATAAAATGTGTATCGTGTCTACCGTGGGAACTTTTTAACTCAGCAGGCAGGTAGCAGCATATTGTCAATTATTAACCCTCCCGCGCAATATACCCTCACCTTCTCTTTTATGGATGGGGATTTAGTTCCCCTTTCTTCGAGGACCGACCGGAGGTTCCGCTGTCACCTCTGCGGGCCGCCCTCGGTGAACGTCCTGTCTCCCTGTCCCTGGAATAGTAGGGGGCGATCAAACAAGCTGGGCTGGAGTTGCTGATCTGGGATCGCCGTGCTTGCAGTGGGCCTGGGGGTCGGTGTTCCGTTGGTCCTGACGTCTCCGGTGACTGGCACTGTGCTGCTAGCATCGCGACGTGAAGACAGTACAAAGCCCCCGCGCCGGTGCAATGAGCGGGGAGCTGGAGAGGGGAGGGAAGGGGTCACACACATGGCCGGGAAGCAGAGGGGTGTAGGTGGGGTGAAACTGAAGGGAGCGACAATCTACTGCTGCCTGCACGCCGAGTTAAAAAGTTCCCACGCAAGACTCACGATACACTGTGTATCGTGAGTCTACCGTGGGAACTTTTTAACTCAGCTGGCAGGTAGCAGCAGATTGTCAATTACTAACCCTCCCGCGCAATATACCCTCACCTTCTCTTTTATGAATGGGGATTTAGTTCCCCTTTCTTCGAGGACCGACCGGAGGTTCCGCTGTCACCTCTGCGGGCCGCCCTCGGTGAACGTTTTCAAGGACCTTTCTTCAAGGACCGAAAAAATGTCGCTATTCGGAGGTTTTCGTTATTTGGATCTTCGGATAAAAGGTTGTGCACCTGTACTGGGACAGCAAAATTGCCTAGCGCTGCATCCTTGAAAGGTATAGCTGACTTGGGACTAAGATTCATTAGTAGTGGTTTGTGATGAGTCGCTAGGGTGAATGGTCTGCCGAGAACAAACTGATGGAATTTCTTGATTCCGAACACGATGCTGAGTGCTTCTTTTTCCATCTGTGCATAATTGCCTTTATTCGGTGATAGGGTGCATGATGCAACAGCAATAGGCTTTTCCTGTCCGTCATTCATTACGTGGGAGATCACTACACCTACACCATAACATAGTCTGGGGATCTGGGTATAACCGTTCATAGTTCCTTGAAGGTGGAATCTCATATAGATAGGGTGGTAAAGAAAGCTTTTGGTATGCTAGCCTTTATAAATCAGAGCATTGAGTATAGAAGCTGGGATGTAATGTTAAAATTGTACAAGGCATTGGTGAGACCAAATCTGGAGTATGGTGTACAATTTTGGTCGCCCAATTATAGGAAGGATGTCAACAAAATAGAGAGAGTACAGAGGAGATTTACTAGAATGTTGCCTGGGTTTCAACAACTAAGTTACAGAGATAGGTTGAATAAGTTAGGTCTTTATTCTCTGGAGCGCAGAAGGTTAAGGGGGGACCTGATAGAGGTCTTTAAAATGATGAGAGGGATAGACAGAGTTGATGTGGACAAGCTTTTCCCTTTGAGAATAGGGAAGATTCAAACAAGAGGACATGACTTCAGAATTAAGGGACAGAAGTTTAGGGGTAATATGAAGGGGAACTTCTTTACGCAGAGAGTGGTGGCAGTGTGGAATGAGCTCCCAGTGGAAGTGGTGGAGGCAGGTTCATTGGTATCATTTAAAAATAAATTGGATAGGCATATGGATGAGAAGGGAATGGAGGGTTATGGTATGAGTGCAGGCAGGTGGGACTAAGGGGAAAAAAAATTTGTTCGGCATGGACTTGTAGGGCCGAGATGGCCTGTTTCCGTGCTGTAATTGTTATATGGTTATATGGTTATAGTACCATTGTCCAGGAAGAGCATGGTGACATTCTTCAATGACTATTGACTGGTGGAACTCATGTCTGCTTTATTTTAAAGAGATATTGCATGGGAACGGTCCCTTTGTCCCACTGAGTCCATGCTGACCATCAACTGCCCTTTTACACAAATTCTACATCAATCTAATCCGACTTTACTCTCCCCATATTCTTATCAATTACCCCTTGATTCTGAAATCACTGGCACATTAGGGACAATTTACAATAGCCAATTAACCAACAAACCCGCAGATCTTTAGCATGGGGGAAAAACAGAACACTAGGAAATCCATGTGGTCGAAAGGAGAACGTGCAAGTTCCACACAAACAGGACCAAATGTAAGGATTGAATGCAAGTCTCTGGTGCTGCCATCCAGCAGCTCCACATGCTGTGTCACTGCGTGATAAAGTGCTTTGTGAGACTCTTTTGGAGGGAAATCAACTTGTTTTCAAAAGGACCTGGACCACGTAAAACTTACCACCACAAAACATCAACAGCAGATCTGGTCTCGCTGGCCCTTCACTTAGCACTGGACCACTTGGACAAGAACATGTACATCGGGCTGTTTTTCATTGACTACAGCTCAGCGTTCAACATCATCCTCTCGAAACATTGCAAACACAGGAACTGGGTCTCTGCTCACCCCCATACAATTGGATCCTCGACTTCATCAACAGGCATCTATCAGTATAAATTGGCCACAACACTTACTTCTCAATGACCATCAGCACAGGGGCACCCCAGGGCTGTGTGCTCAGTCATATAGTCTCTATATCTGTATCGCGAGAGCTCCAATACCATCTATAAATTCACCAATGATGCCATTGTTATTGGACAAATAACAGGTGATGACAAGTCAGGGTACAGGAGGGAGATTGGAAATCTTATTGAATGGTGCCTGAATAATAATCTTGCTCTCAACGTTAGCAAGACCAAGTAGCTGATTATTGACTTCAGGTGGGGAAAGACAGGGATCCACAAATATGTCTCCAGCAACAAGACTGTGGCGTGGAGAGTCAAGAGCTTCAAGTTCCTGGGCAAACACATCTCTGTCATCAGCAAGTACATCAATGCCTCCACTTCAGGAGTTTGAGCATGTCGATGAATACTTTATCAAAATCTACAGGGGTATGGTACAAAGCATACTGACCGATGCATCACGATCAGGATTGGTAATTCAAGCACCTGAGAACAAAAGAGGCTGCCGAAAAAGTGGTGGACATTGCCCAGTCTGTCACAGGTATTGACCACCATATTGTCAAAGGGACCTATAGGAAACATACTGTGGGAAATCAAGGGTTACTTGAAGGTAGAGAAGTCAATGTTCATACCGCTGGGGTGTAAGCTGCCCAAGCAAAATGTGAGGTGCTGTTCCTCCAATTTGCGCTCGGCCTCACTCTGACAATGGAGGCGGCCCAGGACAGAAAGGTCAGTGTGGGACTAGGAGGGGGAGTTAAAGTGTTGAGCAACCAGGAGATCAGGTAAGTTTAGGCAGACTGAGCGGAAGTGTTCAGCAAAACGAGCGCCGAGTCTACGCTTGGTCTCGCTGATACACAGGAGTCAACACCTGGAATAGTGGATACAGTGGATAAGGTATAATTATTCATAAATGTTAATGTCGAAAGCATATGCTAATATTTCCATGTTACCTATTAGCGGTCTGGATGTGCAGATCTAGCACCATTTCAAATTGATTTGATTTTAAATGAAAACATGAGAAAAGGAAATCACGCACTGACAAAGAAGGATGTAGCCTACATAAGCAAAAGGATGGACAGCACCTGTATTCAGGATTGAACTCTGGTCTCTGACGCTGCAAGGCAGCAACTGTACCGCTGCGCCACTGTGTTGCCCCTTTTGGTTTGCCACTATATTGGTTGGCCACTACTTAAAAATGTTGTGAATTCCTTAACCTGTGAAAATAAGGTCAAAATTATGCTTTGACCATGTGCTTTGAGGATGCGCTCAAAGGACCAACCAACTTCTGATACAGATCAATTATCCTGTAAAAATGAAAGTGAACGCAGCCAAGCAGAGAACATCAATATCCTGACAATAAATGTTATTATTATCCATTCTCAGATCTCCCATACAAAATTCACACTGGACAATTAAGAGCTAATCAAAAAGTCAGCATTAATTTGGGAAGTGTACGACGGATTGGAATAATATTGAAACTGACAGGGGAATGTCTAAGTTTTGGTGCAAGACTAGTGACATTCATGTACCACCTATACTCCTTTTATTAGTTAGCCCAAAAGCAGATGAGTCTTTTTACAAATGTGGCACACAATGTGACAAAGGGAGTAAAATTTCAAATTTTTTCAAAAAGGTCGACAAGCACTTTATTGGGTTCATGACTAACATAGTATCAACAAAAAATAATTAAAGATAACACATTAGACAATAGATAATGGGTACAGGAGGAGTTCAACAAGCACTTTATTGGGTTCATGACTAACATAGTATCAACTAAAAATAATTAAAGATAACACATTAGACAATAGGTACAGGAGGTCATTTGGACCTTCGAGCCAGCACCGCCATTCAATGTGATCATGGCTGATCATCCACAATCAGTACCCTGTTCCTGCCTTCTCCCCATATCCCTTGACTCCACTATCTTTAAGAGCCCTATCTAACTCTCTCTTGAAAGCATCTAGAGAACCGCCCTCCACAGCCCAGAGTCACAGAATTACACAGACGCGCAACTCTCGGTATGAAAGTATTGTATTGTATATCTTTATTGTCATTTCCTGAGTATTCGCATACCCAGAGGAAACAAAAAAACGTTGCTCAACCAGTGTCCATTCAGTGTGCATGAAAAAATAAATAGAAATAAAAATACATCCATCATGAACAAATTTAACACTCTACTAAACATTCAACAGCCGTTCCGACCAGCAGCGGCACAACAGTGGCTCTGCTGCAGTGTGGGGGTTTGTGCGCGATACTTGGCAGGGGGCAAAGTCCATTTAACAGTCTTATAGCCTGTGGGAAGAAGCTGAGGAGCATCCTGCTGGTTTTGCAGCTAATGCTCCTGTACCTCTTCCCAGATGGGAGGATGGAGAAAATGTCATGCGATGGGTGGTAAGGGTCTTTGATGATGGAGATGGCTCTGTTGATGCATCTCTTCCTGTATATGTCCAGCAGGAAGGGGAGTGGAGCACCAATAATCCTGCTTGCGGTCTTCACTATCCTGTCTAGTTGGTGCCGTTCGTACGCCTTGCAGCTCCCGAACCAGGAAGTGATGCCGTAGGTCAGTGTGCTCTCGACAGTCCCCCTATAAAAAGTCCGTAGGTGTGTAGTGGGGAGGCCTGCTTTACGTAGTCTTCGGAGAGGGTGAAGTCGCTGCTGGGCTCTCTTGACCAGAGCTGTGGTGTTGGCCGTGGACGTCAGGTCATCAGACAGATGTAGTCCTAGGAACTTCATGCTGCTGACCCTTTCCACATCAGCTCCGTCGATGTGCAGAGGTGTATGGTGTTGTTTCCCCGCCCTCCTGAAGTCAACCACCATCTCCTTAGTTTTTCCCACGTTAAGAATGAAGTGTTTCCTCGTCTCCGTTCTAAATGGCTTGCCCCTTATTCTTAAACTGTGGCCTCTGGTTATGGACTCCCCCAACATCGGGAACATGTTTCCTGCCTCGAGCGTGTCCAAACCCTTAATAATCTTATGTTTCAATAAGAACTCCTCTCATCCTTCTAAATTCCAGAGTATACAAGCCCAGCCGCTTCATTCTATCAACATATGACAGTCCCGCCATCCCGGAAATTAAACTTGTGAATCTACGCTGCACTCCCTCAATAGCAATGAATGTCCTTCCTCAAATTTGAAGACCAAAACTGCACACAATACTCCAGGTGTGGTCTCACTTGGGCCCTGTACAGCTGCAGGAGGACCTCTTTGCTCCTATACTCAACTCCTCTTGTTACGAGGGCCAACACGCCATTCACTTTCTTCACTGCCTGCTGTACCTGCGTGCTTACTTTCAGTGACTGATGAACAAGGACCCCCAGATCCCATTGCACTTACCCTTATCCCAACTTCACACCATTTAGATAATAATCTGCCTTCCTGTTTTTAGCACCAAAGTGGATAACCTCACATATATCCACAATAAACTGCATCTGCCATGCATCAGCCCACTCACCCAACCTGTCCAAGTCACCCTGCATCCTCATAGCATCCTCCTCACAGTTCAAACTCCCACCCAGCTTTGTGTCATCTGCAAATTTGCTAATGTTATTTTTAATACCGTCATCTAAATCATTAATATATATTGTAAATCGCTGCGGTCCCAGCACCGAGCCTTGCTGGAAACTTGATGTCATGTTTCCGAATATGCATTTTGTGAAACGGTTGTCGTGTGGTGTCCACCAACGACCTGGTTGGCACAGTAAGTGCATGTATTTTTTTATTCCTTTCTATGTTTATGATACCACATGGAACAATAAAATTGCAAACACCGTTTCCACTTCATTCACCTGATCATGTAGTAGAATACTGCATCCGTCTGAGTGGACACTGCAATGTGCATTACACATCATACACACAAACGTACGTTGAGGTGGACCCAGCAAAGGGTTGGTGTCCCAGAAAACGAACGTTACATTAATTGGAGAAAACAATATTATATCCATAAATAGAAAAAAAACAGTAAATTACCTTATAGATTTGAGCTATATCGATGGCCGATATTCGTCGGAAGGTTTGATTTGGGATGATCTTTTAGTAAGTTAAATGTCCCCATAACAGTCGTTGTGGAGCTTCTGGAAGTTGACACGAAGGAATGAAGTTGGCGACTTGGTCCGTACGAAAGGTAAAAAGAGACCAATATGTTGCCAAATTGAAGTTTTGCACAGTTTTAGTTATGGTGACCAATCTATGCCCCTAAAACATTTTTTATTGACTTTTAAAAAGTCAGAAAATATATAATAAACAGTCGTTGTGTTTTTCACACAATGATGTTTTTGATATATTAAATGTGAATATAAGAAAAATAATTAACATCCAAAAATCACTACTACTATTGGATACATCGTCGGGGTTTGTGAGAGCCTCAGTGGCTTCAGATTCAGGTTCAACTTTAATTGTCATTGTCAGTGTACAGTGTACAGTGTACAGTACAGAGACAACGAAATGCAGTTTAACTTAGAGGTACCAACCCGGATAATGGTCGTTGTGACAATGGACACCAAGCACAACGACTGTTGCAGCATTTTTGCTGGGCGGAATACCAGACATGTTACTGTATTTTTCTTCTGGTATTGATGAACATATTTCCCCAGATCATTAATAAAACAAATATGTATGAGAGGCCATATGAAGTTTATTTATGAATTAAATATTCATGACTGAATGTTGCAGAGATTTTAACGTCACATTTTTGGTGTCCAAAATGGTGGTAAAACGATGAACATTTGTCTGATATGAAAAAGGTTGTTGATTTTCGGTCTTGAAGTTATCTAATTTATATCTGTTATTTGTAAAGTTCCATATGATGGGTCGATTTTTGTTAACAGTGTATTTGTGTAAAAACCTGAATAATTATCTTGTTCCTCAAACTCTCTCCAGTATTGTAAAAAGACTCAGATGCAATGGATTTGTTGGTCAAGCTCCACCAAAATAACGTCCTGTCTCCACACCGACCTGGCACATCACGTTCACAGCTGAACATCAGCTTAGTACATATCCCCAGTCATTCCATGCAAGAATTGCCCATGACAACAAACTAGAGATGAAAGAACTCCGATCCCTTCATTCACAACGAAAGTTATAATGCACTTTTCCATTACACAAATTGAATGTAACGATTGATGAATTAGGGAACATGACGAATTATGTGGGCTGCATTGGTTATAACACAACGTTGACCCAGAACTTGAGAACCACTGGAAAGTTACCTTAAGCGGAAAAATATGGATTTAAATAAAGAGTAAAAAAAAACTGTTTCCATGTGACCTCCCCACAGTAATCAAACACAATTTTCCCAAAAGAACACACTGCTACTTTACTCACAGTGTCATGGAACCTGCAATCAATGCTTCCATTGACACTATTGCAACGGAATCTTAAACGATGCAACACACATTCTTTTGTGTTTCAGCTTAAAAAAACATTGACTGAAAAAACCTTTAGTTTTGAAAATCCTTCAGGAAAAATAACATTTTTTTTATGCAAGCCTGAAACTCTTTGGCCCCTAACCCAGCTTCTCCAGAGATAGGTAGACAAAATAATTGTCTTATTCACAAGAGACTTCTGTAACACAAGATTTCTCAGACATGCAACTATCATGTTATGACAGAGAGGTAACTGTAGGGTTCATTACGTTTTTAATTAATTGGGTTTACTTTAATGTTATTAATTGCTTAAAATTTTATGTTTGAGTGATTAAAATTATCTTTGTTTAAAATAATAGATTCATTATTTAACCTACTTTTAATTATATACGAATGTCAGAGACTTTCATAAGTATTTTAGGTCCCAGATAGGTTTGACAGCCAGGAAAGCCAGCCACTGAAGTATTTTTAGCCAGATAATTTATGAAAGGTTCATGCTCCCCGGTTCCTCATTCGATACGTCTTGTGTCGTACAAGGCCCTCACTGGGACCATGGCACCAAGTCCACATTGGCAGCATTGCAGACATTTAGTTGAATAAAGGGGAGGCCATTTAAGACTGAGGTGATAAAAAATGTTTTCACCCAGAGAGTTGTGAATTTGTGGAATTCCCTGCCACAGAGGGCAGTGGAGGCCAAATCACTGGATGGATTTAAGAGAGAGCTAGATAGAGCTCTAGGGGCTAGTGTAATCAAGGGATATGGGGAGAAGGCATGCACGGGTTATTGATTTGGGACGATCAGCCATGATCACAATAAATGGTGGTGCTGGCTTGAAGGGCCGAATGGCCTCCTCCTGCACCTATTTTCTATGTTTCTATGTTTCTATATCAGCAGCAAGTGTTGAGAGCTTGCTGATAATCACTAATCCTATTTCCATTGCCAAATATTTGAGGGGATCTTTAAGGTGATAGATTCAGGGGTGCCAAAGCATGATAAACAAAACTGAAATCTTGAAATATTGGAGAAAACCATGGCATATGACTTGGTAATTATTTAAGAGTTAGAACAAGTACAATAGGGGTAAAGGAAACTTCTTTGATTGGCAAGTTATTATCATACATATCGGGATGATCTGTTGATATTATAATCAATGAGAAATATGGTTCATGAAGTTAATCGTGAACGAAATGCTGCTGACGGCAAACCACTCCCATGAAGTTCCATCCCCATGTCTTAACCTACCATGCACAGACCTTCAAGATGCAATTTCACCCATGAAACATGCAATGACATCCTGGAAATATGCAAAGCCCTATATGTAATAATACTTCATCAGCTAGCTGAACCAAATCCCATACTTAACCAGCTACCAAAACTGCCATACCCTTAGAAAGTTTGTGAACGTCTCTGATATTAACAAATGTTCAAAAACATTTTTTAAATCATACTTTTTACAATTTTTTTTTGGTAAATTAAATGTCTAAAATATAGTAAAATGTTTGTTTAATGAAATTGTCAATAACTTCAAAACAAACTAAATTAGCTGCAACAGATTTTGCAGATAACAAGTCAGCACTTGTCCATATGCAGTCCAAAATCAGAGCACAGTTGGGCCACAAACAGTGTTCAGAAAGTTTGAGACTTCCTCGTTCCTGTCCCCTTCAAGCAGGAATCACAAGCTTCCTGACAATTATGGAGGGAAATCTGGACTCAAGAAACTAAGATCTAAATGTACTCATGGTAAGAAACTGGAGGCTATGGTAGAGATAAGGAATTGAGGTGTCCTTATGTATGGATCATTATTTCTTGGTGTATCTTGTAAAAGCTGTTATAAAAAGCATAACATTTTGGAGATACTTATGTTGTAAAGAGCTTTGGACAAACTACAACCTTGGAATGACATCAATGAATGGTGAATAAACAACTCAAAGTGAAAACTTATAAGCTATAAATATAAAATCCCCGTTTCCTTGTGTAAAGATGCAATGGAGGTCAATAAAACGTTGAAAGGATTTGATAGCACATGCCATCTTTGTTTTTCTATTGCCAAAATGTAATTACGATTAAATGGAATGCCATTTTGCAATAATGTCACAAATAATAATAATAATAATCTTATTTATATAGCACATTTTCAGTCAACTTGCATTGACCCCAAAGTGCTTCACATAATTACATTACATTACACACACGCAAAGGTGGGTGAAGTGTCTTGCCCCAAGGACACAACGACAGTATGCACTCCAAGCGGGATTCGAACCGGCTACCTTCCGGTCACCAGCCGAACACTTAGCCCATTGTGCCATCTGTCGTCCCAAATGGTGGTGAAAATCTGGAATGGCACAGATGCAACATCCACCAAAGTCTTCAATATTATGCAACAATCTGAATCCTTTTGGCCCTTCAAACCAGCATCGCCATTCAATGACTGATCATCCACAATCAGTACCCCGTCCCTGCCTTCTCCCCATACCCCTTGATTCCACTAGCCTGAAGAGCTCTATCAAACTCCCTCTTGAATGCATCCAGTGAATCGGCCTCCACTGCCTTACGAGGCAGACAAATTCCACAAATTCACAACTCTGAAGAAGTTTTTCCTCATCTCAGCTCTAAATGGCCTACCCCTTATTCTTAAACTGTGGCTCCTAGTTCTGGATGCCCCATGAAAAATATACAGGCTTCGGTTCTCACTGGATGCAGAGAGTCAGAGTTATACTGTATGGAAATAGGCCCTTTGGCCCAATTTGTCCATGCTGACCATGTTACCTAATCAAGCTCGACCCACTTGCCAGAGCCTGATCTATATCCCTCCAAACCTCCCATGTGCACTTGTCCAAGTGTTCAAATGCCATAATTGCACCCACTTCTGTCACCATCTCTGACATGGGTTTAAGGTGAGGGGAAGAATTTAATAGAAACCCAAAGGGCAACCCTTTCAGAGGGTGGTGGGTCTATGGAGCAAGCTGCCAGAGAAGATAATTGAACAGGTACAGTAATATTTAAACACTATTTTGACATGATAGAAAATGTTTAAAGGGATATGGGTCAAAAATGGGCAGATGGGACCAGTGTAGATGGGGCATCTTGCCAGGCATGGGCAAGTTGGGTCAAAGGGCCAGTTTCCGTGCTATACGACTTCTATATTTAATAGCAGCTTCAGAATATTTGTTTGAAAACCAAAATACACCCGACATTGGAAATCTGACAAAACAGAAAATGATTAAAAGACAACAACCATGGCCCCACAGATGCTATCAGACTTCGAGGATACAAATGGTTCCGCACTTAACCAGCGTAATACTACTGGAAAGACTGTGGTATGAAATTAATTACAAGCAGAATTAGTAGCACCTTTGCTCTGCAGATAAACAACCGGATTCATTCTTACCAAGCACATGTTACGAGGACATTTGCAGCTGACGCAGTGAGAAAACTATCATGATCATCCGTTTGGGTGCAAAGAGAAGAGGCAACAATGCAATTAGCTGTTTCACAATTTCATCACACTCCACCTTTTGCAAGTATCATTTAACATTTTCAGTTAGAAATTCTCCAACCACTGCTATTATCTAGAACAATTTCCACAGAAACAGTGTTTTCATAAATATGAAAAGGTGCTCCGATATAGTTTTAATTGTTTAAGATGTCAATGGCTTCACAAGTACTGTCAACATGAAATTCCCAGTTTCTCTCAAACAAGCTGCTGCAATTCATGCAACTCCCACACTCTCCATTACGTACTTTGTCAAAATCAAACTTAATGTCACAACACATCACAAAATAAATCCAGCACTGTCACATTATTACCCATTACAATGGAACTAATTGGCTCTGCGAGACGTACAAAATTCCACTGATACACCTGTGCAGTAGAAAAGATTCTATTCAACTAACCTATCTGTTACCAGAAAGAAAACAGAATGTTCAAATGATAAATTTGACTAAGTTAAATGGAATACAAATATCTTTTCATTCTTGGGAGGATGAAATTATTTATTTTTTCTTCATCAATTAAAGCATTACCTCAGACTATATTTAAACCACTATCAAGAAAGGTAATGACAGATTGTTCCAAGCCCCTCTGGTGCTGCCATGCGCCAGAAGCATGCAGAGACACAGCTGCCTGCTGGCGATTCCTTTCCTTTGCTCAACCGGAGACTGGAAACTCGATGTGATTCCAGCCACAAACCTGCAAGCCACAAAGAAAGATCGTACTGCAGTGCAATAATACCAATTCGACAATGTAGATTATGGTAGACATGGATTTTATGCAGGAAGCAAATCCATATATTGGAACATAAATCCATATATTGGAACATAATTAGATGCCACATAATACCAAGTGTTATTGCTAAGATATGAGATTATACCTACACTCCCAACCAAATACTTTGCTCTTCTACCAAAGGACCCAACTCAATCTTTATGATTTTATCAGCATTTGCAATATGCCTTATCTCACTATACCATGGGTACCACCCCTCTACTCCCCCCCCCTTCAATCTAACCTCTTTGCCCATTGTTAATACATTACACGAGACAAGATATGTTAGAAACTATTTGATTACTGGTGATAGGTGGTCATGGTGTGCAGGGTCAAATTCAGTCCAAACTTAGTGTGCAGTTTCCAGCAGGGATTGCCACATGCCTGTAATGATAAGAACACTCAATCATTCTCCTTCTCCCGAGCACACTGATACCATGGCCTATTTTAGCATTTTAGTTATTTTATATCGAAAGGATGATGGCCTTGGTTTAATGCAAACTCATCCGTTGCTAAGAGCACAGTGGATTTTGCATCTCTTGTGCTGAATTCAGGTAATCACTCAATGCAAATAGGGTCATTTTTCAAACAGTTTCCAGACTACAATAGAAAATGATTTAAATAAATGTGCCTGTTTTGCAGTTATTCATATTTCAATGGATATAGCTAAAACTTTGACAGAAGTTAAAAGGGAAAATATGTAAATACTGGAAAGTTGTAATATACAGACAACCCCTGCATAACCAGAAGGGTGGGGGATTATGCTCCTAGAACTACAGTGGGTGGTATCGTTGACAGTTTAGATGATCATCAAAAATTACAGCAGGCTCTTGATCAGTTGAGCAAGTGGGCAGAGGATTGGTTAATGGAGATAAGTGAGGTGTTATATTTTGGAAAGACAAACCAGGCCAGGCCTCTGAGGGAGTAGTTTAGAGCAAAGGGATCTAGGAGTGTGGTACATAGTTCCTTGAAAGTGGTGTCACCGCTAGATAGGATGGTCAAGGTGGAATTTGGTATATTTGCCTTCATCAGTCAAGGTATTGAGTATGGAAGTTGGGAGATCGTGACACATGTGTACAAGGCATTGGTGAAGCCACAGTTGGGAGTATTGTGTTCAGTTTTGGTCACCCAATAGGAAGGATGTCATTAAGCTGCAAAGAGTACAGAGAGGATTTACAAGGATGGTGCAGGACTTCAGGGCCTGAGCTATAGAGAAAAGTTGGTCAGGCTAGGACTTTATTCCTTGGAGCGCAGGAGGCCAAGGCATGATCTTAGAGGTATATAAAATCATGAGGCGAACAGATAGGGTGAATGCAAAATCAAAGAGGACACAGGTTTAAGATGAGAGGGCAAGATTTAATACGAACATGAGGGGCAACTTTTTCCACACTGAGGATGGTGGATATATGGAACAATCTATCGCAGGAGTTAGTTGAGGCATGCTATAACATCATTTAAGGCACTTGAAAAGGTACATGGATAGCAAATGTTGAGGGATATGGGCCAGCTTGATGAGTTAGGCTGAAGGGCTTCTTTCTGCGCTGTACGACTCTCGGACTCTAAAATGGGCCCCAAGGTGATTTTCCATAACACAAGGCCATGTCATCAAAAATAGTCAAAATAAATTGTGGTCATGAATTTCGCAAGACAGAATTTTTGTTCCATATCCCAGATTGCTGAACAATTTGTGTATTCTGCAAGGGTGAATGTATGTTATCCAAGAAGCTGTAATGCTGGAGTCACCTTGTTTCAAAGAATTATGGAAACAATCAATAAGCCGGGCAGAATTCATGAAAGAAAAACAGTTAACATTTCAGAATTTCAATTATTACAAATGCAACAGGTTCTTTAAATTCAAAGGCAGGAAGGAAGGAACGAAAATGGGCTGTCCATAGCTGTTTGGAATGCAAGGGAAATTACATGAAAATTGCTGCAGAGGCCAAATCTTTGGATATTTTTAAGGTGGAGATTGATAGGTTCTTGATTAGGAAGGACGTCAAAGGTTACAGGGAGAAGCCAGAAGAATCTGGTTGAGAGGGAAAAATAGATAGTCCATGATTGAATGGCAGAGCAGACTCCATGGTGTGAATGGCCTAATTCTGCCCCTATGAGTTATGGATTTGAAATATTTTAATTTGAAGTTATGAATGTCCAACCAAAAGATTAAGCAGTGTACCTTAAGCTCACAACAAATTTCAGTGGAAGAGTTCAGATTCAGATTCAACTTTAATTGTGATTGTCAGTGAACAGTACAGAGACAACGAAATGCAGTTAGCATCTCCCTGGAAGAGCGACAGAGGATACGATTTCAATAAATAAATCTATTTACATGCACACAGTCATAGACTTCTTTTTTCCTGTGGGAGGAGTGCCCGAGGGGGGGTGGGGGTGATTGGCAGTCACCGAGGTACATTGTTTAGTAGTGTGACAGCCGCAGGGAAGAAGCTGATCCAGCAACGGAGAGACCTGTAGCGCCTCCCGGATGGTAGGAGGGTAAACAGCCCATGGTTGGGGTGAGAGCAGTCATTGGCGATGCTGAGCACCCTCCGCAGACAACGCTTGCTTTGGACAAACTCAATGGAGGGGAGCGAGGAACCGGTGATGTGTTGGGCAATTTTCACCACCCTCTGCAGTGCTTTCCGGTCAGAGACAGAGCAGTTGCTATACCATAAGGATGCTCTCGATGGTGCAGCAGTAGAAGTTCACCAGGATCTGAGGAGACAGATGGACCTTCTTCAGTCTCCTCAGGAAGAAGAGACGCTGATGAGCCTTCTTGACCAGAGTTGAGGTATTGTGGGTCCAAGAGAGGTCATCGGAGATGTTGACTCCCAGGAACCTGAAGCTGGAACACATTCCACCTCCGTCCCGTTGATGTGGATGGGGGTGTGAGTGCCGCCCCTAGACTTCCTGAAGTCTGCAATGAGCTCCTGGGTCTTCTTGGAGTTAAGGGCCAGGTTGTTGTCAGCGCACCATGCTGCTAGGAGCTGGACCTCCTCCCTAGGCCGACTCACCGTTGTTGCTGATGAGGCCAATCACCATTGTATCATCTGCATACTTGATGATGGTGTTAGTACCATGTACAGGTGTGTAGTCATAGTTGAAGAGGGAGTAGAGGAGGGGGCTCAGCACACAGCCCTGTAGAACGCCGGTGTTCAGGGTGAGGGTTGAAGAGGTGTGCTTGTCTAACCTAACAGACTGGGGTCTTGGTCAGTTTTGGTCAGAGAGATCAGGCAGGCTGGTAGGAGTTTGAATGAGAAGTATTTGGATGAGGCAATATATAATATATTCAAGTCTGCTCAGAGTGCAAAGCCAAATAGTAGTGCAAGTAGTGAGGGTGATGTAGAGGGGCTTTCTGGTAAATAGATAGGCACGTAAATGTGCAAGAACATGGATGACACAATGAAGACAATTGTAAGTTTATACATTATGGTAGAAAACAGGTGTTTATTTTTAGATGAAATTGAAGGTGTTGATGTCCAGAGAGATCTGGAAGTTATTAAGGTCATCACGTAGATACAAAAAAGCAATTGACCTTTATAGCAAGAGGATTTGATTGCAGAGTAAAGCAGCCTGGCTCTGATTCTATTGAACCCTGGTGAGATGCTTCTGGAATATTGTGTACTGACCTGTGACCTATCCAAGGAATAATACATTTAGAATGGTGGGAGTGCACTGAAGGTTCGAAGTCAGAGAAATACGAAACATTAACCAGCTCTGATCCGAAACTGCAACCAGCAAAAGCCATCCAGTTACACTAATTCTACATTCATCCCTTTTCATTCTCCCTATATCTTCAAAGTTCGCCTCTGGTTTTACTATTCATCGACACACGAGGGATCATTTACAGTGACGAATTAGCCAACTAACTTGCATGTGTTTGGGATGTGGGAGGAACCCATAGCACCCACGAGAAACCCACATAGTAACAGTGAGAACGTGCAAACATCATGGACAGCATCGCAGGTCAGAATTGAACCCGGGTGTCTGACAATCTGAGACAGTGGCGCTACGATCAAATCCACTGACATCCAGATTAACTCCCAGGAAAGCAGGGATGTCACACTGAAAATGAATATATACATTGGATCACTATTCTTTAGAATTTAAAAGAATGAGAAGTGATCGAATTGAAATATACAAAATTATTAAGGGTCACAATATAGTAGATGCAGGGATGATGCCTAATTTACTGCTAGCAATTTTGGACTTATTTGAATAGGAAATATTACTTAATAGGAGATAATTCATTGATGCCGCTTTGAATTATGATGAGATTGTGTTATCAGGAAAGGTTAGGCTTCTGCTCATTGAAATCCTGAATGAGAATTGATCTCAATGAAACATAATATTCTTGAGGCTGGACAGGATAAATCTCAAAATGACATTTTTCTCCTTTTGTATGAGAAAAGGTGATAATCAGTGATCGAGTCATACAGCGTAGAAAAAGCCCTTCGGCCCAACTTGCCCACACCGAATAACATGGTCCATCTACACTAGTTCCACCTGCCTGCTTCTGGCTAATTTTTTTGATGAGGAAGAATTTCTATCAAAGCATTGTAGATCTTTGCAACTGTGACATGGAGAACTGTGATGGTAACTCCTCGATATATAGAGCTGTGGTGGTGATGTGCATGAAGTTGATTGGGGAGGAGAGGCCTTGTAAATATTTTAAGACTGAAATAGTCAGATTTCAAATTAGTTTGGAAATCAAGAGTTATGAGGAAAGGTTGGGAATTAGTCTCGAGGATTGTTGGATCAACACAATCCTACTGAACGGCAGAAAAGAGAAAAAATTCTTCACCAAGGTGGCACTGAAACTTTGAAACGCTGTTGAAATGAGTTGCGGAGACTCGATCAACAAGTATATTGAGGACAGCAAAGGGCACTAGTTTTTTTAAGATATTAAAGGAATCAAGGAACTGAGTGGGCACATGAGTGGCACAAAGGTACAAGACCAATATTTACCTAATTGCATGGTGCAGGAGGCACAGGGAACTGAATGGCTTACTCATTGTTTTAATGTTTTTATGAAGGTTATAAAAGTTCTGATCAAATGACCTGCTTTTTACTGATGATCGCTTTCATTCTTAAAAGTCTTTCTCCTCTACTTCAATACAGATCTTAGTTATTCCTTTCTAGGTGAAATTGTATTTACATCCCACAGCAGGTCTCCGTACTAAGAGGCCATGAAATATGAACACATTTCTATGATGTAGCTAAACATACATTTTACCTGACATGCTGCAGCCAATGATACTTTTCAATTCACGCAAGTCTTTTATTTATACCAAAACTATTTATTTAAGGCAACTTTAGATCAAAGGTAGCAGGTCTTGTTCTGTTTCATAATACAACCAGTACTGGATGCCATCATCCTTAAATAAAACTGCATACCAAGGGAAAGCAGTAAAATAATTAAATCATGGACCATTGTGGCACTGCTCAATTTGGGAGCAAAGTTTCAGTTAAATCTCATCTGCACATAACGACATACACCAAATAATTTTAGAAAAAGTAGTTTGTTTTGAAACATAGAAAATAGGTGCAGGAGGAGGGCATTCGGCCCATCAAGCCAGCACCGCCATTTAATATGATCATGGCTGATCATCCAAAATCATTATCCCGTTCCTGCTTTTTCCCCACAATCCCTTGATTCCGTTAGCCCTGTGTTTTGTCCAACTCTCTCTTGAAAACATCCAGTGAATTGGCCTCCGCTGCCTTCTGTGGCAGAGAATTCCACATTTGGTTACAAACCCAATTCTGATTGGCATATTTGCTATTTTTTCCATTATGAAACAAATTATTATGAACATTATGAAATAGTATTGGGTAGGCTAATGGGACTGAAGGATGATAAATCCCCTGGGCCTGATGGTCTCCATCCCAGGATCCTCAGGGAGATGGCTCAAGAAATAGTGGACGCATTGGTGATCATTTTCCAATGTTCAATAGATTCAGGATCAGTTCCTGTGGACTGGAGAGTAGCTAATGCTATCCCACTTTTCAAGAAATGAGCGATAGAGAAAACAGGGACTTACAGACCAGTTAGCCTGACATCGGTGGTGGGAAAGATGCTGGAGTCAATTATTAAAGAGGTAATAATAGGGCATTTGGATAGCAGTAAAAGGATTAGTCCATCAACAAGGGTTTATGAAAGGGAATTCATGCTTGAGTAATCTTCTAGCATTTTTTGAGGACGTGACAAGTAAAATGGATGAAGGAGTGCCAGTGAATGTAGTGTATCTAAACTTTCAGAAAGCCTTTGATAAGGTCCCGCACGGGAAACTGGTGACTAAAATTAGAGCACATGGTATTGGGGGTAGGGTGTTGACATGGACAGACAATTGGTTGGCAGACATGAAGCAAAGAGTAGGAATGAACGGGTCCTTTTCAGAATGGTAGGCAGTGGCGAGCGGAGTGCCGCAAGGCTCAGTGTTGGGGCCGCAACTGTTTACCATATATATTAATGATTTGGAAGAGGGAATTAGGAGCAACACAAGCAAGTTTGCGGATGACACAAAGCTGGGTGGCAGTGTGAACTGTGAAGAGGACGTTAGGAGATTGCAGGGTGACCTGGACAGGTTGAGTGAGTGGGCAGATGCGTAGCAGATGCAGTATAATATAGATAAATGTGAGGTTATCCACTTTGGCAGCAAAAACAAGGGGGCAGATTATTATCTCAATGGGGTTAGGTTACACAAGGGGGAAGTGCAGCGATACCTGGGCGTCCTTGTACACCGGTCACTGAAAGTTGGCTTACAGGTACAGCAGGAAGTGATGAAAGCTAATGGAATGTTGGCCTTCATAACAAGAGGATTTCAGTATAGGAGTAAAGAAGTTCTTCTGCAGATGTATAGGGCTCTGGTGAGACCACATTTGGAGTATTGTGTGCAGTTTTGGTCTCCAAATTTGAGGAAGGACATCCTTGTGATTGAGGCAGTGCAGCGTAGGTTCACAAGATTGATCCCTGCGAATGGCGGGACTGTCCTATGAGGAAAGATTGAAAAGACTAGGCTTGTATTCACTGGAGTTTAGAAGGATGAAGGGGAATCTTATAGAAACATATAAAATTATGAAAGGACTGGACAAGCTAGATGCAGGAAAAATGTTACCAAATTTGGGCGAGTCCAGAAAAAGGGCCACAGTCTTAGAAGAAAGGGGAGGCCATTTAAGTCTGAGGTGAGAAAAAAAGTTTTCACCCAGAGAGTTGTGAATTTGTGGAATTCCCTGCCAGAGAGGGCAGTGGAGGCAACGTCACTGGATGGATTTAAGAGAGAGTTAGATAGAGCTCTAGGGGCTAGTGAAGTCAAGGCATATGGGGAGAAGGCAGGCACGGGTTATTGATTGGGGACGATCAGCCATGATCACAATGAATGGTGGTGCTGGTCCGAAGGGCCAAATGGCCTCCTCCTGCACCTAGTTTCTATGTTTCTATGTCTAAATAGAATCAGGGATTTTCTCAATTATTCGTGATCTACATAGAATGCGCTGATTGTTATGGCTGTGGAATAGAAACTAGTAATAACGACAAATTCTCCATCAAGGGTAAACAAAAATGCTGAAGAAACTCAGCGGGTGAGGCAGCATCTATGGAGCGAAGGAATAGGAATTCTCCATCAAGATATGTTGACCATCAATTTAAAAAGAAAATAAACTTTTCAGAAATGAAAGTGGGGCTTAAATTAGAATGGGGGAATAAAGACATGGCAGAAGAGTTGAATAACTTTTTTTTGCATCAGTCTTCACAGTGGAAGACACCAGCAACATGCCTGAAATTCAAGAGGATCAAGGGGTGGAAGTTAGTGGAATGGTTATCACTAAGGAGAAGCTGCTTGGGAAGCTGAAAGGGCTGAAGCTGGGTGGCTGGATGGACTGCACCCCAAGGTTCTAAAAGAGCTGCTTTAGATTGTGCAGGCATCAATAGTGATATTTCAAGAATCACTAGAGTCAGGAGTGGTTCCAGACGATTGGAAAATTACCAATATTACCCTGCGGTACAAAGTAGCAAAGCAGGATAGTGGGAACTATAGACCAGTTCGTCTGACTTCAGTGGTTGGTGAGATTTTAGTGTCCATTATAAAGGATGAGGTTACAGAGTACTTAGAAGTTCATGATAAAAGAGACCAAAGTCAGCATGGTTTTGTGAAGGGGTGACCTTGCTTGATGAATCTTATGGAATTATTTAAATAAGTAAATAGCAGGACAGACAAAGGAGAGTCAGTGGATGTTGTTTACCTAGACTTTCAGAAAGCCTTTGATAAGGTAACACACATAAGGCTGAATAGAATAGTTTCTTTATTGTCATTGTAACATGAACCATGTACAACGAAATTTAAAATGTCAGCCAGTCAGTGCAGCATTCAAACATTTCTAAAAGCTAACGATACATACAAGGTAAAATATTAAAAGATAAACAACTAAATAAATATCACGAACAAAGCACGCATGCACACCCAACCCTCCATCCTTCTGTCGATTTCACAGTGTACCAGTCCCTTAGTCTGTATCGCCCCTGCGTTCCTTGGCGGCTACATTTAGTGCTTTTATAGCAGTGGGGTAAAAACTGTTTTTTAGTCTATTTGTCGTTGTCCTTGTAGATCTGTACCGTCTGCCTGACGGCAACAGTTCAAACAGGGAGTGTCCGGGGTGGGAAATGTCCTTTATGAAATTCTGGGATTTTTTGATGCAGCGGGAACTGTGTAAGTCCTCCAAGGTAAGGAGAGGGCAGCCGACAATCCTCTGGGCGTTGTCAATGGCCCTCTGGAGCGCTTTCCTCTGAGCCGCTGCTAAGGAAGATGAGAGTCCATGGAATCGGAGGGCAGATACTAGCATGGATAGCAAGTTGGCTGGATGGCAGAAGGCAAAAAAGGGGGAGTTTCTGGTTGGCTGCCTCTAACTAACGAAGTTCCGCAGGGGTCGGTGCTGGGGCCGCTACTCTTCACATTTTATATTAATCATTTGGATAAGGGGATTTAAGGCTTTATGGCCAAGTTTGCAGATGATACGAAAATAAGTGTAGAGAAAGCAGGGACTCTGCAGATGGACTTGGACAGGTTGGAAGAGTGGGCAGATGATATATAGTGTAGCAAAGTATGAAGTCATGCATTTTGGCAGTGGGAATAAAGGCATAGACTTTTTTCTAAATGGGGAAAGAATCCAGATATCGGAGGTGCAAAGGGACTTGGGAGTGCTGGTGCAGGATTCCCAAAAGGTGAATCTGCAAGTAAAGAAAAGTAAAGAAAGTAGATGCAATGCTAGCATTTATTTCAAGAGGGCTAGAATACAGGTGTGTAATGCTGAGTTTCTCTCAGGTGCTGGTCAGGCCGCATTTGGAATATAGTGAGCAATTTTGGGCACCATATTTGAGGAAGGATGTACTGGCTCTGGAGAAGGTCCAGGAGGTTTACAAGAATGATCCTTTATTAGTATGGTTGTCAGGGGTCATGGGGAGAAGACAGGAGAGTGGAGTTTGGAGGGAGATAAATCAGCCATGATCGAATGGCCTAATTCTGCTCCTATCGGTTATGACATGATGTTGAGGAGCGGGAAAATACAGTTGTGTAATTTCATGATAAAACAGACTAAGAGCAAAAGCTTGAAACTGCATCATTGGCTTGGAACAATTGGACAGGAAGCACTTCAGTGGTATCTTTAACCAAAGGCTGCCATTTATATGTACAACCATTTTACAAGGATCTCTTGAAACATTTGTTATATTTTTATTAAACAAATACCATTGACAAACGATCATCCTGAAATGTTATGTTTAAAATTTAATGTTCTCCATGAACAATTAGATTGCATGGAAATAGACATCATTAAAAACTCAGCAAGTCTTGGTATTCCAAAAATAACAAAGACTGCTCAAAAAAATCAAATGTCTAATTTATTTTGCATTAATAATGTTTGTTGGTTAACTAAATATTCCATTGGTACTTCCATTGCTTGACTACTACTAGCTAATAAAATGCAAACCAAAGCATTTTTAAAGGCAAAGCTACGGCTGTCAGTCACAAGAACAGGGATGAAGGTGTTTGATGCAGGCTACCTCTGGCTTCCACTTTTTCTTTGGGAAAAGGAAATGATTTGCACCGCTTGATAAAGCAATGTATGTAAAAGCTATAAATCTTTATAAGGCTATCAGATGCATAGATTTCTGTAATCCCTAAACACTACCATCATACATAAGAAAACAGTCAAATTAACAGCACTGAAAAGAATCCAAGATGCCTATATTTGAGGATGTGAAAGATAAAATCTAGTCCTTCCTTTTTACAGGTATTATATTCATGCACACGTGATAGTTAAACTAAATTGGCACATTGGAATGTCTTTGCATCAATAACATATCTGACAAATTACCTTTGCAAGACATTTCAGAGACAAAAATCAATTGAGAGCTAAAAAAAGATATCACTCAAAATAACATGAAACTGCTTATGTAAAAATAAAGCAAGGTTTCCTCCATGTTTGTTTTTTGCAATAAAGCAACTACAGTACTTTACAGAATTATTTTGCGTTGCAAACTGTTTAATATTCCATAACCTTGGGTCACTGTGGTGAGAAATGTTCTGCACAATAGTTTAAATTAGTATAAACTGGATAGGCAACCAATGGAGGGAAGAAGATTAGATTTTATTGCCTTCCATCACTGTGAGGAATGTGGAATCTGCTGTGGTGGATGTTTATGTTAACTTATGTAGTTGCGTGTCTTGGTGCATTTATTTTAGTATGGATGTATGGTAAATCAAATTTCACTGTACCTTCATTGGTACACGTGACAAAAAAATACCTTTGAACCTTTGAATGAGTGAGATGTATGGATAATTACAGGGTGCAATGTCAACAAGTCACAAACTCATCACAGGCAGAAAATGACAGATCGAGTTTAATCTGAGCATGTGTAAGCTGTTCAACTTTGGGAGGTCAAATGCAAGGGGAAAACATACAATTAATGGTATGGCCCCTAACAGTATTGATGTACAGAAGGATCATGGGGTCCAAGTCCATAAACTCTTGAAAGTGGCAATACCAGTAGAAAAAGTGGTAAAGACTGGGATATGATATGCTTGCCTTCAATCATCAGGGCATTGAGGAGAAGAGTCAAGAAGAGTCATGATTCAGCTTTATAGGACTTTGGTTGGGCTGCATTTGCATGCAATTTGTTGCCCCATTACAGGTAGGGTGTGCAGTCTATGGAAAGGGTGTAGTGGAGGTTTAACAGAACTATGCCTGGATAAGAGGGTATTAGCTGCAGGAAGAGGTTGGACAGACTTGGATTGTTTACTCTGGAACACTGGAGATTGTGGGTAGACCTAATGGAAGTATATAAAATTATGAAAGGAATATGTTCCAACTCTTTGATTCATTTTCCAAGATTGAAATATCAGAAAGTGCCTGGAATATACTGTTAGGATTGGTGGTGGAAGGCTGATACAATAGCAGCACTTAAGAGACCTTTGGATCAGCACGTGAATAATCAGGGAATTGAGGGATATAGATTATGTCCAGGCAG